>NC_088645.1:20536157-20708657 GCF_964019385.1 Sycon ciliatum | reverse complement strand
CTGAGATGAAATTTGTGCCAATTCTCATTATTGTGTAGCGGTATGTTGTCTGATGATTGACACAAATGCAGAGTGGTCACAGCCTCAAGTTTTCCACTGGTGAACTTTTAGTTGGTACTGTCGTGGACATGGAAATCCGGTCGATTGACCGGGGCCGACGCCCTCAGCGCGTACAGAACGCTGCGTGCAGGGCGCATGTTGATCCGATGCGACTAGCGCGCTGCAGCGCATAACATGCATGTGTGTACCGCTTATCCACGGCTGCATGGCCAGCACCCTGGGGCCGCTAGATGTGCGACCGGATTTCCATGTCCACAATAGTAGCTTGTCTGGTTTCTTGCCATAGTGAACTTGTGCATGTCTTGCATGTACAGTCAAAACGGCTTTACACGTACAGGGTGGAAGGCCTACCACTACTTAGTGCATACTGTTTTCCAGTTGACGAAAACATTTCACACTTGATTGCAGAGCGGGTGTAGTAAGTAGTAGTTCAGCTAGGCTAGGCGCTTTTAGGCGAGGCAGAGACAACCTGGACAGTAAGGCCCGTCGAGCTTTCTATCTCGGAGTTGTACTGAGCAAATTAGAGTACGCAAGCACATCATGTGTTCATTCATTACACGCTGCAGAATACGATGAGCTTCTAGGACTGAGCCGCCGAGCTGTTCGTGTTGTATTTGCCTACCCTTCCCGTGCTGACGTTGAGCCCATTTTGCGTTGTCACAACCTCCACCCACTCAGCCTACGCCTCACTCTTAAGCTTTTCATTTTTACTTTTCGGTTCACCAGGTCCCTTGGCAGTCCCCTCATCTCCCAAATCTTAAGGACCCGAAATGATGCTACCCACACTGCCTCCCAAACCAGAGGCCAAACATCCAGTAGTCTCTTTCTCCCCCCATTCATGTCCCGTCCAGGCCTCTACAGTCTCTCATTTCTTGGTGCTGACCGCTTTAATGCACTACCCGCTATCATTCGATCCCAGCGTACCTTGCCTGCTTTTCGCGCTAGCTGCTCACAATTTCTCCTTGGGCACCCTGTAAGAAGGTCATAGGCCTGTTGGGTATACCCAAGTAAAATAATAAATACTACTGCTACTACTACTAGGAAGTACTTTTCTGTCTTCCCTTGTGGGTTCGTCTTATCGGGTTTTGACTGTATTTGTAGGTACAACAAACCCTGCGAATAGCCACCCGTGACCGAGCATGAGAAAAGTATTGTTTTTCCCGAGTTGTCGTTCATCGGGTGCTTAGAGATATGCAGTCAAGGGGTTCTTTTGTCAGAGGTTAGTGTCGTTATTCGAGAGTTCTTGGTGCGTACACTGTTCTTTTTGGTGAGGCTGACGGTATGTGTGCATTAATTTTAGTTTCATACGTTGTGGCTGTATGTTCTTGTGTATGTGTTTGGCCACTCAGTTGGAAGCGCACGACAAAGTGTGTCCCAATGTGACCGTCAAATGCCCATTTCAGTACGTCGGAACTGGTTGCGTCCACGAGGTAAGATGCTGCTTGTGTGAGATTAGTCACCATCAGTCCTACAATGCTTTGCCACGTTAACATAGGGGCGTCAGGCGAAATAGCACGTCATCGTACATTTGAGATCAGCGGGAAGAAGATGACGACGTCCACTAATTTAGTATTTGTGCACACGAATCTGCTGTGTGTGTGACTCTGTGTGTCAGCTATGATATCATCTTCTGTGGTTCCATGCCTAGCATGTACGTCTGAACCATCCTGCAAAGTTTGAATGACGTAGCTTGAGCGATCGCTCCGCGAAATATACTTTTTGAAATTCTCTTCATAGTATATCTTCCACCATTGAAATTTCGAATTTCTTCAAAAAAAGTGCTGAGAGGGGTGGCTTGCAACCTCGATATGGCTTGTTCCAGGCATGCTTTGGAGCCATCTTCTGTTGAAGTAGTGGCGGGGATCTGCCCTGCAACTGCTACAACAAAAAATGATTCGATCTGAGAAAGGGTGAGACCGCGAATCTCGGTTGAATATTGAGTATTTCAAGCCTTTTCACGACGAAGATGGAGTTCTTTTTGGAGATGGACGTCGCGGCAAAGGACATGGTGTCCGACGTCTGGCGTCTGGTGAAGCCAGGGATCATTTGTCCATTCAGGTCGGCAGCCTAACCGTCGGTAAGCTTGTGTTTGGATCCCGTTCTGCTCGATGTGGTAGATCACAAACAATTTGATATCGCACAAATTGATCTCAGCATTGTGCGTACGGTATTTTATATTCAGAAAATCCCAAAGTGTCTCTGTGTGGCCGTCATATGCCACGAGAAACTCCAATCAGGCTCCTATGTCCTCTGCCTTCATGATTGAATGTCCACTTCGTTTGAACAACGAACACAACAATCGAGGACGGCTTTGCAATGAAAAATACAGCTATACTGGAGCTGAAAAAAAGAAGAAAAAAACGTGCTCAGGATGAGACTCGAGTACACGCATACTCTCCCAGCAGGTGAAACGCAATTTTTTGTGAAAAATGCGTGACGCCGACTGACCAGTAATTTCGCCTGACGTGTGGGGCTGGGGGGGGGGGGGGGGGGGTATCTTACCTAGAAAATAACCCATAACACTTGGTAGGAGCACAAACTTCAGGTTCCTCTAGCAGGGGCGGATCCAGAGATCTCTCTCTATAGGGGGTTCCAGTTTAGCCAACACTGAATAGCTGATACATGCACAGGTGCCTGCATATGGTTTCCAGTAGTACATATGAACAATTTAGGGGGTTCCCCCGCCCCTGTCTAGTAGGAGAACAAACTTCAAGTTCCTCAGCAACATCCGGAAATATTTTCAGTAGTGAACTTCCGTGCCTTTTCTCCTGGTGATATACTGGCAAGGCCAAGGGGAGCAAGAACAAAGGGCAAGAAGAACAGCTAAACACAACAATGATGAATGTGTGACCCATACGCATAGGAATAATGCCAAAAAATGGTGGAAGTGCGTGAAAGATAGTGCCGCAACAATAGACAACCACTGCACATACCTGAAGACAATGGACATAACTGACCAGTTGTCGACGATCTACCGGTCAATCTAAGTGTGATTTGATGAACTCTTAGTTATGTCCATTGGTTGTCTATTTCTTTCAGGCATGTCCAGTGGTGGTCTCTTGTTGTGGCACTACATTTCACAGTGGTGGTCTCTTGTTGTGGCACTACATTTCACGCCTGTTAGGTTTCTACAGGCGGGCACCTTTTTTTCCCATTCTTTCTTTGAGTATGGGTCACACAGTCATGATGATTGGTGTGTTTAGCTGTTCTTCTTTGCGCTGTTTTATCACCTCTTTTCTCTACTTGATTCGTTGTTCTTGCTCCCTCTTCCTCTTGAACCTGAAGTTTGCGCCTATTTATTTTCGGCTATTTTCGGCCTGGTCATGTTAGACCGGAAATTTGTTGCGGCCGAAATTTTGTTCTGCAAGGTTCAGTGGTGACAGTGTATACAGGCAGTACAGCAGTTCAGGCCGAAAATTTAATGCAGCCAAAATTGGTTTTAGCCCTGGGAGGCCGACATTTGAATGGGCCGAAAATTCGTCTACTTACAGTACTTTAGAAATGTGGGTGTTCACCCAACCATACCGTGGAGAATCAACGCTGGTAGAAAATGAAATAAATAGCCACCCAGAAATACAGAGCGGCAACGCTTCGAAATTTCACCACCGAAGTCCGGAAAGCGCGGCCATGTTTCCTTGCTGTAATTGTGTGGGTTGGCAATGTTATGACTACCGGCGAGTGTGAGCAGGCCACCGTGTAGCTCTACTATCGGTGTACAGGCAACCACTGTCACTTGTTGAACAACTATGCTGGAATGGTAACTATGTTCCGTAGCTTAGTGGTGGAGCATTGATTGCGTACGGCAAACCTCCCAGGTTCGAGTCTGGTGGTGTCAGTACTGAAGTGTTTGCAGACCCCCCCCCGGGCTATCTTCAACTCCTTAGGCTCGGTGAGCATATCCCCTCTTTCCCAGATCAATGTCACTAGTACTAAACACCAAGACGAAGACGATCGAGGGCAGTTTTAGTGCTGTGCAGTGTGAGCCAGAATATTTGCTTCTACTGGTAGTAGCTGTTCTTCCAATGTGATACTATTATGTGCGGGCGTGCACGCGTGAATGTATAATAATGTAAGTGCCTGGAATCGGTTGCAAACATGTGTATGACTGTGTACGACTGTGCTGTATGGCGGTGTATGGCTGTGTATGACGGTGTATGACGGTGCATTGACTTGTGTTGTACATGCGTGTCCCATCTTGTGTTCAGTGCATACGGGCAGATCTTGATCAGCATTGCCAGCAGCAGAGCATGCAGCACAACCTCATGATGGTACAGAGCATTGACATGCTGACCAATCGCCTATGGCAGGTCAGTGCACGCTTTCCGATACCTTTTTGCACATGTGTGAAGCTTTTCTTCTAACCCAGATGGCGGCTACGCGTGTGTTTTGGTTTTTTGTGTGCAACATCTACAGTCCATTCATTGGAAACTGGAACCCTAATTTTGTAGTGTCTCCCGCACATAGTTGTAGATATCGTGAAAACAACAGTACATCCTGCATCGTATGAACCGTGCAATTACCCCTTTCCATATTCGAGTCCAAGGGAAATAATTCAGCCAGGTTCTACAAAATTAGGACAGGTATGCCATGGCAACATGTATGGAGAAGCAGGTCCCGAACCCAGATTTTTTCGATTCGAAGTGGGTTAGTGATCCTCAATTCAGCCCAAATCCGACTTTCAAAAGCCAGCGGGACTGTTTACGATGAACGGACGGTAGCGTGTACTACATCCCTTCTGGTCTCTGCTGTTGACCGTGTTGTAGGTTGCTGGCAGTCCTGTCGAAGAGCGTCGCACCGTTCACATCCACATCTTTGACAAAATCTCCCGTCGTCTTCGCTATGGCCGTCCGTTTTACAGCGACGCCTTCTACATCGGTATGTTGTGTGGAGTTGGCCGTGTTGCTGCCTCTGCCAATGTTTACTGTGAATTTGTTGACGTGTTGATGCCTCTGCCAATGGTTACTGTGAATTTGTTGACGTGTTGATGTCCGAGGCCACGTCTTGTAATATGTTTACTGCTGTGTTCTCAATTCCTGTTCATAGCCTAAGTAATGATGATGTGCTCTGTGTCTATGTAACTCTGCAACAGTAGTAACATGTAGTGTGTGTGTGTGTGTGTGTGTGTGTGTGTGTGTGTGTGTGTGTGTGTGTGTGTGTGTGTGTGTGTGTGTGTGTGTGTCGACCCCAGCAAGTGTAGGTTGCGCCCATAGGTTACTGTCTCGATCTGTTTCATTCAGATCTTGTCTGCTTTCGTTACTATTAGAGAAAAATCTGCGGGTGCTTATCCATTGCATTTGCAGAGTTGCGTGCTTCTCTTGTGACGGGCGTATACATGGTACATGGTGGTTTGTGGTGTGTATTTCTGTGTACTTCTGTAACCTGTATGTAGATTGTCTGTGTATATCCCTCTGCGTGCAGGTCCATGCGACAGTGGGTATCGGCTTCGCATGAAGATCGACCCAAGCGATAGCCAACTTGGACTCTCCTTTTACTATGCACTAGTAAAGGTAAGATGCCAGGACCGGCATTCCTCTGAACATTGCTGAGGTGGTATAGGGCTTGAAACGATGACCTCCGAAGTACAGTCAACTTTGCGTATAACGACACTCGGCCGGGCATCAGAAAAGTGTCCTTATGAGTGTCGTTATACCCGAAAGAATGGACTTTGCTCTGGGCATGGAAAATCTGTCGCTATTCGCGAGTTGTCGTTATCTCCACAGTCTTTATCAGCGAAGTTGACTGTAGCCAGAAGTCAAAATCTAACGGCAAATACGGACTTTTGGATCTTTATCTTCCTCATTCTTTCAATAATTTCCTAAAAAGGAGTCGAATATTAGCCATTTAATATTATTCCATACATGTACTGTAGCTCTCTTTATTCAGACGGCAGTGGTGAATACGATCACTAGCAGACATGCTCAGGAGGTCGCATGGTACAAGTACTATTTTAGCAGGGAAAAACGCCCAAAGTTATATCTCGTGTTGTTTATAGTGTTGTTCGCCTGCTGCTGTTTTTCTCCGCTCTAGGGCAAGAACGACGAGCGGCTTGAATGGCCCTTTCGTCGGACAGTTATCGTCCAGTGCATGCACGTCACCGAGGACCGAGTGATCGTGGAGCAGACCGTGAGGCCGCCGAGCGAGGTGGAGAAGAGTCGCAAGTACACCAGCCGGCCGACCGAGAACAACAACCGCCGCGGCTGGGGGCGCAAGGGCATCCTGTCTCGCGATAAGCAAGCAGAGGCGGGCGTGCTGGCGTCGGACTGCATGCGCGTGCGCTACATCGTGCCGTGGGAGCCGTACCATGGCCCTGGCGCTGCCTCGACGGCACAGTAGCCTGTGTATGGCAACTTTGTATGGCCACGTCCGGCGAGGGATGCTGCCGCTGTGGACTATGTGACGGGAGAAGACAAATGTAAGACAAGGTCATAATATGGAGAGTCTTGCGCCTGCTAATCCAGTCAAGGGCACTGTTGACTGGAATGCGTGCAATGCAAGCAGCATGGCTGTTGCCAGTTGCATATAGGTGTCAAATGTATCCAAGATTACCGGGTCGAAAGATCTGTTACGGCCACTTGTCATGTTGTGCAGATGAAGTTGCTGGTGAGAGTACAATGGCATACTACCATGCCTTCCATACTATGACAGTCCAGACATTCACTGTGAGTGCCTAGTCTTATCTTCATAGCACCGCAGTCCTATCATCACTCAGCATTGCTGTGAAGTCGGCTCTATTCCAGCGTGGTGTACAGTGCTGCCTACTGCTGTGGTTATGTTGCATCAGCTTCGCGCTCCCACCATCAGTTCTGCTGCCTCGAATTCCGGAATACCGCATGATCATCCAGTCGTGCGTCGAGACTCGCGTTGCTGGTTTTCTCACGGTTGGCGACCGTCTTCCGGGCACGTTGTGTTGTTTCCTGCGTAAAACTGTCTTGGAATTGATGGCGTCCGTCTAGAATAGGCAGCTTGGCATTGCTACTGTCCATGGAAATGCAGTTCGAAACTAGCGTTGTCAGTTGGATTTGCTGTTTCCTGTCTCTAATTGAATGGCTTTTGCACTGAAGGAGGGGACTTGACCTGGATCACCCCTGGCTAAGTGGGCAGGTGCACCCAAGTCCTCTCTCCGCAGTGTAACACGTGAACAAGGCAGTGTGATAACACTGGCTCTTGATTCCAGTTGGCGTACTGTTCAGTTGTGCTCATCTGGTGATTTCGTCTATCTCCTTGTGTCTGTGTTGGGAATCGGCGTTGGCTGTTCAGATCCAAGAGCTCGCAGTTTACCCTAGTCTTTCCTTCGGTGCTCAGTTGTCTGGTGATGCACACACTATGTGCCACTAGGGTGACTTCTTTGGTGGATACAAATTACTACTGTCTTTTCTCTGGCGCATGAAAATTGCCACTCTCTTGTCTCTGGCGCATGAAAATTACTACTCTCTTGTTTCTAGCGCATACAAATAACTACTTACTATTCTCTGGAGCTTACTTACTATCATCTGGTTGGTTGATTTGGCGAACATTCAGTTCAGGTTGAGCTTGAGTGCAGTATTGTATATGTTGTCGTACACTTGATTTGAGTGTTGTGCATGACGTTTTCTATCCTTGTTCTGCCGGACTTCTCACCACCCCTTTGTTTTTCATCGTCGACGTCGCGTTTGGTATGTATGTCTGCTGGTGGCGCAGTCGGTATATCGGCTAAACACTTGATTCTTCTATGGAAACTGACCCAATTGCACTAACTCTGCTGCCACACCAGATCTGTATCTCTCACTCAACTCTCACTGGGTAGATCTTTCCCCGGCTTTGATCCCGTCTCAACCAGAAAACCGTACCTGCCATTGATTTTCTCTGCAACAGTTGACTCCTACTTTCGATCAGCAGCGTCTTCATGTATTCTTGTCTTGTGTTGCGTACGGTTAGTGGTCGTTGTTTTGTCCTACTTACAGCCATGTCGTTTCTTTAACAATACATGACCTCTGGAAGTGTATCTTATCATGTCCTGTGTTCTTCTTGACACAGACCTCGTGCATGCCAGGAACTGTGTGTTCTTGACATAGCATGTGCATAATGCCGGCCCGGCCCCCAAGACTTATTTTTGTCTTTTGTTTTGTTCTTTCGACTCGATGTAATAGACTTATTTTTGTCTTTTGTTTTGTTCTTTCGACTCGATGTTATAGACTTATTTTTGTCTTTTGTCTTTTTCGATGTAATTGCCTATACTTCACTTGACTAGTCTTGCTTGAAACTGATTATTTCCGGTCCTGCATGCTACCACGACAAACAATTATTGTCCTCGTTGTACTGCTGCGCGGTTTGTTAAGCAGTGGCACAGTTTGGTGGGCAGTGGCACAGTTTGGTGGGCAGTGGCAAAGTTTGTTGGGCAGTGGCAAAGTTTGTTGGGCAGTGACGCAGTTTGGTGGGCAGTGGCACAGTTTGTTGGGCAGTGGCACATTTTGGTGGGCAGTGGCACATTTTGGTGGGCAGTGGCACAATTTGTTGGGCCGTGGCACAGTTTGGTGGGCCGTGGCACAGTTTGGTGGGCAGTGGCACAATAAATCCAACCGTACTCGTACCCAACATCCAAAATACCGTCGCTTTGGTATCGTTTTGACGATAGAAAGCGCTATTTAGCGGGAGAACGAAACGGTAAAATGCTAACCATGTCCATACAGTAAAACCTGTGACTAACGACTGCCCCTTGGTGCCAGAGAAAGCGGTCTTTAGGGACAGGTGGTCCTTAGTTAGAGGATTGCATCGCACAACCATGAATGTGAGACCGTCCATGCCTGGCGAAGTGGTCTGTAGTACCAGGCTGGTCGCTAGTCACGGTGGTCTGTAGTACCAGGCTGGTCGCTAGTCACGGTGGTCTGTAGTACCAGGCTGGTCGCTAGTCACGGTGGAGGTAGTACCAGGCTGGTCGTTAGTCACGGTGGTCGGTAGTACCAGGCTGGTCGCTAGTCACGGTGGTCTTTAGTTACAGGTTTGACTGTAGTTTGTTGGGCAGTGACGCAGTCTGGTGGGCCCTAGGTCTGCGAACTGCAGCATGGTGCAAACCTGACTAACGCGATGGGATTTCATTCACTGTGACACCGTCTAGTTCTACATTCTAGAATGACAAGCGCTTTAGCCGGATTTCATCCCTCCTGACCTGCCTGCACGGAGCCCAGCCCTGTACGGTGTACCTGATCTGAAAAGGTACTGTCATTTCCCCTGTCTCTACTGTGACATATCTACATGTACATGTAGGTATACTAATCGATGAGCATCTAACGTTCCTCCCACAAGTAGAGAAAGGTGTGTTCAGCGGTTTTCGCTAAACCAGCCCGGTTTGCACATGGCCGCCGCAATTTAGAACTTTCTACTTCTCAGTATACAATCTACTCTAGAATATGTATCTAGTATTGACTGAGTACGAGGTCAATAATATAGGAAATAAAAGCCGAGTAAAAGACCGGGGCGAAGCCGAGGTCTTTTACGGGTTTTTTAATTTCCTATACTGTACTGACCAAGTACGAAGTCAATATTAGATTTATCACGACAAACAGTCCGTATTTCAAATTCCAGAACGATAACCTCATGAATCCCGGTTTTATGATTGCACAACCGTTGCACCACCACCTACTCATGCAGTGACAATGCTGCACTAGGCACCGTTCAACTGCGCAACCCTAATAAGCAGTCAAATATAAGCAGTCAATAATGATATAGCCCTGAGGAGTGAAATATGCAGGAATATTTGACTGCTTAGGTATGGCAAAAATCTATGTGAGTCAATACAAAGGGAGTGATAAACTACTGTATTATCTCTTATATAAGCACGGCCCTTTATTTTTTCAATGTACCTCCGCCCCGTGCTAAATGGAGACGTTCCTTTATTAGAGACTGTTCCATTATTATTTAAACCTCAATTCAGAGGCATGTTGCCATGGCAAATTCATGTCAGACACACACATTTCAGGGTTTTTTCGCCGGTACAGATAATGAATTTACACAGTGTGCTGATAATGGAGACTGAGCACTTTATTTTTTGAATGCCGCCCCAAGGTGTTCTATTATTGGAGACTGTGCTTATTATTAGAGATAATACGTACATCGTATGCAAAGAAGCTCTAGGGCATCATGTGAGTAACGTTCCACCAGGGAAACTCTGAGGGTTTCTTTCACATAAAGGCACACACCGCCACCTTTCTTGCAGGGGCCGCATGCTGTGAGACACGAGCAGCTTGTCATGCATGGTCTATCTCTACGGTAAAGGATGGTTCCACGGATATGCACTTCCAGGTCAGAGACACTGTTATCTAGCCAGGTCTCGGATACGGCTAGTATATCCAGCTGCTGTTCTATCATTATACTTTCAACTTCACACAGTTTGTGGCGTAGACTGCGTATATTGATGTGGCCAATGTTAAAGGGGAAGTTAAGGCAAAAAATTAATTTTTGCCTTAACTTCCCCTTTAACATTAAAAAAAATTTCACCAGTTGTAGTCTTCGGGGTGCTGAGTCGAATGGTCGTGGTCCGAGGAAGCTGAGATGCTCCCTTCCTACTTGAATCTCAATCGAACTCGCGCACTTCCACCGAAACTGGGTGACTGCGCCCTACTAGATGGGGATTTGTATGCAAAATGTCACTAAAAGCGCCATTTCGTTCTTATAAAAGCACGGATGACCACCATTGGCCCATATGTTGTACTCTTTTGGACGCTGAGTCGACTGGCTTTGGTCCGAAAAGGCTGTGATGCAGCGTTTCTCCTTTATTCCCAATCGAACATGGTTGAACAAGTGGTCACGTGCTCCTGCGTACACCAGTCACCTGGTCACGGTGCCTGCAGGGTGCAACTACAGTCGACCTACCCTTATAACGATAACCTCTATAACGATATTACCCTTATAACGATATTTTTCTGCCAAACCAAATTACTCCATTGACTTGTGTATACAATGCCTTACCTCTATAACAATATTGCTATAACGATATTACCCCTATAACGATATAAAATGGGCTGACCAATCGACATTTTCCATTTTATAACAATATCTAGCAGGGAATATGTAGAGCCCACTGTCCAGGTAGGGCAATCTTCACTTGATAAGTCGCTGGGACAGGACGAAATGCAATGGGGGCACCAGTGGGCACCTTGCTGTGTACATAATGTGCATGTACGTCAGTTTTTTATTCTATGAAGAGTGTAAAAAATGAACGAAATCCATGCATTATGACGTATGTGTATGAAATGAACCAGTTACCCCTATAACAATATTACCCTTGTAACAATATTTCTTGGTGTGACGCAAATATCGTTATAAGGGTAGGTCGACTGTACTTACTTACTAGCCTGCTTGACCTTTTTTGGGTGCAGTCCTGTCACTCGAGTTGAACTCGAGTTGAACCTTGGTGTGAAAGTTGTCGCCTGCTGGCGTGGTGACCAGGTGATTTGGGCACCCAGGAGCACGTGACAGCGTCAGAGGCAGACAGAAAGAAAAGAGGAAACGTACAAATTAATGGCAGAGGAGTGTTATCGTGTCAGAGGCGACTGCATGTTGCAGGCTTGGCGGGATACCAGCAGGAGCGCTGCACTGGGGCGAAGCATACAGAGTGCGGCGGGGACAGATGGAGGCGAGCGCAGCTCCATGGCATGGGGTCCGGTGCCGGGCGTGTGCCTGCGTGCGTGCACAGTGAGGGAGCTGGTACGACGGGTGGAGGTGGCCAATTTCCAGCTTGAGGCCAGGACGAAGACGAAGACGACTGGACGATGTGCCGTGGCAGGATAGCGGGGTACCCAGGGTGGCCGGGAGGGTGGCAGGGGCCACAGCAGCTCCGAGGCGGATCCAGTGACGAGTGGTGGTGAGGCTCAAGTTTTACATCAACAGCCGGCGATTGACGGGATCCCGAGAGTTGAGGCGATCAGGACACTGCGGCGGGCCGAGCTCAGGGATGGCATGCTCAAAACTCCGAAGAGCGCAGCGTCTGGGGTCACCAATGTAGGGTTTTACGTCGGGCCCTAGACGACGGCTGCTTTGGCCAACCGGACAACGAAGAAGTTTTATTTCTTGCGCATGCGTTTGTAGAATGACGTAATACTCAGTGAGTCAGGTCGCTACATGTATACACAGTTATGACCAGACTTACCAATGACTATTACTATTAGTCCATCGGCCAAATCTCAGAAAGGGCCTCTTTCGACGAAGGTGATGCACTGAAGCTCCAACTAAACGCCCTTTGGCACACTAGCTCATGAGACCCCATAGAATACGAATCCGATTGTTGGACGTTGCCAATCCAGTCCAGGATAGTCGAACTGGGTCGAATACCTTCTTCCGATTTTTGTAATTTCGCCCACCATTACATCTTTCTCATCGACTTTTTTTCGCTTGGCGAATGTTCTTGAGCCGCTGAGCAGAATCTACGCACGCTCGAACACTTGAAATGCCTGCATGTTGACGGTTCGCAAGATTCTAGCGAGCTTGGTGGAAATCTATTATTTATTTTGACATTTTTGGGGGAATCTGAATTAGAACGGTAGAAGCTCATTCGGAGAAGACGGCGTGTCGCCGCTGTCGGATTGTCGCTACTGTGTTTCAGACGTATTTGCTTGAACGTGCTATTGAGGATGGACAGAAGATGAAGTGACGGCTTTCTTGAACACGGACGTTGTGTCTACATTGTAGCTGAAACATCTTATATCTCATCTGGCGTCTAGAACGCAATTATTATGAGTTGTGAGTGCCAGCTGAGCTGAACACAAGCTGGACACCATTCGTCAGCTGGGAATTTGCATCGAAGCTCTTGATAGCCACGATAAGCATAATTATACAGAGGTAACCTTGTTTGACTCAATACGCATGCAGGTGTCCGTGATACCACTTGTGGCACTACAATGTAAATGGTGCAAAATTGATGCAACAGCGAATATGTACTTCGTACAATCACGAACAATTGTAAGGCAAGTGTTCATGCCTGTCATAGAAGAATTTCAGCCTGGAAGTCTTGTTGTCATGGTCATAAATAATACAGGACTTGAGTTGGCTCTGGACATAAACACACTTGTGGTGAATACGGTCATTATTGCGAGAAAAATATTTGCCACTGTATGTTAACACCTGATGCCGCACTACACGCAATATTTCATGTACATGTATGTGAGACTCAATTGCATCCACAAGGCCGTAGATGCATGTAAGCACACAATGCTGTACAGTATAAGTAGTACTGAGTCGACATGTGGTGCCTTCCTGCTGCACATGCACATGCGGCAAGTTGGCAACGACAAATGACCTATCTGCACCGCACAGCGTGCGCTTAGAAAGGAATATTGCACACATAGTGCTATTTGTGTAAGCCGGTATACATGTACTAGTATCCTTATACATGTACCTGGTCACTCGATAGGCGATGCCGACTGTACTAATCTTATCCATATTACCCGACAGGCTATAGCACACTGCGTCAGATCACTATGCAACAAAACAAGAGCTTTGGAGCGAATATACACTGAAGCAAAGTAGGTTTCAACGGTACAGCACTAGTCACGACGAGGGGAGTTACGAGGATGGTTAGGCCGTGACACATAGGTGATGATTGTTAATGATTCATGCACGGTGGAAAATTACCACCAATGGCGATGATATTGCTTTCACAACAATGACATCAGTAGGAGCAGTGACACAACCTTACTGCTCCAAGTAGGATTTACAAGCGAGTGAAGGGAGAGCAGACTGGTCTAATAGCAGACCGGGTCTAAGCAAGGAAGTAATCGGCATCAGAGGTGAGCTTGCACACCAGAAAACAGATGATGATCACCAAACACAGAGAATTTGGCTATGTGTATGTTTGTGTCACTGTGTGTGCATGTGTGTTTGTGTGTATGCGCGCACATCTGTGTGTGACAGAGAGGCAGACAGACAGATAGCATATGGTGGGAGGGATCAAGGTCTGACCTCAGAGTTAAATGCTGACGGTGTGGAATAGCAACAGTGCGAAATCGGGCAGGGTGGTTATTGGCCCACACTGGAGCCGAGTAGGAGCGCCAGTGGTTGAGGGCTAGCACAGGAGTAGCAGCAGCTCCAGCCTAGGAAGATCAGCTTCTGGATGAAAATCTCCCGGACACAGTAGGTACCAAGCTTCACTAGCAGATTGCCGGCAGGGGTGCACGGCGAGCACCCGTACGTCCCTCAAGCCAACAGAGCCGCAGTACTTGGACACGATCCAGGTGCTTACCCGCCAACAATGCTGAGAAGGCACTGGAGCCATACAGGATCTTATGATCGAGCATGACCACAGACTTGAAATACAGGGTCCGGCGTTGAATACTGAGACAGCGACGTCTCCTCCACAGAACACCACTCAGCCCCACCATTGCATTATTTTCGCTTTTTCATGATTTTTACAATTGTGTTAGAGCACACAGCACTCGATGCAACATTTACCAGTGACTAAATAACTCCGCGTCTCCGACCATAACTGCAGCGTTCCCGTGAGCCTGTTTGATTTCCGTCAGCCTGTTGAGATTATCTTCATCTCGTCACATGTGAGCCTGTGTATTTCATCCGTATCGTGGCACAATTACACAGACACGATTTCCAACTCAGGCCGGTTCCGTTGCTCGAAGGGTTGGCGGTAAGAATTGCTACGCCGTCTGTGGCTGCATGGGAACTTGGCGAGTCGTCGTCTTTCTCCATAAATCCTGATCGTCACGCGAACAACAGCCACTATTGCCTAAAAACTTTGACGCAACAGTATCAAGCTCGCCCCAGCAGAAGGACACGAATGACGAGCGCTAAGACGGAGAAAGAGAGACAGGGTTAGCGAGAGCTGACTAGTGCAGGTACGCTGTCATCTCCTGAGGTAGTGGGCGAAGCAGCGAAGTGAAACGAAGGAAGATAGAACTTATTAGAAGGCATACGGAGGCACCAAAACCTATTGCCTGTCACATACTAAGTGCCATTTAGGGTTGACAGCTGTCAGCTGACAGCCTCAAAAATTTGAAAATCTGCTCAAAAAACTCTCGATCAGAACTCTGCGCACTCTCAAATGGATCGCACAGTAAAAAACTCGGCGACGAAGAACGCTTCGTATCGACGCCCTGGACTGAATTCGGCACGTCCAACAAACGGAATAGTGTTCTCTGATATATTCTCTACGTGCTGGGTATGGTCGCGTTTAGTTGGAAGCTCAGTGCATCACCACTTTCGATTTTGAGACTTGGCCGATGGACTATATGTACTTTTTCTCCCTACAGATGGGGTGGACAATGACAGACCAGTGCTACGAAACGGCTGGCCATTCTATTTCTAGCCGCTCGTTGATCTTGTCCTAGACTAGAGCAAACCACATGACAGTACAAAGTGCGAACAGGAAACATACAAAGGGAGGCGCGGTGTCGACACCGAGCCAGGTCAAGGATACGGCTCCCACAGCACGATGTAGCGTACTCGCATTCTGTTCGATAAGTGCACGCCCGTTTCCATGTGATTGTCGCGCGACAGGATGCCGTTATGTGCTTAGCTGAGTCGGTTATTGTTTTCCACCGGCCTGTCGGCTATCGCTTGGGTCAACTTCCTGCGCAGCCGATACCGTCGTCCTTGTCGATGGCTGATCCCCGAGCTTATTATTTTCAGCTGTACGGCAGCGCAATGCTGGGCTCAAATTGCTTATTCGCTCTCCAGAGGACGCTCAGCTGCAGGATCACCACCGGAAACCGGGAAGTTGGATAGACAGCTGAAGAACCAGTACTTCAAGGAACGCCTGGAGGCTTCTGGGACAGACTCTCGAAAGTTGTGGAACATTTTGAATGCCTTCAGTGGTCGGATGACGCCAACACCTCCGCCTCTGGTAGCCGGGGCGGAGCTCGCTGCAGCGTTTGGGAAAGTCGTATCTGATCCTGGGCGCCCATCCAGCCTGCTTTCGGATGTATATTAATTTTATAGACGATTCAATATACAATATAGTATGTTTAATTATGTAACAATCCCGATACCTTCAACCAGTTTCTACCCACCCTAACAGAAGCAGTCATGAACCTACTGCAGTCCGTTGATTCATCCAAGGCCACAGGCCATGACGAATTGCCAGGTGTTGATCTGAAGAAGTCCGCATGAGAATTAGCTCCGTCTCTGTGCATGATATTCAAGGCTTCGCTCTCGACGGGGATATTTCCACAACAGTTCAACTTGCTAATGTGTTTCCTTTGTTCAAGGGTGGTGGCCTTGACCCTGGTCAAGCTGCTTCTTATCGGCCTATCTCTCTCCTGCCTATTGTATCTCGTCTACTGGAGACACTAGTGGAGGCCCAACTCGTGTCATACATAATGAAAATCGATCTCCTTGCTACTTCGTAGTTTGTATACAGGAAGCCACACAGCACCGAGGACGCCCTTGTCCTAGTGGTGTACCGCTGCTTGCGAGCAAAGTATGAGCGGAAAGAAACAGGCGTAGCATTTGTCGACATGTCCAAAGCGTCGACTCTGTCAGGCACATAATTATTGCTGCTGGAAGAGCTCTCCAACATGGGTGTGACAGCAACTGCGAATTCCTGGCTTGCTAGTTACCTCTGCGACCGGAACCAGCGTGTAGTTATTGGCGGAACTATATCAGGCTAAACACCGTGCAGTCGAGGCATGCCACAGGGATCCGTTCTCGGCCCACTGCTCTTCACCCTGCATTTTCGCGACATGTACAGTAGATGACTTGCACAAAGATTGTCTGGGTTCGAGACGGGGCAAGTGGACCTTCTAGCTTCTGACTTCCCCACCTTTTGAGTTCGTGACTTTCGCTTTTTGCCTGACGAACACTGAGCTAGTTTTTTGGCTAGAGAGTAGAGTTGTTTTGATTCGGCTTGTATCGTCATGCCGAAGCGCTGCTGCGCTCCTGAATGCACTAGCAGACGAGAGATGGAACTGAGGCTCCCATTCCGTACGTTCCTTTCCGAGCCGGCCGGTCGGGAGGCAGAAACATGAGGAATATTATTTTAGTATCAATATCATCGGTGTAGGCTGCAACAAGCACGTCGTGGTCCTGAAGTGTGACTACTTTCCCGCAGTGGAAGCGAAGTCAAGCACACCGAGAGTTTGTGGACGTCTGAGAAAGAACTCGATTCCCTTTGATTCGGCTGCACTAGCTCCAGAGCGACCCTCTCCTGAGGACAGACTGCGGAGAGGCCAGGAACCTGCCGAGTCACGAGTGGAAGCCCAAACCACGAAAATGAAGGGTGGAAGGACTGAGTGTGAGAGCCAGACGGCCTTTAGTAGTACTTCAAGTAGTATCTGAGTTGAAGGAGAGAACAAGTGTGCTGGAGAAACGCTGCGAAGTCCTCAGGCCTGATGTGTACTAGCTACTGTTGAAGTCTCACTTGTTCCGATATGAACATTTCATCAGCCCTGACTCTGAGCAGCTGTATCTAGACTTGGACTTAGGCCAGAGGCAAAGCATTGTAAACCTTACTGAAGCCATATGTATCCAACGCGTGGCTCTAGTGAGAAAGCAGTTTGGCGCAGGCTCACAAACTATGATTGAATCAGGGAGTGGTGGAAAGTCACATTATATCTCCATGATTAGCTGGTAATGACGACGATGCGGCTCCGGCTAGGTCTCATGGGAAAGTAACTTGCATACCTGTTTAGTTGCAACGAGGCAACGGTACCCCATGTACTGAAGACATGATTGGACTACATTTTATCTCCTCCTGGGAGAAGGTGGAACAAATAATGCCAGAGTGTGTCTGATACACATCACAGTCTGCTGAGTGTGTTCATTATTGTGGACGTAACAGAACTGCGCTGTGAGGTACCTTCTGCGTTGGACCTACAGTTGAGCCACTACTCTTCTTACAAATTCCATACAACGGTGAAAGGATTTGTTGGAGCATCATTAAACAGTGCATTCACCATCATCATACACTGACTCCGTTGCCTACAGTAGTTCACATTTTGACGGGGTGCGCTGGGACGATACGGAAGGAGCGGCGGGAACGATTGGAGTGCTCATGATGCTGGTTAGCGGAGACGGATGTGATTGTCAGGAACGGGAACGCAACCGCACTACTGTACAGATCAGGAAGCGATGGAAGAGTTGAATCTGTTCAACCTTCCATGCCGTGTACAGATCAGGAAGCAATGGAAGAGTTGAATCTGTTGGAAATGTTTCCTGGGACGGCGCTGACTCTGCCGATCACGGGCGTTCTGGAGTCGACGGGATCTCTCTGCCGACGTTTCCTGTGACCGGCGCTGACTCGCCCGTTCACGCCTATTTTGGAGACAACGGGATCTCTCTTCCAAAGTATGTTTTGCTGACTCATCTTATCACCTATTCGGCAACTAACGTCCATTCTAATTTCATTTCCTCCTCGTCTCCCTATTTCTTTCCTGAAAGTCTCCCTATACATCAGGGAGTCGTACTGTATTGACAGCTACCCTAACGGGTCACGCCGCGCTCCACCCAAGCATGGGTATGATGAGGGACAGTGGCAACAGAAACAAAAACAGCAAGCAGAGAGAGATAGCAAGAGAAACACAGCAATAGTAGTACATAGGGTGTGCGACATATAGAAAAGAGAGATGACAAGAGATACGCACAAAAAAGGAAACAATAATTATTTTTGCAGTTCCGAAACAATCAACCAGGTGATGGAGTGTGGGCACCCGAAGTCCCCCCTGGACTCCACTGGAAGAACATCCCACGTAGGGATATCAGCGATAGGCCAAACCTTGAAAAACAGTCATGACGACACATCGTCTAGAAGTCCACCGCGCTCGAACAGAAATTGCAGGTTCAAACAATTTCCCACGCGTCACCAGGCAGCGTAACTCTTCTCCCTGCATCACCATCCATCTCCAGCAGCCGTTTCCACTCACAGCTCATGCCCCTGCCACCACTGTACTCCTCCGAGCTTCGCAGTTTGAAACCATTCGGGGGTCAGCTACACCCCGCGAACGGAGAGACGAGGACGACAACGGTCGTGACTGAAAAGACACTGCCTTGGCGACCGCTTCGCGGAACCCTCGCCCCAGCAAATTCAGAAACACGCCAGGGGCGACTCTTGTGGACCCAGAGCCACCCCCTTGGCAAGACTAGTAAGAGGAACGACTGAAAACTCAGATAAAACGGAGCTACAACAAGTGCAACCGTCCTCTTCAACCACAGTTGCAACACACAGGGAGTCGTATACATGTACATAATACGACCAGTATTGTGGCCAGCTGTGTTTGATGGTACGGTACGGTACGGGACAGATACGGGAGCCAGCAAATGGCCAGCTGTGTTTGATGGTGCGATACGGTACGGGACAGATACGGGATAGCGCCAGGCGTGACACAAACAAACAAACACACAAATACCAAATTAAAGCTGTGTGGAGCCTGGCTAGCACCAGCTTTAATTTGGTATTTGTGTGTGTGTTTGTGTCACGCCTGGCGCTATCCCGCATCTGTCCCGTACCGTACCGTACCATCAAACACAGCTGGCCGCAATATTCAAATAGGGCTTTCAAACACAAGATCACAACGTGAAGCAACTTGGAAGAATGGGTATGAATGCGAAGTGTATGGGGGAATGCATGTAGGGCGATAGTGTGGGATCGAATCCCAGGATATGCCTAAAAAAAATAGGAGAATTAAAAAATTTATACAATCCCTATGTTTTTTTGCCGTCATCAAGGCGGTAGACAGTGTCGTATTACCCTCGATCGTACCTGTCCCGTACCTATCCCGTACCGTACCGTAGCATCAATTACGGCTGGCCACAATGCATATTCAAATAGAGCTTTCAAATGCAAGATCATAACGTGAAACAACTCGGAAGAATTAGTATGTATGCGAAATGCATGGGGGGATGCATGCAGGGCGCGCGATAGTGCGGGTTCGAATCCCAGGTTATGTCTTAAAAAAATTTTTTTTAAGGTCATCAAGGCAAAAAAGCATAGCGTAGGGCCCTGAGCTTCCAAGCTCTCTCGTTAGGATGACCCAAAGGCCGACCGCCTATCGTGGGGTCCGTCGCATTGAAGGATGATGGTACAACAGATTGATAAATATGGTGGTAAAGACACACCTGGCAATATGGCGGTAAACACACGCCTGCCCACACACGCTCTCTAGGCTGCAAAGTTCTGGCACAGAGCTCTCCTTCTCACCACCACCACCATCAGTTCGCGCCTGGCGCCTGGTCGATGCATGGCTGGCGGTATCCGGCATAGCAGGCTGGTACATCAAGTAGCGCATGGCACATAGATGATGACACAGCAACGACATAGCTCGATTGCGACGTACGTTTCGTCCCCGCTGGACTCATCAGGCAATCTTCTTCTTGGATGTCTTCATACGGAGCTTGACTTGGGAGAATGAAGTTGAAGACACCACTGCAGCTGTACTTATGGTTGATAAATATGGTGGTAAAGACACACCTGGCAATATGGCGGTAAACACACGCCTGCCCACACACGCTCTCTAGGCTGCAAAGTTCTGGCACAGAGCTCTCCTTCTCACCACCACCACCATCAGTTCGCGCCTGGCGCCTGGTCGATGCATGGCTGGCGGTATCCGGCATAGCAGGCTGGTACATCAAGTAGCGCATGGCACATAGATGATGACACAGCAACGACATAGCTCGATTGCGACGTACGTTTCGTCCCCGCTGGACTCATCAGGCAATCTTCTTCTTGGATGTCTTCATACGGAGCTTGACTTGGGAGAATGAAGTTGAAGACACCACTGCAGCTGTACTTATGGTTGATGGTGCCCATTACTGTGCTGACGTGGACCCCCTTTACCACTCTCTTAAGCTATGTCCTCTGGACCACCGTTTCTTACAGTTGTTCATTAAATTTATCTTTCAGTGTAAAGTAGCTCACCCGGTTGCCAGTTTAGATTCTCTATTTTGTAGGCACAGTACACCTGCTTACACCACTCGCGGCTCTTCTGCAAATAATCTTTCGTTATGCCGATATAAGACTGCATGTGTGTATCGCTCATTGTCTAGTAGGATTGCTTTACTTTGGAATGCTCTGCCCTTCGAAATGAAGTCTTGCAATACGTCTTCTGCATTTAACGCCCATCTTGCCTGCCTTCTTAATGACGGGCCACAATGTACCCGGTTAAAACAGCTCCTTTTTGAAAATGTTTTCGATGAGTGATGTGTCGCTTTATTTTGCTCAAATTGGTGCTTTTCTCCAATGTCATGCAGTCGTATTTATTCAGCTTTTATTCCCGTAGCTATGCAGAAGACGTTACTTCAGTAACGTCTGGCGCTAGCCAGGGTCCACACAGCTTTAATTTGGTGTTTGTGTGTTTGTGTGTTTGTGTCACGCCTGGTGCTATCCGTATCTGACGGCAAAAAAGCATAGGATGTTATAATTTTTCAATTCTCCTATTTTTTTCAGGCATAGGCCACCCTTTCTTTTTTCGTTGTTTAACGTCCGCGCCCGCGTACCTTTTTGCCTCCGACCGGAAAAAAAAACAAGAAAGTAGTAGTACAAATAATATGCGAAGTTGTAAATACATGATTGTGTAGTTTCACAGTGTGCCGATCATGACCTTAAAGGGGAAGTATACCCTAAAATCAAATTTTCACCAGTTGTAGTCTTCTGGGTGCTGAGTCGAATGGTCTTGGTCCGAGGAAGCTGCGACGCTCCCTTCCCACTTGAATCCCAATCGAACTCGCGCACTTCCACCGAAACTGGGTGACTGCGCCCTACTAGATGGGGATTTGTATGCAAAATGTCACTAAAAGCGCCATTTCGTTCTTATAAAAGCACGGATGACCGCCATTGGCCCATATGTTGTAGTCTTTTGGACGCTGAGTTGACTGGTTTTGGTCCGAAAAGGCTGCGATGCAGCGTTCCTCCTATATTCCCAATCGAACATGGTTGAACAAGCGGTCACGTGCTCCTGGGTGCCCAAATCACCTGGTCACCGCGCCAGCAGGCGACAACTTTCACACCAAGGTTCAACTCGAGTGACAGGACTGCACCCAAAAAAGGTCAAACAGGCTAGTAAGTTGTACCCTGCAGGCACGGTGACCAGGTGACTGGTGTACGCAGGAGCACGTGACCGCTTGTTCAACCATGTTCGATTGGGAATAAAGGAGGAACGCTGCATCGCAGCCTTTTCGGACCAAAACCAGTCGACTCAGCGTCCAAAAGACTACAACATATGGGCCAATGGCGGTCATCCGTGCTTTTATAAGAACGAAATGGCGCTTTTAGTGACATTTTGCATACAAATCCCCATCTAGTAGGGCGCAGTCACCCAGTTTCGGTGGAAGTGCGCGAGTTCGATTGGGATTCAAGTAGGAAGGGAGCGTCTCAGCTTCCTCGGACCAAGACCATTCGACTCAGCACCCCGAAGACTACAACTGGTGAAAATTTGATTTTAGGGTATACTTCCCCTTTAAACTTATAATCTTGCCTCCCGGGCATGCCTTTGTCTTGTGTTCTTTTTCTTTTTTTGTTGGCTTTTAAATATCGTACGGTGTGTGTCCTAATAAAAATCCAGATGTAATGAATTCATGACATGCTAACTCCATGCTATGTACCTGTTTTGTTGGATTCATCAGGCATGTGCTCCAATGTACAGTTGTGGCAAGTGAAATCCGACACTTGGCATAAGGGACTGCACCGTGCATCCTGCAGCCTCTGCAGCCCTGCATGCATACGTACAGTACATGTGCTGCATACAACTTTATCTGTCTGATGACAGAATTCGTACTCAGCACAGTCAAGGTTCAAAAGGTGCTGGCAAAAAGGAATGGGAATTGGATACCAATACTCCTTATGTGTACCATATTTGTGAACTGTGTGTATCTAAGCTGTGACCTTTCGACCTGTTTGGGATGCATGCGGCTCTATAGTACAAATTAGGTGCAGTGCATTACATCATTGATGTCCATTTGAGGCGCTGTCCCCTATGGCAAGTGTCGGATTTCACTTGCCACAACTGTACCATCAAAGAGTGTTGTTCTATGCCTGCAAGTGCCGTTAGACCCAGAAATATTGTGTATATCACATGCTTTACTGGTCAAAATGTTTGATTGGGGTTTCCAGTTTTTGGAATGGGCTTTTGTTTTTTTTCCGCCCCCCCGCGTACCTTTTCGCGAAAAAAAGGACGTTAAACAATGAATTAACAAAGGGTGGCCATATCCTGGGATTCGAACCCGCACTATCGCCCTACATGCATTCCCCATACACATCGCATTCATACCCATTCTTCCATGTTGCTTCACGTTATTATCTTGCGTTTGAAAGCTCTATTTGAATATTGCGGGCAGCTGTATGTGACAGCTGTGTTTGATGGTACGGTACGGGAGACGGTGTCGTATTACCCTCGATCGTACCTGTCCCGTACCTATCCCCTACCGTACCGTGCCATCAAAGACGGCTGGCCACAATGCATATTCAAATAGGGCTTTCAAATGCAAGATCACAATGTGACACAACTTGGAAGAATTAGTATGTATGCGAAGTGTATCGGGGGATGCATGCAGGGCGCGCGATAGTGCGGGTTCGAATCCCAGGTTATGTCTTAAAAAAAGGATTTTTTTTAAAGAATTTATAACATCCCTATGCTTTTTTTGTCTAGGTCATCAAGGCAAAAAAGCATACCGTAGGGCCCTGAGCTTCCAAGCTCTCTCGTTTCTTGTGTACTTGCATACTGGTATTAGTTTAGTCCCACAATCTGCGATAAAATGATCCGCTGTAGCACCTACTCCACTTTTATGTTTATGTATCTATGTCATTCGGATCTTCCCAAGTTGTACAATGTACTGTGGAGATACATGTACCGAATTCAAATAAATCAATACCATCAATACCAATCCGCTGCAGTAGGGCCACCTACTCACTCATACTATCCACTGCAGCATGATATCGCGTTGTATGCATTTTACAATATGCTATTTTACCGTCGAATACACATAGACGCTACCCAATACGCACCACAGTAGGGAATGACGATCACCTACATGTATAAATAGTCGTGTTTTGGTGGCGATGGTTGCCGGTGTCATTAGTTCTTCGTTCTGTTTACAGGAAAGCAACAAGCATTCAGCTCACTCTCTGTAAATGTTCGACAGTCATTTTAGGTTCGTTTTGTCCAACATTTCGGAATGGCGACCTGCAGCAACAACGCGACAAGCCCTGAGGAACCCAAGATCCAGTTCCGAGGGCTCAAGAACAGGGGCCAGATGTGCTACATCCATGTGGTAAGCAAAGAAGCCAACCATTTGCAATCTATATCCCAGTTGTTGGCGGCTGCATCCGTATCCATGATTTTAAAGGGTATTTGTGCCATGCTCTACGATGGATTCACACTTGCAAGAGGGCTGCTGAGAATTTTAATTAGCACGAAATATTTGATCGGTCCTACGTTTTCGAGTATTCTTCACCAATACTATCCATGTATTCGTATGTCCTCTCTTCTGGTGATTTTGTAGATCTTGCAGTCTTTGAACGTGTGCCTTATCCGCGGCATTGTAATGCTTCAGTCAACAGAGGGCAGCCCGGATAAACCAGTCATCAACGCACTGTAAGTTTTTAATCTCTTTATGAACAAGGGAGAATGAAGTTGCCAACGAGAGCGCTTCCCTGTAGGTCTTCCTACAGCTTACTTAATGCTGTTCACCTAACCGTTCGATCATTGTAGTGTATATTCATGACTATGTGTATTGACATTGTAGCTATAAAAGCGCTAATTGTTTGCCGTTCATTCCTCGATATATCTCCAGCAGGAGAAATAAGAAGTGCATTGTGGACGTTTGTCAGAAAGGGTATTTTGTAGGATTGCGCGATTCAATATTATGCAATTTCTGTCCTCCTTTCTACAGGGCGGAGTTTTTCACATGGTCGAGTGGAGAACCAACAGTAGCCAAAAAGGAGGATCTTGGCACTTGGGAGGGCGTGAGAGTTAAACGAGCAAAGCCCAAGAAGGTCAAAGGCCCTCAAGTGCCGATTGGTACTCCGTTCGAACCATGCCAGTTCTACGAGATCATGCCAATCGTGAACCCATATTTATCAGTATACGTAAGTTAGGTGCTCTTTCATCTTTGTTCAGATTGATTCACGGTCTCTATGGCGAACTCATAGGAATGCTTTCTGTCTGTTCGGCATAAAAACATTTTTGTTAGGTCTTCAGTCAAAATGTTTAACATTTTTAATGGCAATAAAAAGACAGGTGTCCCGTTTGCTTAAAACCTTATAGTATTACTTGCCTTTAAAGGAATTCACGGGTATGAATTCACACAACAATATTGACATTTCCGACACTTCCGATGTCTTTCTGTTCTGTAGGGGGAGCAGGAAGATGCCGAGGAATTCCTCTCTTCCTTGCTCAATAAATTACACGATGAGGCAAAATGGGGTGAATTTGTAGCAACGGCACCATCGCCGATTCAACACCTGGTTTTCGGCGAGCTCAAGAACACTATCACCGACAGGAAGGGCGTCGTGGTCTCCGTCACCGAAGAAAGATTTGTCACGCTTCCGCTAGGTGTCGACGACATCCGCATCCAGACTATTCAGGATGCATTCGACGTCTTAGCAAGTGCCGTGGAACTGGAAGAATATGCTGAAGGAGCGGTTAGGAAGACCACGTTCACGCGGCTTCCCACCCTCCTCATGGTTCACTTGAAACGATTCACGTTCGATTCAACACGCGGTTTAGAGAAAATACACAAGCGCGTGAAGTTCGGATTCAAGTTGACCCTGCAACGATGTGAGTATCATACTTCTATTATTATAGTCTCGTTTTCGTTTTATCAGTTGACTGAAATTGTACTAGGATCACCAAAAGTAACGAGATTTTTCAGTTAGGACTGTGCTCTTAACCATAAACGTTAGTTTCGTGAATTCCAGTTTCACATTTCGGAAGTTTATAATCTTTGTCTCCTATTTGTGTTATCCAGCCATGATTGAGCCATCTCCACTTGTGTCGCCGGAGTACGAGCTTATTTCGGGTAAGTGCATTTCCTTTGACATCCCTAGTATGAGGGGTGAAAACAATAATAATTAA
Organism: Sycon ciliatum; assembly: GCF_964019385.1. Taxonomy (NCBI): domain Eukaryota; kingdom Metazoa; phylum Porifera; class Calcarea; order Leucosolenida; family Sycettidae; genus Sycon; species Sycon ciliatum. Next base: position 20,682,615 of record NC_088645.1, on the reverse strand, counting down.
TATTAAAAGTGCACAATTGTGGTAAATTCATGTAAAAATCAAAATCTCCTTTATCATGCGTAATATGAGGGATGAAAACCATGATTCAGAAAGTGGTGGCTATCACGCAACAGCATTGTAAATGCAACAATTATGTCAGTCCATTAAACACGCTATCACAATAATTTCATGCATTCACCGCATTAAAGGGCACAATGTATATTTGAATATTTCTCTTCTGCAGTCATCTATCACCACGGCGCCACAGGAGACAGTGGTCATTACTCCAACGACTCCAAAGATCCCACCACTGGAAAATGGATTCGCTTCGACGACGCAGTGGTGAAGGCCCTAGACGCCACTCAGGTCACCAATTATCCGGCGGGGAAGACCCCCTACGTCTTGTTCTATAGTCGAGTCTAGGAGTAATGTGTACACTCCCTTTGTTTAGACTCCACACATCTAGTTATAGGACTGAATAGGATATCTTGGTTTAGAACTGTCTAGACTATATCTAGTTTTAGGACTAAAGTGGTATGACGTCTTGTTTTATCCACGCATGTAGGAGTAATGTGAAGACTCCTTCCGTTTCGTTACTTTTAGAAATTTTGTGACTCACTATCTCGTTCATTCCACTAGTGATGTCTTATCTAAAATAAAAATCATTTTTTTGTCTTTATCCGCTGCTCTGAACAATCTTGTGACGATTGCGCTAGGTGTCGAAGTATCGTCGTACACTGTTACGGCCCTACAAGCACATGGGAGGTATTTTCATCCGTCTTTGTGCAGTTGAATTTTATGAATACGCAGTGTTGCCCGCAAACTGTCTTTGTACATTTATGCATTCAGGTGTATTTTTAGATTGTCTGCCGACAAAGCACACAGGCGCTGATCCGTGGATATGCAGCAAGCATAAATTAATAGTTTTTAAAGTGGCCATACCGGTAGATGATCAGCCAGTGATTAGAAAAGTGGCATTAACCACTGAAATAAATCCACGAAGGCTCGACGAAGAGAGACGAGCGAGTTCACCATCATGATTGTGAGTGGTCGTGACTCGCTTTGTTCATGAATACACATAAACGATGATCGAATCAGTGTGTTTACTTTGCTTGTGGTGGCCCTCGCTTCGATACCACCACCGAGTGCTAAAAGAAGATCAACACTGAGAAGCAATTGGATGAACATGCGACTACTTCAATAAATGGCATGAATCGATGCCTTAAATATGCAGTAACAAAAACGACAATAGTGAACATTACAATAGAGAAAGATTCGAAAATGTTTTGTTCAACACTCATCAGGAAGCATCGTTGAACTAATGAACAATGCATCAGAAATGTACCTTTATAAACACCCAAATATAAGTAACACCTGGTGACACCTAGTTCCAGTGCTGAAGGGTACAAGTGTGATATGTGAGAGTGAAAGTGAGAAAAGCACAACACGTGCTAATAACAAAGTGCTAATCCACTACGATGTTATAATGATAACTGCAATAATAATAATAATAACTTTATTAGGATGACCCAAAGGCTGACTGCCTATCGTGGAGTCCGTCGCATTGAAGGATGATGGTACAGCAGAGTACAGATTAATACAGTACTCAGGGGATAGTAACGGCCAAGCATGGCCACAAGGAAGCGTATAAATACTTCTTTAAGAACTTTAACATGGGTAAGACGTGATTTAAAAATTAATACAAAAAACTCAAAAACAGAAGCTGCAACATCTGGAAGCACTGTTCACACGTTCACGAGGTGTGTCACTAAACAGCAGTGCTAGTTTTCGTAAGTTGTTTAGTGATGATATCTTTTCGACTCCAACTCGGGGAAGGTCTAAGTCTTGCTGCGTTAAATGATTGATTGATCCTGATGGCAACTGTCAGTCTGAGGCAAAGTCCACTGCGGACACTCTGAACAAACAGTTTGTCTCTCCCGGCCTTCCCGACGATCCGAACTGGGTTATCCCGCCCCTGCACCCAGCTCCAGAGCTGCGCGCTCCACTTCTGGAGGTCTTTACAACAACTGGTGTGGTTCGCAAACAACTGAAACGTCTTAAGAGCTGCAAGTCTCCTGGAAAAGACGGTATTCCAAATGAAGTCCTTAAACTGCTGGTGCCTTCCTTGTCGTATCCCCTGTGCTTGCTCTTCAACTTGTCATATCGTGCAGGAGTCTTCCCATCTGCGTGGAAATCTGCTATTGTTGTCCCGATATTTAAGAAAGGACAACGCTCCCAAGCTGTTAATTACAGGCCCATTTCCCTCCTACCAACTATATCCAAGGTCTGTGAACGCATCTTCTATGAATCTCTCTACCACCATGTCACCCCTGCCCTCTCTTCTGCACAATCCGGCTTCTGTCGTGGCGACTCAACTACTTTGCAATTGACACGCTTAATCCAGGATATTTACGGACATCGTAACCTGAAGAAGCATGTGGGTCTTGTCTTTTTTGATCTGTCAAAAGCGTTAGATACAGTCTGGCATCGAGGCCTACTTGCAAAGCTTGAGTACATTTTTTCTAGTACGTGGTACAGCTCTGCAGTGGCTGTCGTCATATTTGTCGTCCCGTCATCAAACTGTCCGTGTCTCTGCTTCTTTGTCCGATCCTTTACCTGAAGTGTCTGGTGTTCCACAGGGGTCCAGACTGGGTCCACTCCTTTTCCTAACTTATGTGAACGATCTGCCCTCTCTAGTTCCAGACGTCAGCCTTTTTGCTGAAGACACTGCACTGTTGTGCTCTGACAGCTCGCCGTCCAACCTCGTTACCTCCATGCAGACCGGCATTAACTTCACGATAGCATGGATGGAAGCTTGGAAGCTGAGGCCCAACATCGCGAAGACCAAAGCAATGTTCATCAGCCCATCGCCGCCTACTCAGCCGTTGCACTTTCCAGGAGCCAATGCTAACGTTAAAATTGTTCATGAGCACAAACACCTTGGTGTTATATTCGACAGCCATATGTCCTGGTCCCCACAGATCCAGTCAGTATGCAAGCGAGCTAGCTCCTCCCTTGGCATGTTGCAACCTCACTGCCGAAAATTGTTCTTTACGTCGTATATTCTACCTATATTTGATTACTGTGACACAGCGTGGTGCGGTCTGTCTGTTTGCTTTTCTTCATTTGGTCCTTTAAAATGAAGCGGCTTTTTATTTCCTTTTTCTTCTTTTGCACCGAGATATTATTTCTTGCTGTTTTTTACCGGATGTGTCACGACTTTGAATTGAATTGAATTTTCCTGAATTGATTTGATTTTTGGCGTTATGGCGAGGACAAGAAGAGGTACACACTGGTCACATGGTGATAATCAAACAAAGTGAGTGAGAAGCGTGACAGAAGTGTTAAGGGGTTGCAAGGGAACGCAAGCAAGAGCGCAACATAAGAGTGAAACGTGTAACGTGTAACGTGGAAATGACACAACCGCACATGCACAAACTCAAACACAAACGCACACACACACACATACACTCTCACACACGCAAACATACACACACACACACACACACACACACACAGAAGTGTCCTTTTCCGTTAAAGACCATCCCTCGTACTCATTGATTTCGGGCCTTCTGTCCCTGATTTCAATCGCCTCCATTATCTTTCGACTTGGGAGTACAAGTTTCACTCTTGTGTTGCGCTCTGGCTTGCGTTCACTCTAACAGCCTTCCAACTTGCAAGGTTCTAAGTTGACATGCATGAATATCCGCCAACGTCCTTACCAGCTGAGACTTTCAGTTTTTGCTTATCCTGGTTGCGCTCACCTTCCCCTCAATATGTTATTTCTATAACTCAGAACCTTCGAAGTTGGAAAGCTGTTGGAGTGCGCATCCAGGATGTGCTAGAGCTGTAAGCCAATCAGTTGTGGATCGTCAGTACCGTCGGTCAGTGTCGTGCAATGTTATCGCATGAGCTGATTGTTGAGTACCTGGTGGTGTTTGTGGACATTATACATTAATAGCGTAACATTATTTTAGTTCCTTGGTTCTTTTCTTCTTCTTCTATAAATTAATCCTTGCCTCTCCATCCCAGTCCATAAGTATAAGATTTGAAAATTAAATTTTTAAGATTTACAAACAATACGCTGCAGTAGGGCCACCTACTCACTCATACAATCCGCTGCAGCTTGATATCGCGTTGTATGCATTTTACAATATGCTATTTTACCGTCGAATACACATAGACGGTACCCAATACGCACCACAGTAGGGAATAGCGATCACCTACATGTATAAATAGTCGGGTTGTGGAGACGCTGGTTGCCGGTGTCATTAGTTCTTCGTTTGTTTACAGGAAAGCGACAATCATTCAGCGCACTCTTTGTAAAACTTTCGACAGTCATTTTAGGTTCGTTTTGTCTAAAATTTCGGAATGGCGACCTGCAGCAACAACGCGACAAGCCCTGAGGAACCCAAGATCCAGTTCCGAGGGCTCAAGAACAGGGGCCAGATGTGCTACATCCATGTGGTAAGCAAAGAAGCCAACCATTTGCAATCTATATCCCAGTTTGCCTCCGTATCCATGATTTAAAGGGTATTTGTGCCATGCCCTATGTTGGATTCACACTTGCAAGAGGGCTGCTGAGAATTTTAATTAGCACGAAATATTTGATCGGTCCTACGTCTTCGAGTATTCTTCACCAATACTATCCATGTACTCGTATGTCCTCTCTTCTGGTGATTTTGTAGATCTTGCAGTCTTTGAACGTGTGCCTTATCCGCGGCATTGTCATGCTTCAGTCAACAGCGGGCAGCCCGGATAAACCAGTCATCAACGCACTGTAAGGCAATTAGTTTTTAATCCCTTTATGAACAAGGGAGAATGAAGTTGCCAACGAGAGCGCTTCCCTGTAGGTCTTCCTACAGCTTACTTAATGCTGTTCACCTAACCGTTCGATCATTGTAGTGTAGATTCATGACTATGTGTATTGACATTGTAGCTATAAAAGCGCTAATTGTTTGCCGTTCATTCCTCGATATGTCTCCAGCAGGAGAAATAAGAAGTGCATTGTGGACGTTTGGCAGAAAGGTTATTTTGTAGGATTCAATATTATGCAATTTCTGTTCTCCTTTCTACAGGGCGGAGTTTTTCACATGGTCGAGTGGAGAACCAACAGTAGCCAAAAAGGAGGATCTTGGCACTTGGGAGGGCGTGAGAGTTAAACGAGCAAAGCCCAAGAAGGTCAAAGGCCCTCAAGTGCCGATTGGTACTCCGTTCGAACCATGCCAGTTCTACGAGATCATGCCAATCGTGAACCCATATTTTTCAGTACACGTAAGTTAAGGTGCTCATTCATCTTTATCCAGATTGATTTACGGTCTCTATGACGAACTCATAGGAATGCTTTCTGTCTGTTCGGCATAAAAACATTTTAGTTAGGTCTTCAGTCAAAATTCAAAATGTCATTTACATTGATAGGCAATAAAAAAGACAGGCGTCCCGTTTGGTTAAAACCTTGCTTTTAAAGGAATTCACGGGTATGATATCACACAATAATAATGACATTTCCGACACTTCCGATGTCTTTCTGTTCTGTAGGGGGAGCAGGAAGATGCCGAGGAATTCCTCTCTTCCTTGCTCAATAAATTACACGATGAGGCAAAATGGGGTGAATTTGTAGCAACGGCACCATCGCCGATTCAACACCTGGTTTTCGGCGAGCTCAAGAACACTATCACCGACAGGAAGGGCGTCGTGGTCTCCGTCACCGAAGAAAGATTTGTCACGCTTCCGCTAGGTGTCGACGACATCCGCATCCAGACTATTCAGGATGCATTCGACGTCTTAGCAAGTGCCGTGGAACTGGAAGAATATGCTGAAGGAGCGGTTAGGAAGACCACGTTCACGCGGCTTCCCACCCTCCTCATGGTTCACTTGAAACGATTCACGTTCGATTCAACACGCGGTTTAGAGAAAATACACAAGCGCGTGAAGTTCGGATTCAAGTTGACCCTGCAACGATGTGAGTATCATAATTTTATTATTATAGGTCTCGTTTTCGTTTTATCAGTAGACTGAAATTGTACCATGATCACCAAAAGTAACGAGATTTAAGTTAGGACTGTGCTCTTAACTATAATCGTTAGTTTCGTGAATTCCAGTTTCACATTTCGGAAGTTTATAATCTTTGTCTCCTATTTGTGTTATCCAGCCATGATTGAGCCATCTCCACTTGTGTCGCCGGAGTACGAGCTTATTTCGGGTAAGTGCATTTCCTTTCACATCCGTAGTATGAGGGGTGAAAACAAAAATATTAGAAGTGCACAACTGTGGTAAAAATAAGTAAAATCAATATATCCTTTGGCATGCATTATATCGAGGGATGAAAACCATTATTCAGAAAGTGGTGGCCATCACGCAACTGCATTGTAAATGCAACAATTATGTCAGTCCATTAAACACGGTATCACAATAATTTCATGCATTCACCGCATTAAAGGGCACAATGTATATTTGAATATTTCTCTTCTGCAGTCATCTATCACCACGGCGCCACAGGAGACAGTGGTCATTACTCAAACGATTCGAAGGATCCCACCACTGGCAAATGGATTCGCTTCGACGACGCAGTGGTGAAGGCCCTAGACGCCACTCAGGTCACCAATTATCCGCCGGGGAAGACCCCCTACGTCTTGTTCTATAGTCGAGTCTAGGAGTAATGTGTACACTCCCTTGAGTATTGTTTATTAGACTCCATGAATCTAGTTTTAGGACTGTTTTTAGGACTTTTAGGACTATATCTAGTTTTAGGACTAACGTGTAATGACGTCTTGTTTTATCCACGCATGTAGGAGTAATGTGAAGACTCCTTCCGTTTCGTTCTATTTACAAGACACACACCTATCTCGTTTAATCCACCAGTGATGTCTAAATAAAATAAAAATCATTTTTGTCTCTATCCGCTACTCTGAACAATCTTGTGACGATTGCGCTTGGTGTCGAAGTATCGTCGTACACCGTGATGGCTGTAACAGCACAAAGCGTCTTTGAGCAGCTGAACCGTATTAATGCGCTGTGTTGCTGGTGAGCATGGGAGGATTATGCCGGCATAATTATTAACCAATATTTCGTGGTTGAAAATTTGGAGCATAATTTTGCATCCTTTCGGAGGTAGGAGCATATCTATGTTTGTTACCACAGTTCTAGTATGTAGGCTACACAATTATGTACACTGAATGCACCTGATCAGCGCTGGTGGTCTGCATGGTAAAGCGTTTGGAGGTCATGCAGATAGTGTTTGAAATGAAAAGCAGAGTAGGTATCTAGAGTAGGTATCTTGGCCATACATTATTGTATGCTCGAACTCGTCATCATAAAAAATGCCTTGATCATGGACGCTACTAGCCAATTTTCAACAAACCGGGAAGGCAATAAACTCGTTGCAGCTACTGCGTCGGCAACTGGGACTGTGGGTCTTGCGGCAGCAGTCTACATGGCGTCCCTGCCTGCGTTTGCTTTGCTACGACATGACCCAATCGTGTGTCGTCCACCACCCTGCTCTCGTCGCCCAGATGGGGAAACCAGGCCTAGTAAGCGACTGCACTGTTTGCACAAGATCTGCAGAGACTGTTTGTCAATGGCAATCGACGACCACAGCAGGATCAAGTGTCACGTTTGTTGGAGCTTTACACCCTTTAGACCAGTTGCTGGTCGATGATGCTAGGTTCGACCGTGTTCATCGAGACCTTACAGTGAAGTTGCCTGCTCCAGTGGATGGAGAAGCCAAGAAGCCTGGGCAGTCCCAGGGAGAGGCTGAATCCCTGTCGCCAGGTATTCAATAACAGTATCAGAGTCGTTATCAATAACCAATTACTGTCAAACATGCAAAGAAGTGCTGTGCGAACTATCCATCAGATCAAACAACCACGAGACGCACAGGGAAGAGAAGACGGGCACGAGCAGTGCAGTTTCTACCTTGCGTAAGAGACTTCAGAAGATGTACACGAAGCTAGATTCAGACCAGAATGGGATGGAAAGCAGTATTCAACGCTGTCGTGACCTTCTGCGGTTGGCATACCTGAGAGAGCTGGGGAGTGAAGTGGCCAGTAGCAGGCGTACTGGCGAGTTTGCAGATCGTTTTTTAGGATTGATCGATTCGAGATCAAGCCTTATTATGCAGTTTCTGTCCTCGTTTCTACAGGGCGGAGTTTTTTTTCATGGTCCCATGGAGAACCAACAGTAGCCAAGATTATGATGAGGATGTATTCAAGACGCCAGTGCACAAGAATTACCAATGCCCGATCTGCCAAACGGTCTTGCGCAACCCCATGCTCGTGGTTGCGTGTGGACATCAATTCTGGCCTGAGTGCATCATGGATGCGCTGAAGTAATTCACACGTCTGAACCAAAACTTTCTGCATGAGGATATGCTCATGATGCATGATTGACTTGTCCTCCTTGAGAAAGTAATCATTTTAGCCGATCGCTGAGCTTGAAGGTCGTTTCACACTGCAAGTTTGCTATAACTAGTATTAGTTGGTCAGTAGTGGCTTGTGGTGGTGCGCTAGTTAGTGAGAGTCAGTCAATTTAATAAACTATCAGAAATATTTCATGTGTCCTCCGCATTAATGGGTGCTACGTTGTGTTTTTGAATGTCACGTTTCTGCAATCATCTATCACAAAGGCGCCACAGGAGACGGTGGTCATTACTCTAAAGGATTCCAAGGATTCCAACACTGGCAAATGGATTCGCTTCGACGATGCAGTGGTAAAGGGACTAGACGGCAGTCATGGCACCAACTATCCACCGGGGAAGACCCACTACGCCTTGTTCTATCGTTGAGTCTAGGAGTAATGTGTAGACTCCCTACATGTAGTTTTAGGAGTAATAGTTATGAAGACTGCCTTGAGTAATGTGAAGTCTTCTTTTATTCACGAGTGGTCAACTAATAAAGAAATCATTTTGTCAATTGGTTATTCTAGAAGAATTTTGGTACGGTTGTCATCGTGATGCGCAAAGCAGGCGTATTCCTCAGTTTTGTGTCGTCTAGTCATACTGATGAGCTGTATGAATGCGCCGTGTTGCGCGCCAGCTGGGTTTGTACATTTATGCATTCATGTGTACAGTCATATTGTCTGCCGATAAAGCACACAGTCACTGATTCTTGGATATACAGCAAACACCAGTAAGTCCTAAAGTGGTCACACATGATCATTCAGTAATTTGTAAAAAGGAACAACCTATTTTTAAAGCTACGGTCTTGATGGCATTTGACTTGTTAATTTGTATATCCTTGAAGTTTTTTTAAAAACTTTTAAGTTGAAGTATAGACAACCTCGAAATTGTAGTTTTGTCGAATGGTACGCAAGAGTTTCGTTACCATCTGGTAGATCGTCAAGTCAATGGTGTCGTTTGTAGTTTACTTTGTCGGTCAAGTCGATGGGGATTCGGACTACGACGCTGATGCTGAATATGAGGAAACTGAAGATGAGTTCGAACTCTTCGAAAACGAGTCAACAGAAGAAAAAGATTATGCTTCTCGCGATAGTGATTGTGACGCCCATGATGAAGACTCGGAATATGATTAAAGACAAGGCATATTAGTCCCAGTCCGTATTATTCTTATTTTATATGCTCAATAAAATGATTTCTGTTATATCTGGAGAAAAATTAAAGCCACGTAAGGTATTTTTAATACATACATCATTTGAGTGGTCGTGACTCGCTATGTAGATGACAAATGGTGATTAGACCGGTGTGTCGACGTTCCTGGTTGTGGCCTCCGGTTCGATACCACCACCGAGTGGTAAACGGAGACGAGTGGTAAACAAAGAAGATCAATTACGAGAAGCAGTTGGATGGACATGCGACTACTTAAATAATCGGAATCAATCGATGCCTGACATGTACAGTAACAAAAAGGAAAGATTACGCAATAGTGAAGATAACGATTGAGAAAGATTCGAAAACGTTTTTGTTCAACACTCATCAGGAAGCATCGTTGAACGAATGAACAATGCATCTGAAATGTACCTTTATGATACACCCAAATAGAAGTAACACCTGGTGACATCTAGTGACAGTGCTGAAGTTTACAAGTGTGACTTGTGAGAATGAAGCTGTGAGAAATACACATCAAGTGCTGATAACAAAGTGCTATTCCACTACGACATGATACCCATAGCTGCAACACAGTACTCAGAGAGCAATAATGGCCAAGCATGACCACAACAAACATATGAAACGTGTGTGTGTGTGTGTGTGTGTGTGTATGTATGTGTGTGTGTGTGTTCGTAGGACTGATCTGTACATGAACGCGCGCAAAAAAAACACACACACCACTTCACATACATGTAATTCCCACCCAGCGAACATGGCCATGTGCAAAGTTGACAAAAATATTGGTTCCATTATCATAAAAAGACAACATAGCAAAGTGTATTCTCTCCATCGAACCCAATTTCACATGCTATCGCTAGTACAGCAGCGCTAGCTGTGAAGACGTGGATCTCGATACGCATATGCTGAGCATACACGCATCTAAGGCTGCGTTTACACGACAACGATTGAAAACGATTTGCGTTTACACGACAACGAAGTAAGACCTAAACGGAACGAAATCGTTGCGTTTACTACTATCGTTTACACGACAACGCCCGAAAACGATACCTTAACGGAACGAAATGGAAACGCACTTCAAAGTGTTTTCAAAACGTTTTCGTGCTCGTGTAAACGATGAAAACAGTGAAAACGATTGGAAACGGAGCGCGGTCATGGAAACCATTCAGCGTGGGACTATATTTCGCGGGAAATACCTGACCTTTGCGGCCACCAGCACGTACCAACTCCAACTAACGTGTTACTTCCCGCCCTTGCGCCAAGCCAGCACGTGCTAACTCCAGCCTGATCGCCCGTTTCCCGCTTTCGTGGAAACGGTTCCAAACGATTTGCTGCACTCGTGTAAACGGTTTGAAAACGATTCGAGGCGAGCCCGTTTTCGTTCCGTTTCGTTCCGTTTCCTTTCGTTTCGTCTCCGTGTAAACGCAGCCTAAAAGTTCTATCTTTGACGCCTTGTTTCAAGGCGATCTTTTCGTTGATTACTCTAAGCCTCTACGTGCAAACTCTTTCTCCTCCCCCATCATCTGAAGAGAACGCAGGAAAGTCTACTCGTGGAAGCCATTTCCGAGTGTTGTTACTGAATCTGGAGTTTGTATCTCTACTGAGTATTTTCTTTCTTTTTTGTCTCCGAGGAAACTTGTCTTGAGAAATGTGAATGACTAGCAAGCAAGCGCTGACTGTTGGGGATGATGAGGAAGCTGACAACTTAATGTAGTGGGCCTTCTCAGTCTTAATTCCGTACTGCCGCCGCCCAAGTAACCTGACTTTGGACAGGAATTACTTTGACGTTTTTTTTTTTTCTTCCCTCTACAAAATCCACATAACTCCAGACACTGGGGTGAATAATGGAGTGAAATACAATCCAAAAGGGCAACCTGCAATCTCCGTAGCGCTAACCGACAGCCTTCCAACTTGGAAGGTTCAATTGAAGCTAGGTGTCAGGACGTCGAATGTTTCAGTACTCTGTCAGTTTTGTGCCTAGTTATTGCACTTTCTGACTAAAGTATCATGTTACAGTGATGGAGAATTACTCTCAACTCGTATCCATATGTCATTTTCGCTTCTACATTTATTTATGGCTCAACATCCGAGTTTCAAATAATAATAATAATAATAAGCGAAAATCCAAAACACTTTCCACTATGCCGCTGCATGGGAGATATTGGAGCCGATTGGAGGAGAATCACCTAGATAAGGAGCTTACCTTCATGTGGTTGAAATCAAGGACACTGAAACCTTCAACTGAAGGCATGATTATGGCAGCACAAGACCAATCCCTCAAAACGAAAAATTACCAATACGCCATAATGAAGTCAATTGCTTGAACTGATGCAAATTGCAGGCTTTGCAAGGGCAGCTTAGAAACAATTGACCACATTGTCAGTGCCTGCCCAGTTCTTGCTCGGACCAGTTACATCGAACGTCATAACCGGATAGTAAAGTACAGTGAAACCTCGTTAAGAAGAACACTGATAAGACAAACTTTCGCTTTAGAAGAACTAGTGTTCATAGCTCTATTGGATAAATCACTGTCTATTCACTGGGTATAAGGCATGGATAAGAAGAACTCCCGTTATTACGAACAAATACCATCGGTCCCTTGGTGTTCGTCCTAAAGAGGTTTGACTGTATGTGCACTTCGAAATGTGTAGAGCACGAGATCTACCTACTGGTGCTTCACGATTCGACCACCAGCTCAAGGCATTGGTCAAAAGTGATCGGTATCGGCTCTATTGGGAGTATTCGGTCCCAACTGACCTGAAACTATCAGCAAACAGGCCCGATCTGCTCCTTGTTGATGACAAGGAGCGCATCGCCTACAATTTAGACATCAGCGTTCCTGGTGAGAACAACATCAATAAGAAAATGGCTGAAAAGCGCTCGAAATATTATGATTTGAAGCGGGAGATTTCGAGGATTTGGTCCCTCACCCAGGTTGACGTTAAAATACTAAGAACTATCCTTAACATGTAGATGCACCTCTGCTGCGTTTGCATGTTCAATAGCTAAGAGACTTGAATAACGACTGATAAAGACTGATATTTCCTTTGTTACTCCCTTCATTGGTTGATGTATTTTGCCTGTCGCTGCAAATTCTTTATAATTGTTTTGATGTTGGAGTTCGGATTGAGTTTCTTTCCTTTCTTCCTCTTCCTTCAACTATTTCTTGTCCCTTTGGTTTTTAGGTTTTATTTATATATTTATTTTTGTTTGTTGTTTCACTTTCTTTTTGCTGTCCCACCCATGGAAAGTTTTCCCGGTGGGTCTGGCTTATCGCCTTCGAAAGAAGTGAATAAAGGAGAGATAATAATAACTGGTTTGAGGGAAAGAGACAAACGGGAAAAGTCTGAAGAAAAAATTGACTGTCACCACCAGGACTCGAACCAGGGACCTTCGCTTGTAGCCAGCGATGCTCTAACCACTGAGCTATGGTGTAGTCGTCATCCCAGCAGAGACCGTTCAACGTTTTCTTCAGACTTCGTAACTCACACTTCCTGTGAATCCACACAGGCGGGTGGGACGCAGCCCTCACTGTACCCACATACTTCACGTACAAACTAGCACGCGGGGAGCCCCAAGTCATAAAATATTAACTGCATGGTTTGAGGGAAAGAGACAAACGGGAAAAGTCTGAAGAAAAAATTGACTGTCACCACCAGGACTCGAACCAGGGACCTTCGCTTGTAGTATAATAATAAAATAAAATCCACGAAAAATAACAAAGTACGCTCCCCTTTGCCAAGAGCTGCGGCGCATCTGGCATGTGGATGATGTCCGCGTTGTGCCGCGTTGTGCTGCGTTGTGCCCCTGGTTGTTGGGGCGCTTGGTGGACTGACTGGTGTGTCCCTGTCACACTTTGTGTTGGCATTGGCAGGCACCCTGCGCATTGAAAGGGCTCAGCAATGTGCTATCCTGGGCACGCTGAACATCGTCAAGTCGGTTCTGGGCATTCGGCATTAGGCTCCTCATGTTACGGGTAAACCGTTTAAACCTCCAATACTGCATTTGCTTTGACATCCATGAATGTGCAGTATGACGGTCCTCACAGCCTGATTTTTCTCTTGCTATTTGAGTATGTTCGGCATTCATCTCTTCCTATATTTCTACAGGTCTATTCCTGTACTGGTAGTCCATTTTTGTGATTACTCTTTTTGTATTCGAATATGTCCTGTCCTCCTCCATCTTTTTGTATTCGAGTATGTCCTGGCCTCCTCCATCGTTCTGCTTATTTCTGTCCGTCTCTCAGTTTCTGCGTCGGCTTTCAATATTTTTGCTTTGGTTTTTACAATCCTTTTTGCTTCGGTCTCCATTGCGTTGGCCATTTATCTATTTTTTTCTCTCATTACCCTTGGTCTCTCTTGGCCCGGTGATGGGGTTCTTACCTCATGTCATGACAACGTGAGTGAAATAAAGCCAACTCCATAATAGTGCTAACTTAGAAGTTGCGATTTCGGCGGTAATAGTCATGAAGTTTTTTTTCTTCGGCGAGTCGGCTACTATCATTTTCGTCTTGGGGTTTAGACAAGGGGAAGTAGCCATGTAGGAGCGTGAGCCCGCCTTTCGGCACCGGGCGTTGCAGCTCGCGCGACTCAACTCTGCTGAGTGAAGAGGACCCACACCTTGATCTGGTGAGCTGCGTCGTGGGGATTTTGCAGTCAGATGTACGACTGCGGAGCTCGAACCCGCGGGTCATGAAGTTGATTGTTCCAACTAGGAACACACACTTCTTGGAGAACTTGACACTTAACTGACTCACGACTACCATCCAGAGCACACGAGGAGCAGGTCGCACCTTCCACTCGGCAAACCTGCAAGAAAGCACCACTCCCTGCTCAATACACAGTGTTTTGGGGAATTCACCCCTCATAAATTTCATTAATAATAGTGCTAGTTTACTAAAACAAGCGTATCATGCTACTTATAATGCTAGCATTAGCCGCCAATGCCTATCGGTCAGTGTCGTGCAATGTTACCGCATGAGCTGATTGTTTAGTAACTGGTGGTGTTAGTGGTCATTAGAGCGTAACTTTTAGTTCCTCAGTCCCTTTACTTTAATAAGATTAGTTCTCACTAGTTTTCTCACAACACCCCTCAGGAAACTACGTTGCAAAGATGAAAACCTTTCAACTGTGTTTTTCACCGCGTTCGTATCCACTGGTTTTGAACCCAGTATCACCTTAGTATTTGAAGAGTATCACCTTAGTGCTAGCATATTATCAGTTTCATAGGTGTATATTCTCACTTTATTTCTCTTTATTAGTACTTTTTTTGAATGTTTTTCATTTGTACAACGTAACTTACTGAGGAGTGTTGTACGAAAACTAGTTCGAAGTATTCTCTGTTTTAACCATTTCTTCCATATCACTTTTGTTTCTCCTTCCTATTCTTCGCAGCGTTCACATCCACTCGTTGTGACCGCAATAAAGCCGTTGTGAATTGAGTGTTGAGCTCGTTCTGTTTACCACAATTAAAAAAACCTATTGTCGCCTCGCCGCATATTTACAAATATGTAAGAAAAGACGTTCTTCTAACACGCACGCTAAAACCAATACAATACCTACTGTACAAGTTCTCGAATTTAAACGAGGATAGTGAGCGTGCTGTGCATGTACAACCATAATAGATACATGTACATGTATGACTGTCTTGTTTTGTTGAAAACATGGTTTTGTTTAAAGCATGGTACAAGGTGGAGGACCACTGTGTTCGGAAACAGTAACCTTTTCAGAATTGACAGGTTCAAAATTTGTATGACTGAGATCATGGCTTACAAAAATTGAGAGTCCAGACTTAATGTTCTCTTCCCTAACACATCGGGGAGACTAAACACAATGGCCGGATATTAGAGAGGTTCCGCACTACGTAAAGTTGAGCAACTTTACGTTAGTGGGCGGGAAAAACCCGTGAATTCGCGAGTTTACACTCCACTTACGGAAAGTTGTCTACGGAGAGTACGTAGATAGGGCTCTGATAACGTAGCTGGTCCGTAAGTGGATTGGGGTACAAATTTATGACTCTCTCCCCAGATCGATCTGGTCGTACACTGCCGCGTTCGGAGTTGCCATGGGCAGCTACGTGATTTGAAAACTCCGTATGGCGAAACCCAGATGCGCATGCAGTTTACGTAAGACTTTCCGTAGATGGACTACGTTTTTTACTAACGTAATTACGTTATGCGGAACCTCTCTAATATACACAGTTTACTGTGATATCGAGACTACGTCGGGCCCTAGAGTCCTATTCTGACGAGACTTACAAATGTTATAATCCCAACACATGGGGTGGACTAGACAGGGCGAAGAAACGGCCGGCAATTTTAGCCGTTCGTTGTTCTTGGCCTCTTCGCCAACACACTGTGACAGTATGAACAAGGAACATAATGCTACTGGTCTGGCTACAACCAGGCCTGCCGCATGGCGTGCGAAGTACTGGAAAATCACAGTGTGACGGAACGGCCAATCTAACTGCGCATCGTTCTTGCCCTAGAGTGGAGAAAAAGAGCAGCGAGCGTATATACAACACGAAACACGAGATACATGAGGTATAAATTTACATGACTTTAAACAAATAAGAGTCGGGACTTACAAAATTAATGTTCTTATCCGCAACACATCGGGTAGACGACACAGGACGGCCGGATAATATACAAAGTTTACTGTGATGTGGAAACTGCGCCGGGCCCTAGATTCCTATTCTGACGAGATTTACAAATGTTCTTATCCCAACACATGGAGTGGACTAGACAAGGCGACGAAACGGCCGGCCATTATAGCCGTTCGTCGTTCTTGGCCTCTTCGCCAACATACTGTGACAGTATGAACAACGAAAATAATGCTACTTCTTTTCCGCAACACATCGGGTAGACGACACAGAACGGCCGGATGGAACACACAGTTTACTGTGATATCGAGACTACGCCGGGGCCTAGAGTCTATTCTGACGAGACTTACAAATGTTCTAATTCCAATGCATAGGGTTTACTAGACAGGGCGACGAAACGGCCGGCCATTATAACCGTTCGTCGTTCTTGGCCTCTTGGCAAACACACTGTGAAAGTATGAACAACGTAAATAATGCTACTGTGCAGGCTACAACCAGGCCCGCCGGATGGCTGGCGAAGTAGGAGGGTTTGAGTAATACAGCACGATGTACCGTAGTTGCACCCTGTCCGACCATAGCGCGCCCCTTTGCCTCAGCTTGGAGCGGGATCGGATGCCCTGATATCCCCAGCCGACGAGGTTATTGTTTTCGAGCGGCCGGTGAACCGGCGACTCCATGCCTCGTCGCGCGGTGGTGGCACATTCTTCTGCACGATCTTCCCGATTCGTGAGGTAGTACGGTTGCGTTCCCGTCCCTTGGACTTACCTAAGTAATTATCAACAGCTATGCTGCTTGCATTGCATGCAGTCTAGACAGTGACAGTAACCTTTTCAGGATTGACATTTGAAAATTATTTTTATTAATTAACACCAGACTTTACAAATGTTCTCATCCCCAACACATGGGGTGGACTAGACAGGGCGACGAAACGGCCGGCCATTCTAGCCGCTCGTCATTGTGCAGTGAAATGGTGGTGGTGAAGCATAAAAAACATACATGTACATAATATTATATAGTGATGCAACATACATATAGTGATGTAAAATACATGTAAATAGTGATGTAAAGAATGAATGCATCCATACATACAGTGTGTGCACATACATATACATACATCTCTAAGCAGCCCCGGGTGCAGGACACAGCTCCCACAGCACGATATATCTTATCCGCAGCCTGTCGGACCGTAACACGCCCGCATGCCGCTGCTTGGAGCGGGACAGGATGTCTTGAAATCCCCAGCCGTGATTGGTGTCGCTCGGCTGGCCGGTACATGGGCGACTCCAAGCCTCGTCCTCGTCGCGCGGTGGTGGCACTGTCATCTGCACGACCACACGATTCTTCGTGCTGTGCAGACACTGGAAAATCACAGTGTGACGGAATGGCCAATCTAACAGCTCATCGTTCTTGCCCTAGAGACGAGAAAAACACGAAACACGAGATACACGAGGTATAAATTTAGGCGTTCACCGGTGCCAAAATAGTACTTGTACCACGCGACCTCCTGAGCATGTCCGCTAGTGATCGTATTCACCACGGCTGTCTGAACAAGGAGAGATACAGTTTTGTAGCAAGGCTACATACTACTTCTTAGATAGTATTGTGGCAAGGAAACAGTAGCACATTAAACAATTCTCTAAACACAGGGATAATTACTCTCAACACAGGGTTAACTTGCATTGTTCCTAAATGCAGCAACTACTGGTCCAGATCAACGTTTTAGAGTTTGTATGCAGTGATAGAACCACGAGCCAACCTGAATCTTCCGCACAAAGGCAGAATTGCAACATGCCTACGTCTTTCAGAGAGGCCCGCCCCGCATGTAGTTTTTCACTTCTGGCTACATGTGACATCATGGTTTCAAGCCCTAAACAAAGAACTTGAGCAATGTTAAGGGGACGTTTTCTGGTCTCCTACCTTAACTAGGGAATAATACAAGCCAAGTTTGCGTTGATTTGGCACTATCTTCATGCGCAGCCGATACCCACTGTCGCATGGACCTGCACGCAGAGGGATATACACAGACAATGTACATACAGGTTTTGAAAATACTCACCACACACCACCATATACCAAGTCTACACCCGTCACAAGAGAGGCACGCAAATCTGGTAATGCAATCATGGATGTGCCCACACGATAGCAGACGTGAGTGAAACAGATCAAGACAGTAACTTATGCGCACCCCATACTAGCTGAGGTTGGTCACACACGTACAACACACGCACACACGCACATGGACACTGTGATCATCATTGTTAAAGCTATGAACGAGAATTGGGAGTAAAGCAGTAATATTACAAGAAGAGCCCTCAGACATCAACAAGTAAACATATTCAGGGTAAACATTGACAGCGGCAGCAACACAACTAACTCCAGACAACATACCGCTGTAGAAGGCTTCGCCATAAAATGTATGGCCACCGCGAAGACGATCGGCGATTTGGCCAAACACCTCTGTGTGAACGGTTTGGCGATGTTCCGCAGGGCGTGTGGCAACCTACACCACAGCGAACAGCAGAGACAAGAATATCTTTAGTACAAGCTGCACAAAAATCCCAATCACACGCACATGTAGCAGCCATGTTAGAAGAAAAGGTTCACACATGTGTAAAAAGGTTTCTGAAAGTGTGCACTGACCTGCCACAAGGTACTGGAAAGCATATCCATGCTTCGTGCCATCAACACGTTATGCTGATCACTCTGCTGCCGACAATGCTGTTCCATTTCATCTGGCATACACTGAAGACAAGATGGACACGCATAGAGAACATAATGCAATGCAGACATACGGTCATACGGTCGGGCATTTAAACATACATTGACGAGTGCACGCATTCACGATGACTGTGTGACCCATAGTCAAACAGCAAAAGATGCAAGTCTGTGTTAACCTAATGTAGTGTCAAACCAAAACACAGTGTTCCACCACTGGACAATACCTGAAAGCAATAGACAACTAATCGACAGAATTAATGAGTTGATCAAATCGCACTTAGACTGATATAGTAACATGTAGGTTGTCTACAACTGGTCAGAGACTGTATGCCCAGTGGTTGTCTACTGTTGTGGCACTATCTTTCACACACTTGAATCTTTTCTGCATTATTTCTTTGTGTATGGCTCACACATTCATCATTGTAGCTTCTAGCTATTCTTCTTGTTCTTGTTCTTGCTCTCCTCGGCTTTGACCGTCTACCACCTGAAGAGAAGCCACCAAAGTTCACTCTCGAAAAAGGCAGGCACCTGTACATGTGTAAACTATTCCGTATGGGCTACCTACTATAGAGATCTATCGATTCGCACCTGCTGGAGGAACCTGAAGTGTGTGCCCCTGCTACGGGTTATGGTAATATTCTGGGTAAGATATCAAACCGCCCCTCCCCCCTCTTCCTGAACGTTGAAAATCGTAGGATTGATGGTGGACTATGTTACGCAAAGCATTTTTTAAACTTACTTCGTAGTCGCACCCAGTTCCGGCATACTGGAACGGGCAGTTGACGATCACTTTAGGACAGACCTTGGTGTGTGACTGCAGAGGTTATGAACATATTTAGATACACATACATGTTAACATACACAAACAACCTGACTCAAACACATAAACACACGGCGTAGGAGAGAGACAGAGAGTGAGCGAGTCGAGAGAAATGAGAGAGAAGAGCGAGAAGGAAAGACATAAGCACCTTGACAGTGACTGTACTTACATCATACGAATCTAAGGTGCCTGTCCACGTGCAGCCGCGCTCCCTCTTCTCACAGAACACTTCAAATCTGCCAACAATTCGCTTCATGGCGCGATTGGGTACTAACTGCAAATATTGCGGTGACGCGCAGAAAATACCATAGATAAAAACTTTAGAATGTATGGAAACAAGGCCAGCATACATGTACATGCATCGACAAGATTAATGTTCGGACTTGTATATGTGTGCATTCAACTGCATAATTGGATATAAAATAACTTACCGCTCCTGGAGCCTGCAACGATACTGGCGTTCTGTCTAGCGGGCATATTTCGCTCCTCCTGTGAACATAAAGCGGCGGGAAAATACACAGAGAACACCAACACACACACACACACACACCACACACCACACACAAATAATTAGCTCATACAATAAACAGTCCGTACTTGGAAATATTATCATCATAACACGCCCGTGTCTTTGTGAAAAGCCAGGGTAGACAGTTCTAGCCCCCAACCGTTATACATATGATATATGTCCATGAGGTAGGAATGACGATTACAGTAGTAGTGCTTCAGACCCATGAGGTACCATGGTAGGTAGGGTTTGCTGCCCTTTTGTATGTGCACAACAATCAAGGACAACAGGATCAAGGAGAACAAGGTCGAATAACTTCTACCTGTACATTGAAACTAAAACAGTTATGTTAAAACATGCTAGTGTATCTTTCTAGATATTCCGTGGACGGACTATTTGCGATAATTGTAGCAAACTTGCAGTGTGAACGACATGCAAGCTCAGCGATCGGCTAAAAGATTACTTTCTCAGTGATGACAAGTCAATCATATATCTTGAACACATCGTCATACAGACAGTTTTAGTTCAGATATGTGACTTACTCCAGTGCTTCCACGATGCATTGATGGCAGAAAAGGTGTCCACACGCAACCAAGAGCATGGGGTTGCGCAAGACCATTTGGCAGATCGAGCATAGGAAATGTTGGTCTACTGGCGTCGTGAATACATTCTCATCAAAGCCACCCATCGCTTGGGGGAACGCGCTGGTGTAGTCCGACATGCTGATGTAGTCGGACAACATTGCTGCTGCTGCTGCTGCTTCCATGGCGAGTGCTGCTGGTCCTGCGGGTGCTGATGGTGCTGGTGCTGCTGCTGCTACTACGGGTGCTGCTGCTCCTAATGTTGTTGCTGCTGCTGCTACTCGTAGTACTGCTGCTGGCGCTGTAGCTTCCACCTTACACTGCTTAGGTTGCGGGCGACTGGCATCCAGGCAATGACGTGCTAATTATACTGGTGTATACATGTTGTAAATGTTCCGGTATACCGGTAATCCTTCTACGGAGACTTGTATTTGTTCAAGTATTCCACTCTACATCATGGTTAACATGCACTGGATGTGTACATAAATATGTGAAGCAATCGTGGAAATCTAGTACAGTGCGTATCGGTTATAGTGTGGTTGTGTAAAAGAATATACGTGTACATTGTACTGCCTACAAGAAGGAACTCTCATATTCTCAAAATTTTAACGTGGGTTGCAAGTGAACATTCATTTTATTCTTACGAGAACTTCTAAATGTAAAATAGAAGAAGTTATGACATGAGAACGAGTTTTGAGTGATTCTTCTTCTATTATACATTAAATAAAAAATAGTTGAAATCACATGGAAACGAGTTATGAAGCAAATTATATATGTATCTATTAATGCACGGTTAAAGAGGTCAATATATGAAATATGGAACGAGTAAAAGACCAAGGTCCGCCGAGGTCTACATTGTATATTTCATACATTGACCGATTATGAGGGCAATATTAGATTTATCACGACATGGCATGCCTAACCTGTTTTAGCTGTGTTTATAGGAAGAAAGGAATACTATTGTAATAGTATATTATAGTATGTACATATGCCGTTTAAACAAACGGCGAGGAGACAACAATTTGATGACCGCAATCAGTAATACAAGCTGGATCGACATTTGTGTACACTGTATTCATGTATTGTAAAACTGTGGAGACAATGTGCAATAAAACGATGAAAAATGTGAAGAAATTGTGTAGAGAAAGAAAGGAAACATTGTCTCCACAGTTTTACAATACATGAATACAGTGTACACAAATGTCGATCCAGCTTGTATTACTGATTGCGGTTATATGCTGTTTACATTGGACTTTACTTCTCTATAAACAGAAGTTTTCAGTTGTCACTTGTAGTATGTTCCCCAAGTTTTTTGACTGAGATTCTGACAGTTTGGGTTCAAATCCCCACATTTGGCTTCAGATTTTTCTTCTTTCAGTTGGGATTTTTTCTAAATTGAGGAAAAAGTTCATGTCCTCGGCCTAATTGGTCAATAATAAGTGGTCAATATATTAAAGCGGTCAATATGATAATAAATGTAAATTGCAATAAATCCTGAGGCTACTACATTTAAAGAGTCGGCGTGGAGAAAGCAATTTTATTAGTGCAATTAGGAGTATAATCGATGCAGACATGGCCAAACAACAACGAGTTCATGGAATTTTTAAGGATTTTTATGTTATTCAAAATCGATTTTCGTGTTCCGCTCATCAGTGAATAGTATCGGAACTGAGGGTACTGTGTACAGAAATAGAACATTTTATAACAGCATAATTAATTAAAAGTGTGAACAACAAAGGAAGTGCTACAGCATTACATAATAGGTGTCAAACATAGTGCTAACGTATATAACTGAGTGCAGCCACAAAGCAAGAGGTGATACAGTGCAACATGACACACCATTTACATCTGATAACCAGCTACGAGAACAACTTTAGCGCGACTACATGCTTCTTTTGTTTACAAAGAACAGGATTATGCACACGAATACATACAGCTTCCAGAACCTTCAACTGCTTAACATAACTTGCACGGCACAAAACAGAAAAGTGAGAATCATCGTACACACTACGACAATCTGGACGTGATAACAAGTGACAAAATACAGCTGACTTTTTGCTCACGTCGCTCTCTTCCGTCTCATCCCGCTCCCTTCCTTCGATCTCCTCCGCCTTATCCTCGTCCTCCGTCTCATCTTCATCATCATCATCGTCCTCATCACCACCATCATCATCATCAGTCACTTCCTCATCATCCGTTTGATGCTCAGTCTCACTGCACTCCTTATCAGCCTCCAACATGGCTCCATCATCTCCACCAGCATCACAAGTCGTTTGACCGCTGCTCCGCGTCACCGTTGCTGGGTTCTCTGCTACTGCACACCCATTTCCACTGTCCATTTTGCGTGGGCCAAGTCCATTCCGTGCATAAATTTCAAGTGAATAGTTTGCTGTGCTTCTTCTGGGTCTATGGGTGAGGATATTGGTTTCATTTTGGTTTGTCGATGATCTCCCTCTCTGTCCAGACACAGTCGGCACCGTGGATCCCAGCACCGGGGGGACCACCGTCTCGGTAGTCACCAAAGGTAAAGGGGGTGGCTCAGGCGGAGGCAAGGGCAACTGCCGAGGTGAAGGTTCAGTGTCTCTCGGTGGCCCCTCCTCCATTCCAGGACGATGATGTTGTGCTAGAGTAGGCTCCGCTGCCGTTTGCAGTGGGTCGAGAAGTGGTGGCCAGGTCAATGATGGCAAACCCACCCCAGCCCCAGCCACCCACGGCACCCCAGGTGGTGGGGCCGGTGGTGGCACGGGAACAGCCGGCGCTGTCGGCACAGCGTGTTTGTCTACTGAGCTAACTGGGTTCTTACACGGCCTACCACGCTTTGGCCGCTTTGCTCTGGCTGCTGGTGGTAATAAGTGCAACGGCACATGTTGTCTGATACGTGCGTTCAGGTGTTGAAGAGTCCTACCAACGTACCGGGCAGCACAATTCCGGCACTCAAAGAGATAAACCAAATGGCTTGAAAGCTGGGGAGGTAGGACATCCTTCCTCACCATGAACGCACGTACCGTGGTGAACACGGGGATGAAGTGGGCAGCAAAGTATGTTTTATTGACTAGGGTCTTGATAGCTCTGGACATGCTGACAGACGCGTTGCCTTTCCAAGGCAGGCATAAGTAGATAGGACACTTTCGAGGACCTGTGAATGTATCTTTGTTATTAGATTCTTGCTTCAGTATTTTGTTCAATAAGTCATGTGGGTATCCATTCTTAAGGAAAATTGATCTGAGAAATTCCAGCTCGTCGTTGAGCTTCGTTTCAGAGCAGAGCCGCTTTGCTCTCCCCACCAGGTTACGTACCAGGTTCACCTTGTATTGATGTGAGCAATATGAATCATAGACGATGTACTGCCCAGTGAAAGTGGGCTTTCGGTAGACTGATGTTACGACACTGTTATTAGATTTTTCTACCTGCCCATCCAGAAAGGCTAGTTTGTTGTCATGCTCATGCTCACATGTGTATCTAAGCGCTGGGTGTAGGTTGTTTAGATGATGAAAGAATGTGTCACATTGCTCAACGGAATCAAAATATGTAAAAGAATCATCGACGAAACGAACGTATACCTTAGGCCACATCGACTCATTGATCAAGGATTCACAGTATCCAACGAATATATTTGCCAAAACGGGTCCAAGGGGGGACCCCATGGCCACACCGTCCACCTGCCGATACATTATGTCGTTGAACGAGAACTCTACGCCAGTAGTGACCAAGGACATTAACTTACGGAAGGCTGTCTCCGACAACCAAGGAGTATCTACCGAATCATTTCGATACAGTACATCAGCACAAATATCGATTGTCTCATCCAATGGTACGTTCGTGAACAATGATACTACGTCAAATGAACACATATGAGCACTAGCGGGAACCTGATGAGAGCGCAAGATATCTACAAACTGGAAACTGTCTTTCACTGTGCGCGTACAGTAATAACTTTGTACGACCCCGAGAATAACACAGAGCCACTTAGAAATGCTGTACTGTGGAGATGAAACCATTGATAGTATCGGTCGCAAAGGACAATTGGTTTTATGTATTTTTGGCAAGCCATAAAGTCGTGGACGGACGGAACCCATTGGCTTGATTTTAAGAAACTCGCCATTGGTAATTTCCTTTTCGGCTTTTAGTCGCTTGAGATACGTAACTAGGTTCTTCTCTACTTTTACGGTGTTGTCATGAGTCGCGACTGGGCCTAATTTTGAGAACTTCGAGGTATCATCAAGGATGACTGCCATTTTAGAAAGGTATTCCTCTCTAGTGAGGATGACTGTGGCCCGTCCTTTGTCAGGTCGGGTGATAATGATCGCATTGTTTTTAATGAGTTCCTGGCGAGTTTTAAGATGTTCACGAGATAAGGAGAATGTGCTGCGATCAGGAGGCTTCTCGGCATGCTCCTCCGCTATTGCCCTAACACTGGCAGTGCATACGGCTTGTTGGGCATTAGATACTGGCGTAAGGTTGATGAGTTTTTTGTGAAATAATTCAAATTCTGTTAGGATGACCTCTTTCTTGTTGCTGCTTGGAGGAATACCGAAGTCCGTGCCTCGGCAAAGTAGTTCCTTTTGGACGGTAGTAAGCTGGATGTTAGCGCGGTTAATAATTGTATCCGTATTCATGTGGAGCGAACCAAATCGCTTTACGCGTAACCACTTGTAATTCTTCTCATACTTTGCAATCAACTTGACTTGTTGTTTATTGTCATTTGCAGCAATTAGGGAACTAAATCGAAGGTAGTCATGGACTGAAAGGAACGCGCGAGCAGCACGATACAATCCTCTAAACTCAGACTGTACAGTACGAAGTGTGTCCGAGGACCGGGCTATATCCTCTTTCAGAAACACTCTTTCTATCTCTAGTGCATGATATGCCCGGGCCTTGTGCACTCGGTTCTGGATGGAGCTCGGGCACACGCCATTATCGCGACAACGCTGAAGAAACGAGATATTTAGTGCAATACTACGACAAACATGGCGTTTCCGCCAGGCTTTGTTCAGAACAACTATCTGTTCACTATTGTATCTCCGCTTAAGGTATTTAAAGAGTCGGCGTGGAGAAAGCAATTTTATTAGTGCAATTAGGAGTATAATCGATGCAGACATGGCCAAACAACAACGAGTTCATGGAATTTTTAAGGATTTTTATGTTATTCAAAATCGATTTTCGTGTTCCGCTCATCAGTGAATAGTATCGGAACTGAGGGTACTGTGTACAGAAATAGAACATTTTATAACAGCATAATTAATTAAAAGTGTGAACAACAAAGGAAGTGCTACAGCATTACATAATAGGTGTCAAACATAGTGCTAACGTATATAACTGAGTGCAGCCACAAAGCAAGAGGTGATACAGTGCAACATGACACACCATTTACATCTGATAACCAGCTACGAGAACAACTTTAGCGCGACTACATGCTTCTTTTGTTTACAAAGAACAGGATTATGCACACGAATACATACAGCTTCCAGAACCTTCAACTGCTTAACATAACTTGCACGGCACAAAACAGAAAAGTGAGAATCATCGTACACACTACGACAATCTGGACGTGATAACAAGTGACAAAATACAGCTGACTTTTTGCTCACGTCGCTCTCTTCCGTCTCATCCCGCTCCCTTCCTTCGATCTCCTCCGCCTTATCCTCGTCCTCCGTCTCATCTTCATCATCATCATCGTCCTCATCACCACCATCATCATCATCAGTCACTTCCTCATCATCCGTTTGATGCTCAGTCTCACTGCACTCCTTATCAGCCTCCAACATGGCTCCATCATCTCCACCAGCATCACAAGTCGTTTGACCGCTGCTCCACGTCACCGTTGCTGGGTTCTCTGCTACTGCACACCCATTTCCACTGTCCATTTTGCGTGGGCCAAGTCCATTCCGTGCATAAATTTCAAGTGAATAGTTTGCTGTGCTTCTTCTGGGTCTATGGGTGAGGATATTGGTTTCATTTTGGTTTGTCGATGATCTCCCTCTCTGTCCAGACACAGTCGGCACCGTGGATCCCAGCACCGGGGGGACCACCGTCTCGGTAGTCACCAAAGGTAAAGGGGGTGGCTCAGGCGGAGGCAAGGGCAACTGCCGAGGTGAAGGTTCAGTGTCTCTCGGTGGCCCCTCCTCCATTCCAGGACGATGATGTTGTGCTAGAGTAGGCTCCGCTGCCGTTTGCAGTGGGTCGAGAAGTGGTGGCCAGGTCAATGATGGCAAACCCACCCCAGCCCCAGCCACCCACGGCACCCCAGGTGGTGGGGCCGGTGGTGGCACGGGAACAGCCGGCGCTGTCGGCACAGCGTGTTTGTCTACTGAGCTAACTGGGTTCTTACACGGCCTACCACGCTTTGGCCGCTTTGCTCTGGCTGCTGGTGGTAATAAGTGCAACGGCACATGTTGTCTGATACGTGCGTTCAGGTGTTGAAGAGTCCTACCAACGTACCGGGCAGCACAATTCCGGCACTCAAAGAGATAAACCAAATGGCTTGAAAGCTGGGGAGGTAGGACATCCTTCCTCACCATGAACGCACGTACCGTGGTGAACACGGGGATGAAGTGGGCAGCAAAGTATGTTTTATTGACTAGGGTCTTGATAGCTCTGGACATGCTGACAGACGCGTTGCCTTTCCAAGGCAGGCATAAGTAGATAGGACACTTTCGAGGACCTGTGAATGTATCTTTGTTATTAGATTCTTGCTTCAGTATTTTGTTCAATAAGTCATGTGGGTATCCATTCTTAAGGAAAATCGAAGGAAGGGAGCGGGATGAGACGGAAGAGAGCGACGTGAGCAAAAAGTCAGCTGTATTTTGTCACTTGTTATCACGTCCAGATTGTCGTAGTGTGTACGATGATTCTCACTTTTCTGTTTTGTGCCGTGCAAGTTATGTTAAGCAGTTGAAGGTTCTGGAAGCTGTATGTATTCGTGTGCATAATCCTGTTCTTTGTAAACAAAAGAAGCATGTAGTCGCGCTAAAGTTGTTCTCGTAGCTGGTTATCAGATGTAAATGGTGTGTCATGTTGCACTGTATCACCTCTTGCTTTGTGGCTGCACTCAGTTATATACGTTAGCACTATGTTTGACACCTATTATGTAATGCTGTAGCACTTCCTTTGTTGTTCACACTTTTAATTAATTATGCTGTTATAAAATGTTCTATTTCTGTACACAGTTCCGATACTATTCACTGATGAGCGGAACACGAAAATCGATTTTGAATAACATAAAAATCCTTAAAAATTCCATGAACTCGTTGTTGTTTGGCCATGTCTGCATCGATTATACTCCTAATTGCGCTACTACATTTATTATACATTATGTTGATCTTCACTTTCCCTAAAAAGAGGATTTTATAAACAGTATTTATTGGCCTTAGTGGTATTGGCCTAAAAGCCAATAACTACTGTTTATAAAATACTCCTTTTTAGGGAAAAGTGCAGTGCTGCATGGAAAAGTACATTCAAGCAAAATTATTTGAATTTTATACTGTTGATGGTATGGTCACTAATGAGTGTGGGTATTTATCAAAGCTCAGTATAATGCTGATATTTTACCGCTTAGAGATCACAAGTTTCTGTGGTGGTCAATGATAAGAGTGCGATAATGCGTAATATTGAACGGTTTTCGAGAGGATGACGACTACGTCATAGCTCAGTGCTATGCTAAGAGCACAGAAATGTGCGTGACAAGATTCACAGGGCATCATGGGTGGAGAATGGCACCAATGAATTGGATTGTGCCTCCACCAAAAGGACCGGGCGAGAAAGGTACATGTACCTGCAATAGGTTTTGGTCAGCTCCACGGGTGCGAGCACTCTGTGTAAAGTAAATTATCGTGTCCGTTCCGGAATCGAACTCACGACGGCGGGAATAACAGCCGGTAAACCCTAGCGACAGATTCAGCGACTAACCTAACGGTAAGGGGGAGTGGATAAGTCTCACAACCACTGGTACTAGTGCCGAGAAATCGCATTAGCCGCATCCATGTACAAGTAGATCTTGTGCCTGGCCATAAGTTCCCAGTTGACTGTGGGTGGCAGCACGCCCACAAACGGTACCATACGTTGTGTAGATGTAAAACAGAAAAAATGAAAAATGAAAAAGAAAAACAGTACCTGAGCCACGCTAGCGCTCGCGCCATCAACATCATCCTTTCCGCAGCAGTGTCGGCTGTCGTCAAGCTACTCGATTTTCGACTGTTCTTACAGGGTGTCAAAACTTTCGTAATATTGGGTAGAACTGCCCGTTGGACATGCGATGTAAAATATATAAACAACAACAACAAACAACAACAACAAAAACCGCTCCCAGGCATGACTTGAACCAGGTAGCTCTCGTATCTAAATCATGGTCGTTGACCAACCCACTACTGCTGCCTGGCACTCTGTGGTGTGACGTGATAACTCCGAAACAGGACACTTTGGCCGTGGATGCAGCGACGAACGAATATTTGAACTCTCGTTGCCAGGGCGTCCTTCACTCTAGGAAGACAGTCTGGACATAATCAGTGCATGATAAAATATCTTTTCGAGGAGACCATCAAGCTTTGATGTGAGCGACATAACGCACCAATAGAGCGTCGAACTTGGCGAATGGTGCATTCCAGAAGAGCTCATTAGCAACAATAACTCCAAGGTAGCGAGCGTGTGACACAATTGCTAGCAGTTTTCATTTGCAACGCATCAACAGCGGTTCTGCACTCTGCTGCCCACAACGAGGTGTTATATGCAAGCCTTGTGTCTTCGTCTGGTCAGAGTTGCACGCCACTGTATCGTCCGGAAACCTCTTTTCATGGACGACGGGATGTGGGATGCAATTGTAGATGTGGCGAAAATGCAGGGTGAAGAGCAGTGGGCCGAGAACGGATCCCTGTGGTACGCCTCGACTGCACGTTGTGTAGTCTGGTCTACTTCCGCCAATAACTACACGCTGGTTCCGGTCGCTGAGGTAACTAGCAAGCCAGGAATTCGCATCTTGTGTCACACTCATGTTGGAGAGCTCTTCCAGCGGCAATATGTGCTTGACAGAGTTGAGGCTTTGGACTTGTCGACAAATGCTACGCCTGTTTCTTTCCGCTCATACTTTGCTAACAACCAGCGGTACACCACTAGGACAAGGGCGTCCTCGGTGCTGTGTGGCTTCCTGTATACAAACTGCGAAGTAGCAAGGAGATCGATTTCCATCATGTATGACACGAGTTGGGCCTCCACTAGTGTCTTCAGTAGACGAGCTACAATAGGCAGGAGAGAAAGATAGGCCGATAAGAAGCAGCTTGACCCGGGTCAAGGCTACCACCCTTGAACAAAGGAAACACATTAGCAAGTTGAACTGTTGTGGAAAATTAATCTCCCCGTCAAGAGCGAAGCGTTGAATATCATGCACAGAGACGGAGCTAATTCTCATGCGGACTTCTTGAGATCAACACCTGGCAATTCATCATGGCTTGTGGCCTTGGATGAATCAACGGACTGCAGTAGGTTCATGACTGCTTCTGTTAGGGCGGGTCGAAACTGATTGAAGGTATCGGGATTGTTACATTATGAAATATAGTATAATGACTCGTCTATAAAATTAATATACATTCGAAAGCAGGCTGGATGGGCGCCCAGGATGAGATACGACTTTCCCAAACGCTGCAGCGAGCTCCGCCCCGGCTACCAGAGGCGGAGGTGTTGGCGTCATCCGACCACTGAAGGCATTCAAAATGTGCCACAACTTTCGAGAATCTGTCTCAGAAGCCTCCAGGCGTTCCTTGAAGTACTGGTTCTTCAGCTGTCTATCCAACTTCCCGGTTTCCGGTGGTGATCCTGCAGCTGAGCGTCCTCTGGAGAGCGAATAAGCAATTTGAGCCCAGCATTGCGCTGCCGTACAGCTGAAATAAGCTCGGGGATCAGCCTGCGACAAGGACGACGGTATCGGCTGCGAATGAAGATTGACCCAAGGGATAGCTGACCGGCCGATGGAAAACAATAACCGACTCAGCTGGGCACACAAGGGCATCCTGCCGCGCGACAATCAGATGGAAACGGGCGTGCACTCATCAAACAGAATGCGAGTACGCTACATCGTGCGGTGGGAGCCGTATCCTTGACCTGGCTCGGTGTCGACACCGCGGCTCCCTTTGTATGTTTCCTGTTCGGACTTTGTACAGTCATGTGGTTTGCTCTTTTTTTTTTTTTTTTTTTTTTTTTTTTCTACAAAATCCACATATCTCCAGACACTGGGGTGAATGATGGAGTGCTCTAGTCTAGGACAAGATCAACGAGCGGCTAGAATGGCCAGCCGTTTCGTCGCACTGTCATTGTCCACCCCATGTGTTGGGAGAAAAAGCATATTGGTAAGTCTGGTCATAACAGGGTCTCGGACCCGTCTAGGCCTGAAAAGACGACGGTCTAGAATGGCCAGCCATTGTTGTTGTTGTTGTTGTTGTTGTTGTTGTTGTTGTTGTTGTTGTTGTTGTTGTTGTTGTTGTTGTTGTTGTTGTTGTTGTTGTTGTTGTTGTTGTTGTTGTTGTTGTTGTTGTTGTTGTTGTTGTTGTTGTTGTTGTTGTTGTTGTTGTTGTTGTTGTTGTTGTTGTTGTTGTTGTTGTTGTTGTTGTTGTTGTTGTTGTTGTTGTTGTTGTTGTTGTTGTTGTTGTTGTTGTTGTTGTTGTTGTTGTTGTTGTTGTTGTTGTTGTTGTTGTTGTTGTTGTTGTTGTTGTTGTTGTTGTTGTTGTTGTTGTTGTTGTTGTTGTTGTTGTTGTTGTTGTTGTTGTTGTTGTTGTTGTTGTTGTTGTTGTTGTTGTTGTTGTTGTTGTTGTTGTTGTTGTTGTTGTTGTTGTTGTTGTTGTTGTTGTTGTTGTTGTTGTTGTTGTTGTTGTTGTTGTTGTTGTTGTTGTTGTTGTTGTTGTTGTTGTTGTTGTTGTTGTTGTTGTTGTTGTTGTTGTTGTTGTTGTTGTTGTTGTTGTTGTTGTTGTTGTTGTTGTTGTTGTTGTTGTTGTTGTTGTTGTTGTTGTTGTTGTTGTTGTTGTTGTTGTTGTTGTTGTTGTTGTTGTTGTTGTTGTTGCTTTTGTTGTTGTTGCTTTTGTTGTTGTTGCTTTTGCGCTTGCCGTTGCAGTTGCTTTTGCATTTGCTGTTACTGCTGTTGCTGCTGCTGCTGGTACTTTTTCTGTTGCTGTTGCTGTTGCTCCTGGAAACACCACCCGCCTCCAGCAAGGACAGGGTTTGCGCCTCTCGCTAGCCCGATCAGCAGCAGGGACATCCCGTCCATTGCACTGTGGTTCCGTCCTCTGGAACACCGTCCCCAGCGAAGTTGGCCTACTCAACCGTCCCAGTGAATTCGCCGTAGCCGCCTTGCCCTTCACGCTGGCAGGCTAGATCTGCAAACTCCCTTCTATGTTCGCAATCCCATACTCCTTGGAGTAGTCTGCACGGCGCTGCTGCTGTTGTTGTTGCTGCTGCTGCTGCTGCTGCTACAGCAGCTACTGCGTGGCTGTAGTTACAGTCCCTCTCGTTGTCAGGAAATGTTTGCTTATGCTACTATTTATCCAGTTAATTTCTTATTATGACTTTGTGTGTTATAATTTTCTTGAGCTCCAGTTTTCCCCCTTTATTAAAACCCAAGCGCAGTTTAGCGTGTATTGGCTTGTGATTTCCTTTCTTCTGTTTCCTTTAGCATTTTATCGTTCCACAGGTAACCCCGGTCTCAGGTACTCTCATATTTGTGAAATTTTTAATTTTGCTCGTGAATTGTCCTCCCTTTTGCTTTGCTACCGTCCTCCTCCTTCCTCCACCCTTTTCCTTAGTTAACCTCATTAACACATTCGCTTCCATGTAATTGGGCTTGTAGCCCGTGTGTACTTGCGAATTCAAATAAAAACATACATACATACCTACTTTGAATACTTGGACTTTTTCGAGAGAGCACAGAAATGGGCGTGACGAGGTTCACATCGTATCATGGGCGGTGTCTTGATCCAGAGAATGGCATTGGATTGTGCCTCTATTGATGCAGCGACGAACGAATATTAGGACTTTCGCTGCCAGGGCGTCCTCGAGGGTAGGAAGACAGAGTCTCTCGAAGAGCCCTGCAGTGGAAGTCCACGGCGGAAAGTCAAAGAAGGCACGCTTTGCAGCTTTCGTCATAAGAGTGAGGGCGTCCGTGCTTCTGGCCATCAGAGATCTCGGATAGTTTGCATTGGACGCGTGTGTTTTTCTGGATACAATCATTGCATGATAAAAATAGCTTTTTCGAGGACACCGTTGCCTCCATTACAATGGTTGGTGACTTCAACGTCAACATGGACCCAAAACAGCCTGGTCCTCAGCATCACTGTCTCAGTGACCTCTGTGCCGCCTATGGCCTCAAGAACATCGTTAGAGAACCCACTCGTGAAACTCCCCGCTGTCCGAATGGTACTATAATAGATCTCATTCTGGCTGACCCTACCCATGTAACTGAAGCTACTGTCGTACCTCTTGATATTAGTGATCACAGTGCCGTGGAGTGCAATATCCAGGTCGATGTTCCCCAGACTTCACGGCAGGCCCCAAGGCACATGCGAAGAATCCATAAGATAGACAGTACCGCGTTCCGTCATGATATCTGTGAGGCCAACCTACATGACTTTTCTGACTTCAATGACGTAAATATCATGTGGAGAGAATGGCATGCCCAGTTTATGCACGTTATGGATAAGCATGCCCCCTTTGCAACTGAAAGCCTCCCAGACAATCCCCACCACGGTGGGTAGACGCAGAACTACACAGGCTAATGCAGCGAAAACGTCGCATTCATGAACGTTGGAGACTGGACAAAACGAATGGAAATCTTTACACTGAGTTCAAACGAGCACGTAGCATTGCTCGGAACGCTTCTAGGCAAAAGAAAAATGCGCACTTCGCCACCCAGTGCAAAGAGAATGCTGGTAGCCCAAGAAAGTCCTAGGAAGTTCTCAACGCCGTGACAGGGCGCTCACGGTGCCGTCATGATCCGTGCTGCGACGTCCATGAGATCAGCAACACGTTCCACTCTATTGTTACAGACACAAACCGACCCGACCATCTCGGCGTTCCGTGTGGCCACAACGGGCCTGTCTCCCTAACCGAGTTCACCCCTGTAACTCCATCGGACGTTCAACGTCTCCTTCAGCAGGTAGATGGTCGCAAAGCTACGGGAAGTGACGGCATACCGGGTTCGCTATTGCACCAGTGTTCCGATTTATTGGCATACTCTTTAGCAGTACTGTTTTGCACTTCCCTCCGCACTGGCACGGTTCCTTTGGCGTTCAAGCTGGCGACTGTTGTACCGCTTTACAAGACCGGGGGCCCATCAATCCCCACCAATTGTCGCCCTGTTTCCCTCCTTTCCTAAGCTTGCTGACACTGAGCCAATATCCGCTATGGCAAAGCGAGCGAGATGGCGTCTGCTTGGACACATCCTACGCCAGCCATCATCGACACCAGGCAATCAAGCAATGATTGCATACGCATCAATGGAGGACGCTGTGAGGCACAGGAGGGGAGCTCCAAGGTCCTGTTTAGTCACCACCCTCCAGCAAGACGTCAAGTTCACCGCCGTCGCATTGAAGACGAGCCGGCACCTCGAAACCCTAAGAAGTTGTGCAGTTGACCGGCAGAAGTGGAGTAACATTTGTTCTGGGGTGGTGTGACACACATGACCGGCTGTGATTTTGGTGTGGACGCACATGACTAACTGTGATGACCAATGATTTCATTTCATTTATCTTATTTTATTATTTTATTTTTCTAAGAAAGAGCTTTGCTGATGTGGTGTATTGGAACTCATGTGAAATCCACACCGTGATTGTTTTCGTCAAATATTATATCTTCTCTTTTCTCTCTCTGCCGCGGTGCTTTTTGTCACCCCATTGTCGTGAGTTCCCTTTGGAACGTAGACGAGAATTATTATTATTATTATTATTATTACGAAGTAGTGGTTGCGACTTCGGCGATGATTTGTAAGAAATGGTTTGCTCCCATAGAAATAGAAATAGAAATAGAATAGCGCGAGCTCCGGTGTGGGGAGCAAACCATTTCTTACAAATTATTATTATTATTATTATTATTATTAAGTAGTGGTTGCGACTTCGGCGATGATTTGTCAGAAAGGTTTGCTCCCCACACCGGAGCTCGCGCTATTCCGCCGACTTTACTTGACACTTGACTGACTCACGACTGCCATCCAGAGCACACGAGAAGTCCATCGAACCTTCGACTCGGCAAACCTGCAAGAAAGCACCACTCCCTGCTCAATACACAGTGTTTCGGGGAATTCACCCCTCATCAGTTGAGCTTGAGTAGGCTGAGGAAGATTGTGCCTGGAGAGCACCACTTATATAGTGCTGTCCAGGCACAAACATCACCAGGGATACAAACTTACAGAGACGCTCCGCTTCCAGCGCGACAAACACCTCGTGAACACCAGATAGCAGCGTGAGTCAGTGTCGCTCCTGGACGGTGAGACAGACGTTGAGGACCCTCGGTCATTCGCAATATCTTCCTCAGCCTACTCAAGCTCAACTGATGAGGGGTGAATTCCCCGAAACACTGTGTATTGAGCAGGGAGTGGTGCTTTCTTGCAGGTTTGCCGAGTCGAAGGTTCGATGGACTTCTCGTGTGCTCTGGATGGCAGTCGTGAGTCAGTCAAGTGTCAAGTAAAGTCGGCGGAATAGCGCGAGCTCCGGTGTGGGGAGCAAACCTTTCTGACAAATCATCGCCGAAGTCGCAACCACTACTTCGTACTGTTGTGCCCAGCGCGGGCTTGCGACTAGTTGGTTTGGAGGTGACAGCGTTGCGAATGACCGAGGGTCCTCAACGTCTGTCTCACCGTCCAGGAGCGACACTGACTCACGCTGCTATCTGGTGTTCACGAGGTGTTTGTCGCGCTGGAAGCGGAGCGTCTCTGTAAGTTTGTATCCCTGGTGATGTTTGTGCCTGGACAGCACTATATAAGTGGTGCTCTCCAGGCACAATCTTCCTCAGCCTACTCAAGCTCAACTGATGAGGGGTGAATTCCCCGAAACACTGTGTATTGAGCAGGGAGTGGTGCTTTCTTGCAGGTTTGCCGAGTCGAAGGTTCGATGGACTTCTCGTGTGCTCTGGATGGCAGTCGTGAGTCAGTCAAGTGTCAAGTAAAGTCGGCGGAATAGCGCGAGCTCCGGTGTGGGGAGCAAACCTTTCTGATTATTATTATTATTATTATTATTATTATTATTATTTGAAACTCGGATGTTGAGCCATAAATAAATGTAAAAGAGAAAAGGACATATGGATACGAGTTAAGAGTAACTCTCCATCACTGTAACATGATACTATATACAGTCAGAAAGTGCAATAACTAGGCACAAAACTGACAGAGTACTGAGACATTCGACGTCCTGACACCTAACTTCAACACATCTCCGTAGCGCTAACCGACAGCCTTCCAACTTGGAAGGTTCAAGGTTGTGGAAAGACCAAAGAGGGGAAGGCAAGCGCAACGAAAACGAGCAAAAGCTACAGTCCCAACGGAACAAAGAATGTCGATTGTTACTGGACGATGACGAGACCAGTACGATATTCGTTTTCGCAAAGCTTCCCTTTCTTTACTTATCTTTGATATTTATGACCCACCCAAGTTGGGTGGTGTGCTGCTTTGCTGCTTCGAATTGTAGTTAGACCGCTTTGTCAAATATCGTACTGGTCTCGTCATCGTCCAGTAACAATCGACATTCTTTGTTCCGTTGGGACTGTAGCTTTTGCTCGTTTTCGTTGCGCTTGCCTTCCCCTCTTTGGTCTTTCCACAACCTTGAACCTTCCAAGTTGGAAGGCTGTCGGTTAGCGCTACGGAGATGTGTTGAAGTTAGGTGTCAGGACGTCGAATGTCTCAGTACTCTGTCAGTTTTGTGCCTAGTTATTGCACTTTCTGACTGTATATAGTATCATGTTACAGTGATGGAGAGTTACTCTTAACTCGTATCCATATGTCCTTTTCTCTTTTACATTATTATTATTATTATTATTATTATTATATCTTTCCCTCAAACCAGTTAATATTTTATGACTTGGGGCTCCCCGCGTGCTAGTTTGTACGTGAAGTGTGTGGGTTACAGTGAGGGCTGCGTCCCACCCGCCTGTGTGGATTCACAGGAAGTGTGAGTTACGAAGTCTGAAGAAAATGTTGAACGGCCTCTGCTGGGATGACGACTACACCATAGCTCAGTGGTTAGAGCATCGCTGGCTACAAGCGAGGGTCCCTGGTTCGAGTCCTGGTGGTGACAGTCAATTTTTTCTTCAGACTTTTCCCGTTTGTCCCTTTCCCTCAAACCAGTTAATATTATTATTATTATTATTATTATTATTATTATTATTATTATTTCCCTCCTTCCAGTTGTCTCAAAGCTGTTGGAGAGAGTGGTGCAGCGTCAGCTAGTTCACCATCTAGACTTGAGTAATGCCCTACCTGATTCTCAGTTTGCTTTCAGGAAGAAGTGCTCCACTGAGGATGCCCTCTGTGTTCTCACGGACAGCTTGCAGAAGGCGAAGGACAGTGGTCTGGTAACAGGGCTGTGCCTCCTCGACATGTCCAAGGCTTTTGACAAAGTCCGGTATGGTATCCTCATCCAAGACCTTTTTGACGTTGATATCTCTGGTGTCGCCCTGAAGTGGTTCGCGAATTACCTGACAGATCGCAGGCAGCAAGTTACAGTCGCTTCGGCCACAAGTCGTGCTCTTGACTGCACCTGTGGTGTGCCCCAAGGCTCCGTCTTGGGGCCTGTTCTCTTTAACGTCTACACCCGTGATGTAAAATTGGTCTCATCGCCAATACCCAGCGTGCAATTCGCAGACGACATTGCCCTGTATGATTCAAAAGCTTCCGCTGGGGAAGTCTCCAAATCCGTCTCTTCAGCTGTCACTGATCTTGCCATATGGCTTAAGTCACGCGGCCTAATTTTAAACGCCTCCAAAATCCAGGTAATGACTATCTCACCACAACATGCCGGGCCTGAGGTCTCTATCGTGTGCTGCGATACCTCTCTACTGATAGTGAAGTCTGCGCGGTATCTTGGTGTCTTTCTTGACAACCGCCTGAGTTGGGATGTACACGTCAGCGCCATAGTGACTAAAGTTGCGAGGAAGATTGGCGCCTTGTGGCGAGCCCGTCGATGCCTCTCCCGCAACTGGCGCAAGATATGTAAAGGCTATTGTCATGCCGGATATGATATATGGTGCCTGCTGCTTCTCTGCAACCCTCCGCGCGACCCAACTTCAGCGTCTGCAAGCTATGCAAAACCGGGCGATCCGATGCATTGATGGCAGCCCGCCATGTTCCGCGATGCAGCCCCTCTTGGCTGCCAACTCGATTTACCGCGTCACTGAACTTTTTAAACAAAAAGCTCCTGATCTTCATCTGGCGGTGTCTAAATGACTCCACTAGCCTTGCTCTAGCCCAGCTTCTCAAACCAGCAGAAGTACGCGCCATCAGCATGCCAATGGTCTGCTCAGCCAGCCAGCTCGCAGTCGGTGTGGCCAAACGAGATTCGCCACCGCAGGAGCATTGCTGGGGAACAGTTTGCCTAGAGAGGTGCGCACCGTATCCAGATTGCAAGATTTTAAGCTAGCCTGCCTTCCTTATGTGTGCCTGGAATAGGTTGTGTTTCGTCAGGTTTTGACATGTTCCTTTTCTTCTCAGTATTCTCTTCGCATAGTACTCCACTTCTATGATATATTGCCTATGCTGTTGCTCATTAGGATTTTGGCAAATTCTATCCTTCGCTTTCATATAACTGGGCCAGGAACCCGTTTGAACTTGCGAAGTAAAAATAAAATCAATCAATCTAATGGAGCGTCGAACTTGGCGAATTTTGACCGGCGCAACAACACATCATTGTTGCGAGATTTTTAAAATGACTATGTAGCAAAGCTAGCTGGGAATAGATGTGGACCAATATTCAGATGACGCAGGATACACCACGCCTCAGCCAGCTGCGGAGTGCGGACTGCGCGTGCCACCAGGTTTCGCTTTTCTGCTAGATCAGTAGTTGGCATGAAAAGCACCCGTAATGCCAGTTTGCTGCAGATATGCCACTTTAATGCTCGGCAGTGCTAGTTTACTAAAACAAGCGTATAATGCTACTTATATTGCTAGCATTAGCTGCCTATTACGAAATTAGAGGCCACATGCCTCGTACTGCTCTTTTCTCTCCGAAACTCAACACTTGCAAGCCAGATACGAAAGAAAGAAAAATTCACTAGTTACACCACCAGGACTCGAACCAGGGATCTTGCCATTCGCGAACAATGCTCTAATCAACTGAGCTACAGCATGACTCTAACAACCGTGATGGAAAATCTATCCTTCTTCGATCAATGAATAATGAATTGCATCATACTGGCAACTCACACCAATCAAGAGGACCCTCGGTCATTTGCTTGATATCTTGGGGAGCGCATCAAAGTATGTCCACAGTAAGCAAACATCTGGCTTGCAAGTGTTGAGTTTCGGAGAGTAAAGAGTAATACGAGGCATGTTGCCTCTAATTTCCTTATTTAATACTTTGAAATTCTCCGTAAAATCTAAATTTAAATTTGCAAGCGTATAATGCTACTTATTCCCGTAGCTATGCAGAAGACGTTACTTCAGTAACGTCTGGCGCTAGCCAGGGTCCACACAGCTTTAATTCCCGTAGCTATGCAGAAGACGTTACTTCAGTAACGTCTGGCGCTAGCCAGGGTCCACACAGCTCTAATTCCCGTAGCTATGCAGAAGACGTTACTTCAGTAACGTCTGGCGCTAGCCAGGGTCCACACAGCTTTAATTCCCGTAGCTATGCAGAAGACGTTACTTCAGTAACGTCTAGCGCTAGCCAGGGTCCACACAGCTTTAATTTGGTGTTTGTTTGTGTGTTTGTTTGTTTGTGTCACGCCTGGAGCTATCCCGTATCTGTCCCGTATCTGTCCCGTATCTGTGACTACAAAGGCTCTACAGGATTGTACATAACAGCTCTCCACAATATTTGCGGGCTCCTGTATCTGTCCCGTACCGTACCAATAATCGTCGTAATATGTATACGACTCCCTGATGTAGAGGGAGATGTGGAAAGAAATAGGGAGACGAGGAGGAAATTAAATTAGAATGGACGCCGAATAGGTGATAGGATGCGTCAGCATAAACATACTTTGGAAGAGAGATCCCGTCGTCTCCAAAATAAGCGTGAACGAGCGATTCAGCGCTGGTCACAGGAAACGTCGGAAGAGAGATCCCGTCGACTCCAGAACGCCCGTGATCGGCAGAGTCCGCGCCGGTCCCGGGCAACGCCAGGACAGACATTCTCTCATTTGACTTAGAAAATCTCAGATTTTGAGTTTTTTGCGCTCCATACATAATTTTATTTTCATTATTTTATTGGTTTGGTGAGACTCCCATGATAGGTATCCATTTACCTCTGGAGAAGCCGTAAATAAACAAACAAAACGTCAGGACAGACATCCCGTCGAGTCCAGAAGGCCCGTGATCGGCAGAGTCTAAGCCGGTCCCCGGAATCGTGAGGACAGACAACCCGTCGAGTCCAGAACGCCCGTGATCGGCAGAGCGCCGGTCCCAGGAAACGTCAGGACAGACATCCCGTCGACGCGCAAAAAAACTAAATCTGCAGACTCTTTTGCCGTCGGACAGGATACGTATTTTAGGAGACTGTAAAGTTATGTAATGTGCTCCACAGGCAACCATGCATTCGGCGTCGTCATTGGCTCAACAGGTCAATGTACATGTATTACTACAAAAAGGCCAGAAAATCCGATTACTGTATTAAAAATTTAAAATCAACTAATTTTCGCTGGCGATTTAATTTCGCTGATTTCGCCGCTTGGTACCTACCGGCCAAAGTAAATCGCAGGCCAAAGTTTGTCATATAGGCAAATGATGCATGATTGAGCAATGGATGCATGTGAGAGCAAAATACCGATCGATTTCAAATTTGACGTGAAATTGCGCGTCACGTCGGAAATAACGTGCATCTTAACCTCTCTAATAGAGAGGTTTTTATTTCTCATCGGCCAAAATTTGTTGATTTACAGTATAAAGAGATAAAAGAAAAGAAGGAGCAAACCAAAAGCAGATGATTATTAGAGAAATAACAATCCGCAATAAATTCTGCAAATACTTTTGCCTAACTCATAATATTCAAACCGATTGAAACGTTTTTGCAATACAGTGATGTGGCCAATCAACGGAAAAAGACCTTTCCATCAGTTCTTATAACATGTACGATGAGCTAGGCAAAAAAGCAAAGCGTAGAGCCCTGAGCTTCCAAGCTCTCTCGTTTGGTATTTGTGTGTTTGTTTGTTTGTGTCACACCTAGCGCTACCCCGTATCTGTCCCGTACCGTACCGTACCATCAAACACAGCTGGCAACATACAGCTGGCCGCAATATTCAAATAGGGCTTTCAAACGCAAGATCATAACGTGACGCAACTTTTTTTTTTTTTTTTTTTTTTTTACTTGAAACCACGCACCCAATTCGTAAAAGAAGAAAGAAGCAGGAAATGACAAAACAACAGACTAACAAGACATTGACTGAATGGGGCTGCAAATGCAACGCAGCGGTGGTGATGAGGTGCTGCAGGCTCCGCCGACCAATGGTCTCGGCATCCGCGCCTACTTCACGCATCAGAAAATCGGGAGAAGAAGAGAAACAAAAACGATTGAAAAATATATATAGCGAAAAGTATAGTGTGGAGAGAGAGAGAGAGAGAGAGAGAGAGAGAGAGAGAGAGAGACTGAGAGAGAGAGAGAGAGAGAGAGAGAGAGAGAGAGAGAGAGAGAGAGAGAGAGAGAGAGAGAGAGACGGAGAGAGAGAGAGAGACGGAGAGAGAGAGAGAGAGAGAGAGAGAGAGAGAGAGAGAGAGAGAGAGAGAGAGAGAGAGAGAGAGAGAGAGAGAGAGAGAGAGAGAGAGAGAGAGCGAAAGAGACGGAAAGAGAGAGAGACAGAGAGAGAGACAGAGAAAGAGAGACAGAAAAAGAGAGAGAGAGAGAGAGAGAGAGAGAGAGAGAGAGAGAGACAGAGAGAGAGAGAGACAGAGAGAGACAGAGAGTAGAGAAAACAAGGAAAAAGAGAGCAATACCTACATGTAGATACTGAGTTTAGACTGAGTCAGTAGCCCACATCCAGTTCTCGGCGCGCAGGTAGCGGTATACCTGCGTCTTGAATGCCTGCATTCGGCTGCGATGGGGAGGATGCAGGAGCAGATCACAGGGCAATGCATTCCACTGGTGGAGCACACAGTGGGGAAATGATCGCTTCAGGACTAACGGGGTAGAGGCTGGCAGGCTGGCGTCCAGTTGAAACGGGTGGCCAGCAGCGCTGGCATGGTCGCTCCGGGTTCGCGGGTTGGCCGACTGCTGACGGCGAGCTGGCAGGACCGCGAGAAGTTGAGGTGGGCCCGTAATTACTTGTAGCTTGTATAAACAAGCTAGGGCAGCTACTGTCCGTCTGATTGCCAGACTAGGCAGGATTGCTCCCGGACCGATGATTCCGAGGGCCCTGTGCTGGACTCGGTCCAGTCGGCTGAGGTGGCAACTTGGAAGAATGAGTATGAATGCGAAGTGTATGGGGGAATGCATGTAGGGCGATAGTGCGGGTTCGAATCCCAGGATATGCCTGAAAAAAAATTGGAGAATTGAAAAATTTATAACATCCCTATGCTTTTTTTGCCGTCATCAAGGCGGTAGACGGTGTCGTATTACTCTCGATCGTACCTGTCCCGTACCTATTCCGTACCGTACCGTACCATCAAAGACGGCTGGCCACAATGCATATTCAAATAGGGCTTTCAAACGCAAGATCATAACGTGAAGCAACTTGGAAGAATTAGTATGTATGTATGCGAAGTGTATCGGGGGATGCATGCAGGGCGCGCGATAGAAAAAGGATTTTTTGAAAGAATTTATAACATCCCTATGCTTTTTTTTTGTCTAGGTCATCAAGGCAAAAAAGCATAGCGTAGGGCCCTGAGCTTCCAAGCTCTCTCGTTTGGTGTTTGTGTGTTGGTGTGTTTGTGTGTTTGTGTCACGCCTGGCGCTATCCGTATCTGACGGCAAAAAAGCATAGGATGTTATAAATTTTTCAATTCTCCTATTTTTTTAGGCATATCCTGGGATTCGAACCCGCACTATCGCCCTACATGCATTCCCCCATACACTTCGCATTCATACATAACTCTTCCATGTTGCTTCACGTTATTATCTTGCATTTGAAAGCCCTATAAGCGTGAACGGGCGATTCACCGCCGGTCACAGGAAACGTCGGAAGAGAGATCCCGTCGAGTCCAGAACGCCCGTGATCGGCAGAGTCAGCGCCAGTCACAGGAAACGTCAGGACAGACATCTTGTCAACTCCAAAATAAGCGTGAACGGGCGATTCAGCGCCGGTCACAGGAAAAGTTGGAAGAGAGATCCCGTCGAGGCCAGAACGCCTGTGATCGGCAGAGTCAGCGCCGGTCACAGGAAACGTCAGGACAGACATCAGGACATTTTTTGCCTACCTCATTGTACATGTTACTAGAATTGATGGAAATGTTTTTTCCGTTGATTGGCTACATCGTTGCGTTGCAAAAACGTTTCAATCAGTATGAATATGAGCTAGGCAAAAGTATTGCGGATTGTTATTTTTCTCTCATTTCATCCGCTTTCGGTTTGCTCCTTCTTTTCCTTTTTATCTCCATAAAATCGGATTTTCTGGCCTTTTTACATTAAAAGCATAGCGTAGGGCCCTGAGCTTCCAAGCTCTCTCGTAATGCTAGCATTAGCCGCCGATGCCTATCGGTTAGTGTGGTAAAATGTTACCGCATGAGCTGATTTTTTAGTAACTGGTGGTGTAAGTGGACATTGGAG
Organism: Sycon ciliatum; assembly: GCF_964019385.1. Classification (NCBI taxonomy): domain Eukaryota; kingdom Metazoa; phylum Porifera; class Calcarea; order Leucosolenida; family Sycettidae; genus Sycon; species Sycon ciliatum. The sequence continues at coordinate 20,638,985 of NC_088645.1, read as the reverse complement.
CGTAACTTTTAGTTCCTCAGTCCTTTTTCTTCACTTAGAATACTTCGAACTAGTTTTCGCACAACACCCCTCAGGAAACTACGTTGCAAGGATGAAATCCTTCAAATGTGTTTTTTGCCGAGTTCGTATCCACTGGTTTTGAACCCAGTATCACCTTAGTATTTGAAGAGTATCACCTTAGTGCTAGCATATTATCAGTTTCATAGGTGTATATTCTCACTTTATTTCTCTTTATTAGTACCTTTCTTGAATTTTTTTCATTTGTACAAGGTAGCTTACTGATGAGTGTTGTACGAAAACTAGTTCGAAGTATTCTCCTTTTGAACCATTTCTTCCATATCACTTTTGTTTCTCCTTCCTGTTCTTCGCAGCGTTAACATCCACTCGTTGTGACCACAATATAGCCTTTGTGAATTGAGTGTTGAGCTCGAACTAATTTAATCACAATTAAAAAAACCTATTGTCGCCTCGCCGCATATTTACAAATATGTAAGAAAAAACGTTCTTCAAACACACACGCTAAAACCAATACAATACCTGCTGTAAAAGTACTCGAATTTGGACGAGGATAGTGAACGTGCTTTGCATGTACAATCATAATAGATACATGTATATGTACGACTGTCTTGTTTTGTTGAAAGCATGGTACAAGGCGGAGGACCACTGTGTTCGGAAACAGTACCCTTTTCAGAATTGACAGGTTCAAAATTTGTATGACTGAGATCATGGCTTACCACAAATGAGAGTTCCTTTCCGCAACACATCAGGTAGATGACACAGGACGGCCGGATAATATACACAGTTTACTGTGATATCGAGACTGCGCCGGGCCCTAGATTCCTATTCTGACGAGACTTACAAATGTTCTAATACCAACACATGGGGTGGACTAGACAGGGCGACGAAACGGCCAGCCACTATAGCGGTTCGTCGTTCTTGGCCTCTTGCCCAACACACTGTGACAGTATGAACAACGAAAATAAAGCTACCGTGCTGGCTACAACCAGGCCCGCCGGATGGCTGGCGAAGTAGGAGGGATTGAGTATTACAGCACGGTGTACCGTATTCGCACCCTGTCCGACCATAGCGCGCCACTTTGCCTCAGCTTGGAGTGGGATCGGATGCCCTGATATCCCCAACCGACGTGGTTGGTTTCGCTCGGCCGGCCGGTACACTGGCGACTCCAAGCCACGTCCTCGTCGCGCGGTGGTGGCACCGTCCCTTGCACGATCTCACGGTCCTTAGTGATGTGCAGACACTGGACAATCACAGTGTGACGGAACGGCCAATCTAACAGCTCATCGTTCTTGCCCTAGACTAGAGGGGAGGAAAACAACAGAGAGCGTATAAACAACACGAAACATGAGATACACGAGGTATAAATTTACATGACTTTAAACAAATGAGAGTAGGGACTTACAAAATTGATGTTCTTTTCCGCAACACATCGGGTAGAGGACACAGAACGGCCGGATAATATACATTGGGTTATAATTATAACCCAAGTTGGCGTTGTCTTGGCACAATCTTCATGCGCAGCCGATACTCTCTGTCGCATGGACCTGTACGCCTATTTACAAATATGTAAGGAAAGAGGTTCATCAAACATACACGCTAAAACAAATACCTACTGTACAAGAACTCGAATTTGGACGAGAATATTGAAGGCCCTGTGAATGTACGATCATAATAGATAAGCCTCGTTTTGTTGAAAACATTTGTTTGAAGCATATTACAAGGCGGAGGACCACGGTGTCCGGAAACAGTACACTTTTCAGAATTGAGAGGTTCAAAATTCGTATGACTGAGATCATGATTTACAACAAATGAGAGACTTACAATGAGACTAAAAATGTTCGTTTCCGCAACACATCGGGTAGACGACACAGAAAGGCCGGATAATATACACAGTTTACTGTGATGCCGAGACTACGTCGGGCCCTAGAGTCCTATTCTGACGAGACTTACAAATGTTCTCATCCCAACACATGGGGTGGACTAGACAGGGCGAAGAAACAGCCGGCAATTATAGCCGTTCGTCGTTCTTGGCCTCTTGGCCAACACACTGTGACAGTATGAACAACGAAAATAATGCTGCTGTGCTGGCTACAACCAGGACCGCCGGATGGCGGGCGAAGTAGGAGGGTTTGAGTATTACAGCACGATGTACCGTATTCGCACCCTGTCCGACCATAGCGCGCACCCTTTCCTCAGTTCGGAGCGGGATCGGATGCCCTTATATCCCCAGCCGACGTGGTTATTGTTTTTGAACGGCCGGCCGGTGCAACGGCGACACCATGCCTCGTCGCGCGGTGGTGGCACATTCTTCTGCACGATCTTCCCGATTCGTGAGGTAGTACGGTCGCGTTCCCGTCCCTTGGACTTACCTAAGTAATTATCAACAGCCATGCTGCTTGCATTGCATGCAATCCAGACAGTGACAGTAACCTTTTCACAGGTTGAAAATTATTTTTTATTAATTACCAGACTTTACAAATGTTCTTATCCCCAACACATGGGGTAGACTAGACAGGGCGACGAAACGGCCGGCCATTCTAGCCGCTCGTCCTCATGGTGTAGGTGTATGAAATGAGTGATTGTATCATACATACATGTACATACCTAGTCATGTAAAATGAATACATACATACATAGTGATGTGATTGATGAGTAAATGCATACATACATACAGTGTGTGCACATACATATACATACATCTCTAAGCAGCCCCGGGTGCAGGACACAGCTCCCACAGCACGATATACCTTATGCGCACCCTATCTGACCGTCGCACGCCCGCGTGCTTCAGCTTGGAGCGGGACAGGATGTCTTGAAATCCCCAGCCGTGATTGGTGTCGCTCGGCTGGCCGGTAGACGGGCGACTCCAAGCCTCGTCCTCGTCGCGCGGTGGTGGCACTGTCCTCTGCACGATCACACGATCCTCCGTGATGTGCAGACACTGGAAAATCACAGTGTGACGGAACGGCCAATCTAACAGCTCATCGTTCTTGCCCTAGAGCGGAGAAAAACACGAAACATGAGATACACGAGGAATAAATTTAGGCGTTCACCGGTGACAAAATAGTACTTGCACCACGCGACCTCCTGAGCATGTCTCCTAGTGATCGTATTCACCACGGCTGTCTCAATAAGGAGAAATTGCAGCAAGGCTACATGGGGAGCTCCCTTTTACTTCTTAGTTAGTATTATGGCAAGGAGACAGCACCTTCAGCAGTTCAACAGGGTTAACTAACATTGTTCCTAAATGCAGCAACTACTGGTCCAGATCAACGTTTTAGAGTTTGGCAGTGATAGAACCACGAGCCAACCTGAATCTTCCGCACAAAGGCAGAATTGCAACCAGCCTACGTCTTTCAGAAAGGCTCGCCCCGCAGGTAGTTTTTCACTTCTGGCTACATGTGACATCATGGTTTCAAGCCCTAAGCAAAGAACTTGAGCAATGTTAAGGGGACGTTTTCTGGCCTCCTACCTTAACTAGGGAATAATATAAGCCAAGTTTGCGTTGATTTGGCACTATCTTCATGCGCAGCCGATACCCACTGTCGCATGGACCTGCACGCAGAGGAACATACAGACAATGTACACAAAGGTTTTGAAAATGCTCACCACAAACCTCCATATACCAAGTCTACACTCTTCACAAGAGAGGCACGCAAATCTGGTAATGCAATGGATGTGCCCACACTGATTGTCTCTAACATTAACGATGCGCAGTCGTGAGTGAAACAGATCTAGACAGTAACCTATGCGCACCCCAAACTAGCTGAGGTTGGTCACACACGCATGAACACACGCAAACACGCACACTAACACATGACACTGTGATCATCATTGTTAAAGCTGTGAACGGGAATAGGGAGTAAAGCAGTAATACTACAAGAAGTGGCCTTGGACATTAACAAGGTAACATATTCAGGGTTGACATTGACAGCAGCAGCAACACAGCTAACTTCAGACAACATACCGCTGTAGAAGGCTTCGCCATAAAATGTATGGCCACCGCGAAGACGATCGGCGATTTGGCCAAACACCTCTGTGTGAACGGTTCGGCGATGTTCCGCAGGGCGTGTAGCAACCTACACCACAACGAACAGCAGAGACCAGAATATCTTTAGCACAAGCTAGATATTACACAAAAATCACACGCACATGTAGCAGCCATGTTAGAAGAAAAGGTTCACACAAGTGTAAAAAGGTTTCTGAAAGCGTGCACTGACCTGCCATATGCTGTTGGTAAGCACATCCATCCGCTGTACCATCATATTGTTGTGCTCCTGACTCTGTTGCCAACAGTGCTCACCAACATCTTCTCGCATACACTGGAATCAAGATGGACACGCATGTACAACATAATTCAATTCAATTAAGCCATGCACACTCATACAGTCAATAACAATAATAAAATTGAAACACATAATTTTCCAACAAATCCAGGCGTATACATGTACATCAGCGGTGCACGCACACACACGCAATGACTGTGCGACTCGTACACACAGAAAGAATGCCAAAAAGTGCAAATATGCAGAAACCTTACAAACGTGAAGTTTAGTGTCACAACAAGCCACCAAAGTTCACTCCTGAAAAATCCAGGCACCTGTAGATGTATCAACTATTCCGTATGGGCTACCGACTATAGAGATATCTCTATCCGAACCTGCTGGAGGAACCTGAAGTGTGTGCCCCTGCTACGGGTTATGGTAATATTCTGGGTAAGATATCAAACCGCCCCTCCCCCCCCCCCCCCTGAACGTGGAAAATTTTAGGATTGATGGTGGACTATGTTACACAAACATTAACTTACTTCGTAGTCGCAACCAGTTCCGGCATACTGGAACGGGCATTTGACTATCACTTTAGGACAGACTCCGGTGTGTGACTGCAGAGGTTATGAACACATTTAAATATACACACACATGTTACATACACAAACAACCTAACTCAAACACATAAACACACGGCGTACGAGAGAGAGTGAGCGAGTCAGGGAATGAGAGAAATGAGAGAGAAGAGCGAGAAGGAAAGAAATAAGTATCTTGACAGTGACTGTACTTACATCATACGAATTTAAGGTGCCTGTCCACGTGCAGCCGCGCTCCCTCTTCTCACAGAACACTTCAAATCTGCCAACAATTCGCTTCGTGCCGCGATTGGGTACTAACTGCAAATATTGCGGTGACGCGCAGAAAATACCATAGATAAAAACTTTAGAATGTATGGAAACAAGGCCAGCATACATGTACATGCATCGATGTGTGCATTCAACTGCATAATTGGATATAAAATACCTTACCGCTCCTGGAGCCTGCAACGATACTGGCTTTCTGTCTAGCGGGCAAATTTCGCTCCTCCTGTGAACATAAAGTGGCGAGAAAATACACAGAGAAATCCCAACACACACACACACACACACACAAGCACACATATATACACACAAACAATAAACAGTCAATACTTGGAAATATCATAACACGTCTGTGTCTTTGTGAAAAGCCAGGGTAGACAGTTCTAGCCCAACAGGTATGCATACATATTATGTCGATGAGCTAAGAATGCTGAGTACAGTAGCAGTGCTTCAGACCCATGAGGCATCATGGGAGGTAGGGTTTGCTGCCCTAAAATACAGTAATGTTAAAACATGCTAGTGTATCTTTGTAGATATTCCTTGGACGGACTATTTGCGATAATTGTAGCAAACTTGCAGTGTGAAGCGACCTGCAAGCTCAGCAGTGGGCTAAAATATTACTTTCTCAGTGATAACAAGTCAATCATACATCTTGAGCACATCATCATACAGACAGTTTTAGTTCAGATATGTGACTTACTCCAGGGCTTTCACGATGCATTGATGGCAGAACTGGTGTCCACACGCAACCACGAGCATTGGGTTGCGCAAGACCATTTGGCAGATCGAGCATTGGTAATGTTGGTCTACTGGCGTAGTGAATACATTCTCATCAAAGCCACCCATCTCTTGGGGGAACGCGCTGGTGTAGTCCGACATGCTGATGTAGTCGGACAACATGGCTGCTGCTGCTGCTGCTTCCATGGCGAGTGCTGCTGGTCCTGCGGGTGCTGGTGGTGCTGGTGCTGCTGCTGCTACTACGGGTGCTGCTGCTCCTAATGTTGTTGCTGCTGCTACTCGTAGTATTGCTGCTGGCGCTGTAGCTTCCACCTTACACTGCTTAGGTTGCGGGCGACTGGCATCCAGGCAATGACGTGCTTATATACTGGTGTATACATGTTGTAAATGTTCCGGTATACCGGTAATCCTTCTACGGAGAGTTGTATTTGTTGAAGTATTCCACTCTACATCATGATTAACATGCACTGGATGTGTACATAATTATGTGAAGCAATCGTGGAAATCTAGTACAGTGCGTATCGGTTATAGTGTGGTTGTGTAAAAGAATATACGTGTACATTGTACTGCCTACAAGAAGGAACTCTCATATTTTCATAATAATAACGTGGGTTGCAAGTGAACATTCATTTTATTCTTACGAGCACTTCTAAATGTAAAATAGAAGAAGTTATGACATGAGAACGAGTTTTGAGTGATTCTTCTTCTATTATACATTAAATAAAAATAGTTGAAATCACATGGAAACGAGTTATGAAGCAAATTATATATGTATCTATTAATGCACGGTTAAAGAGGTCAATATATGAAATATGGAACGAGTAAAGGACCAAGGTCCGCCGAGGTCTACATTGTATATTTCATACATTGACCGATTATGAGGGCAATATTAGATTTATCACGACATGGCATGCCTAACCTGTTTTAGCTGTGTTTATAGGAAGAAAGGAATACTATTGTAATAGTATATTATAGTATGTACATATGCCGTTTAAACAAACGGCGAGGAGACAACAATTTGATAACCGCAATCAGTAATACAAGCTGGATCGACATTTGTGTACTCTGTATTCATGTATTGTAAAACTGTGGAGAAAATGTGCAATAAAACGATGAAAAATGTGAAGAAATTGTGTAGAGAAAGAAAGGAAACATTGTCTCCACAGTTTTACAATACATGAATACAGTGTACACAAATGTCGATCCAGCTTGTATTACTGATTGCGGTTATATGCTGTTTACATTGGACTTTACTTCTCTGTAAACAGAAGTTTTCAGTTGTCACTAGTAGTATGTTCCCCAAGTTCTTTGATTGAGATTCTGACAGTTTGGGTTCAAAGCCCCACATTTGGCTTCAGATTTTTCTTCTTTCAGTTGGGATTTTTTCTAAATTGAGGAAAAAGTTCACGTCCGCGGGCTAAGTGGTCAATAATAAGTGGTCAATATATTAAAGCGGTCAATATGAATAAATGTAAATTGCAATAAATCCTGAGGCTACTACATTTATTATACATTATGTTGATCTTCACTTTCCCTAAAAAGAGGATTTTTCCCGTAGCTATGCAGAAGACGTTACTTCAGTAACGTCTGGCGCTAGCCAGGGTCCACACAGCTTTAATTTGGTGTTTGTTTGTTTGTTTGTTTGTTTGTTTGTGTCACGCCTGGCGCTATCCCGTATCTGTCCCGTACCGTATCGCACAGCTGGCCATTTGCTGGCACCCGTATCTGTCCCGTACCGTACCGTACCATCAAACATAGCTGGCTACAAACAGCTGGCCACAATATTATGTACATGTATACGACTCCCTGTGTGTTGCATATGTGCTTGAAGGGAACGGTTGCACTTTTTGTAGCTCCGTTTTAACTGAGTTTTCAGTCGTTCCTCTTACTAGTCTTGCCAAGGGGGTGGCTCTGGGTCCACCAGAGTTGCCCCTGGCGTATTTCTGAATTTGCTGGGGCGAGGGTTCCGCGACGCGGTCGCCAAGGCAGTGTCTTTTCCGTCACGACCGTATTCGTCCTCGTCTCTCCATTCGGAGTGGTGTAGCTGACCCCCGAATGGTTTCAAACTGCGAAGCTCGGAGGAGTACAGTGGTGGCAGAGGCATGAGCTGTGAGTGGAGACGGTTGCTGGAGATGGATGGTGCTGCAGGGAGAAGAGTTACGCTGCCTGACGCCGCGTGGGAAATTGTTTGAACCTGCAATTTCAGTTCGAGCGCGGTGGACTTCTAGACGATGTGTCCTCATGGCTGTTTTTCAACGCTTGGCCTATCGCTGATATCCCTGCGTGGGATGTTCTTCCAGTGGAGTCCAGGTGGGACTTCGAGTGCCCACACTCCATCACCTGCTTGATTGTTTCGGAACTGCAAAAATAGTTATTGTTTCCTATTTTGTGCGCATCTCTTGTCATCTCTCTTTTCTATACGTCGCACACCAGATGTACTACTATCGCCGTCTTTCTCTTGCTTTCTCTCCCTGCTTGCTGTTTTTTCTGTTTCTGTTGCAACTGTCCCTCATCATACCCATGCTTGGGTGGTGGGCGGCGTGACCCGTTAGGGTAGCTGCCAATACAGTACGACTCCCTGATGTATAGAGAGACTTTCTGGAAAGAAATAGGGAGACGAGGAGGAAATGAAATTAGAATGGATGTTAGTTGCCGAATAGGTGATAGGATGCGTCAGCAAAAACATACTTTGGAAGAGAGATCCCGTCGTCTCCAAAATAGGCGTGAACGGGCGAGTCAGCGCCGGTCACAGGAAACGTCGGCAGAGTGATCCCGTCGACTCCAGAACGCGCGTGCTCGGCAGAGTCAGCGCCTTCCCAGGAAACATTTCCATCAGTTCCCACAACATGCACGATGAGCTAAGTAACAAAGCATAGCGTAGGGCCCTGAGCTTCCAAGCTCTCTCGTTTGGTGTTTGTTTGTTTGTTTGTGTCACGCCTTTTGCTATCCCGTATCTGTCCCGTACCGTACCGTACCAGCATAGACAGCTGGTCACAATATTTTTGTTTGTTTGTGCCATCGACATACCTGACACTATCCCGTACCTGTCCCGTACCATCAAGAGTACGGTACCATCAAGAGAATGAGTATATATGCGAAGTGTATCGGGGGAATGCATTCAGTGCAGTAATATTTTGTGTGGATTTGTGTGCGAGGCCGAGATCCCACTAACAGGCTGGCTGGGCCGCCTGTCGACCAGCCCGGGAATCGCATGTAGGCCGATAGCATAATAATTTTACCGTATATACAGTCATGTAGATGTATACCAGGGAGTCATATTATGAAAACGACTCCCTGCTGTATGGGGAGATTTTCTGGAAAGAAATACGAAGTAGGGAGACGAGTAAATGCAATCAGAATGGATGTTAGTTGCCGTCAGTATAATAAGAAGAAGAACGCCCGTGATGGGCAGAGTCAGCGCTGGTCCCAGGGAACGTCAGGACAGACATCCCGTCGACTCCAGAACGCCCGTGATCATTGAAACGTTTTTGCAGTACAATGATGTAGCTAGTCAAAGGAAAAAGCATTTCCATCAGTTCTAACAACATGCACGATGAGCTAGGCAACAAAGCATAGCGCAGGGCCCTGAGCTTCCAAGCTCTCTCGTATAAACAGTATTTATTGGCCTTAGTGGTATTTTATAAACAATATTGGCCTAAAAGCCAATAAATACTGTTTATAAAATACTCCTTTTTAGGGAAAAGTGCAGTGCTGCATGGAAAAGTACATTCAAGCAACATTATTTGAATTTTATACTGTTGATGGTATGGTCCCTAATGAGTGTGGGTATTTATCAAAGATCAGTATTATTGTAATGCTGATATTTTACCGCTTAGAGATCAAAAGTTTCTGTGGTGATCAATGATAATGATAATGCGTAATATTGAACGGTTTTCGAGAGGATGACGACTACGTCATAGCTCAGTGCTATGCTAAGAGCACAGAAATGTGCGTGACAAGATTCACAGGGCATCATGGGTGGAGAATGGCACCAATGAATTGGATTGTGCCTCCACCAAAAGGACCGGGCGAGAAAGGTACATGGACCTGCAATAGGTTTTGGTCAGCTCCACGGGTGCGAGCACTCTGTGTAAAGTAAGTTATCGTGTCCGTTCCGGAATCGAACTCATGACGGCGGGAAAAACAGCCCGTAAACACTAGCGGCAGATTCAGCGACTAACCTAACGTTAAGGGTGAGTGGATAAGTCTCACAACCACTGGTACTAGTGCCGAAAAATCCCATTAGCCGCATCCATGTACAAGTAGATATTGTGCCTGGCCACAAGTTCCCAGTTGACTGTGGGTGGCAGCACGCCCGCAAACGGTACCAAACGTTGTGTAGATGTAAAACAGAAAAAATGAAAAATGAAAAAGAAAAACAGTACCTGAGCCACGCTAGCGCTTGCGCCATCAACATCATCCTTTCCGCAGCAGTGTCGGCTGTCGCCAAGCTACTCGATTTTCGACTGTTCTTACAGGTTGTCAAAACTTTCATAATATTGGGTAGAACTGCCCGTTGGACATGCGATGTAAAATATAATATAAACAACAACAAACAACAACAAAAACCGCTCCCAGGCATGACTTGAACCAGGTAGCTCTCGTATCTAAATCATGGTCTTTGACCAACCCACTATTGCTGCCTGGCACTCTTTGGTGTGACGTGATAACTCCGAAACAGGACCCTTTGGCCGTGGATGCAGCGACGAACGAATATTTGAACTCTCGTTGCCAAGGCGTCCTCCACTCTAGGAAGACAGAGTCTCTCAAAGAGCCCTGCAGTGGAAGTCCACGGCAAGAAGCCAAAGAAGTCACGGATTACAGCTTTCGTAACACGAGTGAGGGCGTCCATGTTTCTGGCCACCAGGGGCGGATAGATTGCGTTGGACGCGTATGTCTGGACATTATCAGTGCAAAATATAATAATTTTTTCGAGGAGACTATCGATTGCGTTGGACACGTATGTCTGGACATAATCAGTGCATGATAAAATATCTTTTTCGAGGAGACCATCAAGCTTTGATGTGAGCGACATAGCGCACCAATAGAGCGTCGAACTTGGCGAATGGTGCATTCTAGAAGAGCTCATTAGCAACAATAACTCCAAGGTAGCGAGCGTGTGACACAATTGCTAGCAGTTTTCAGTCGCAACGCATCTACAGCGGTTCTGCACTCTGTTGCCCACCACGAGGTGTTATATGCAAGCCTTGTGTCTTCGTCTGGTCAGAGTTGCACGCCACTGTATCGTCCGCAAACCTCTTTTCATGGACGACGGGATGTGGGATGCAATAATTATTGTAGAAGTTGCGAAAATGCAGGGTGAAGAGCAGTGGGCCGAGAACGGATCCCTGTGGCACGCCTCGACTGCACGGTGTCTAGCCTGGTCTACTTCCGCCAATAACTACACTGTTGTGGAAAATTAATTTCCCCGTCAAGAGCGAAGCGTTGAATATCATGCACAGAGACGGAGCTAATTCTCATGCGGACTTCTTCAGATCAACACCTGGCCATTCATCATGGCTTGTGGCCTTGGATGAATCAACGGACTGCAGTAGGTTCATGACTGCTTCTGTTAGGGCGGGTCGAAACTGATTGACGGTATCGGGATTGTTACATAATTAAATATAGTGTATTGAAATTAATATACATCCGAATGCAGGCTGGATGGGCGCCCAGGATCAGATACGACTTTCCCAAACGCTGCAGCGAGCTCCACCCCGGCTACCAGAGGCGGAGGTGTTGGCGTCATCCGACCACTGAAGGCATTCAAAATGTGCCACAACTTTCGAGAGTCTGTCCCAGAAGCCTCCAGGCGTTCCTTGAAGTACTGGTTCTTCAGCTGTCTATCCCACTTCCCGGTTTCCGGTGGTGATCCTGCAGCTGAGCGTCCTCTGGAGAGCGAATAAGGAATTTGAGCCCAGCATTGCGCTGCCGTACAGCTGAAATAAGCTCAGGAATCAGCCAGCGACAAGGACGACGGTATCGGCTGCGCATGAAGATTGACCCAAGGGATAGCCAACCGGCCGATGGAAAAAAATAACCGACTCAGCTTGGCACATAAGGGCATCCTGTCTCGCGACAATCAGATGGGAACGGGCGTGCACTCATCGAACAGAATGCGAGTACGCGACATCGTGCGGTGGGAGCCGTATCCTAGACCTGGCTCTGTGTCGACACCGCGGCTCCCTTTGTATGTTTCCTCTTCGGACTTTGTACAGTCATGTGGTTTGCTCTAGTCTAGGACAAGATCAACGAGCGGCTAGAATGGCCAGCCGTTTCGTCGCACTGTCATTGTCCACCCCATGTGTTGGGAGAAAAAGCACATTGGTAAGTCTGGTCATAACAGGGTCTCGGACCCGTCTAGGCCTGAAAAGACGACGGTCTAGAATGGCCAGCCATTGTTGTTGTTGTTGTTGTTGTTGTTGTTGTTGTTGTTGTTGTTGTTGGTGGTGTTGTTGTTGTTGTTGTTGTTGTTGTTGTTGTTGTTGTTGTTGTTGTTGTTGTTGTTGTTGTTGTTGTTGGTGTTGTTGTTGTTGTTGTTGTTGTTGTTGTTGTTGTTGTTGTTGTTGTTGTTGTTGTTGTTGTTGTTGTTGATGATGTTGTTGTTGCTGTTGTTTTTGCTGTTGTTCCTGTTGCTGTTGCTGTTGCCGTTGCAGTTGCTTTTGCATTTGCTGTTACTGCTGTTGCTTTTTCTGTTGCTGTTGCTGTTGCTCCTGGAAACACCACGCGCCTCCAGCAAGGACAGGGTTTGCGCCTCCCGCTAGCCCGATCAGCAGCAGGGTCATCCCGTCCATCGCACTGTGGTGCCGTCCTCTGGAACACCCTACCCAGCGAAGTTCGCCTACTCAACCGTCCCAGTGAATTCGCCGTAGCCGCCCTGCCCTTCACGCTGGCAGGCTAGATCTGCAAACTCCCTTCTATGTTCGCAATTCCATACTCCTTGGAGTAGTCTGCACTGCGCTGCTGTTGTAATTGTTGTTCTTGTTGTTGCTGCTGCTGCTGCTACAGCAGCTACTGCGTGGCTGTAGTTACAGTCCCTCTCGTTGTCAGGAAATGTTTGCTTATGCTACTATAAAATTTTATCCAGTGAAATTCGTATTAAGACTTTGTGTGTTATAATTTTCTTGAGCTGCAGTTTTCCCCCTTTATTAAAACTCAAGCGCAGTTAAGCGTGTATTGGCTTGTGATTTCCTTTCTTCTGTTTGCTTTAGCATTTTATCATTCCACAGGTACCCCGGTCTCAGGTACTCTCATATTTGTGAAATTGTTAATATTGCTCGTGAATTGTCCTCCCTTTTGCTTTGCTACCGTCCTCCTCCTTCCTCCACCCTTTTTCTTAGTTAACCTCATTATCACATTAGCTTCCATGTAATTGGGCTTGTAGCCCGTGTGTACTTGCGAATTCAAATAAAAACATACATACATACCTACTTTGAATACTTGGACTTTTTCGAGAGAGCACAAAAAATTGCGTGACGAGGTTCACATCGTATCATGGGCGGTGTCTTGTTTCAGAGAATGGCATTGGGTTGTGCCTCTATTGATGCAGCGACGAACGAATATTAGGACTTTCGCTGCCAGGGCGTCCTCGAGGGCCGGAAGACAGAGCCTCTCGAAGAGCCCTGCAGTGGAAGTCCACGGTGGAAAGCCAAAGAAGGCACGCATTGCAGCTTTCGTCATACGAGTGAGGGCGTCCGTGCTTCTGGCCATCAGAGATCTCGGATAGTTTGCATAGGACGCGTATTTTACTCTGGATATAATCATTGCATGATAACATAGTTTTTCGAGGACACCGTCAAGGTTTGATGTGAGCGCCATAGCACGCTAATGGAGCGTCGAACTTGGCGAATTTTGACCGGCGAACCAACACATCATTAGAGAGGTTGCGCACAACGAAAATTCGTAGCGCCGTAACGAATATTTTTAACGAAAAAAGCTAACGAATATTCGTAAAGCGTGAGGTTGCGCACAACGCGTGAACGTTTTCGTAGTGGGTCGACGCGGCAGGCGCGCGGGTACGAAGAGTCAAGACAGGGAGTTGTAAAATATCAGTATTTTAGTACTCCAGGTAACGAAAAATATTTTCGTAGATTTGCTCTGTTTCGGTCACGTTTGGACGGATCTTCGGAGCAACTTTCGTTACTCGAACCCGGACGGTCGAAATCTAACGAATTTTCGTTGTGCGCAACCTCTCTAATGTTGCGAGATTTTTAAAATGACTATGTAGAAAGCTAGCTGGGAATAGATGTGGACCATGATTCAGATGACGCAGGATACACCACGCCTCAGCTTGCTGCGGAGTGCGGACTGCGCTTGCCACCAGGTTTCGCTTTTCTGCTAGATCAGTAGTTGGCATCAAAAGCACCCATAATGCAAGTTTGCTGCAGATATGCCAGTTTAATGCTCGGCAGTGCTAGTTTGCTAAAACAAGCGTATAAAAAGTAAAAAAAAAGTAAATTATCGTGTCCGTTCCCGAAGGGAACTCACGACGGCCGCCAACACCCGATAAACCCTAGCGGCAGATGCAGCGCCTAACGGTGGGGGTGAGTGGATAAGTCTCACAACCACTGGCACAAGTGCCGAAAACGACCCCATTAGCTGCATCCATGTACCCCTTGTGCCTGGCCACAAGTTCCCAGTTGACTGTGGGTAGCAGCACGGCTGAAAAAACCGCTCCCAGGCAGGACTTGAACCAGGTACCTCTCGTATCTCAATCATGGTCTTTGACCAACCCACTGTGCCTGCCTGGTTAAACAAGCGTATAATGCTACTTATATTGCTAGCATTAGCTGCCTATTAGGAAATTAGAGGCCACATGCCTCGTACTGCTCTTTTCTCTCCGAAACTCAACACTTGCAAGCAAGATACTAAAGAAAGAAAAATCACCAGTTACACCACCAGGACTCGAACCAGGGATTGCCATTCGCGAGCAATGCTCTAATCAACTGGGCTACAGCATGACTCTAACAACCGTGATGGAAAATCTATCCTTCTTCGATCAATTAATAATGACTTGCATCCTAGTGGCAACTCACACCAATGAAGAGGGCCCTCGGCCATTCGCTGGATATCTTGGGGAGCGCATCAAACTACCGCATTTTCCGGGGTATAAGCCGCAGTTTTTTTCGCTAAAAATCGGACCAAAATCGCCCCTGCGGCTTATACACGGAATATGCTTGCGCGAATGAATGCTTAGCATACATCAGTATGCATGCTGACGTCATGTGACATGTCATTCGACTCAGCTTCGCGCCTGTGTTGCTATCCCGGCACTTTTACTAGTTTTAGTGCATCAGTTTCAGCGAGACTGAAGATAGTGTAGATAACATGGAGTGATCTGTAGTCAACACAGCAATACACCAACATCTCTGCAGCAACCTGTGGTGCACTAACACTTCATAATCTGATCTAACATGGTATTTAGCTCCATAACCATAATAGATTTGTAGAAAGGCCATTTGTCAATGAGTGTGAAAAATCTTGGTTTGTGGGTGCGGCTTATACTCCGAATACCAACTTTTAGTCAATATTTTGCCTCAAAAAGGGGGTGCGGCTTATACCCCGGTGCGGCTTATACCCCGGAAAATACGGTATGTCCACAGTAAGCAAACATCTGGATTGCAAGTGTTGAGTTTCGGAGAGTAAAGAGTAGTACGAGGCATGTTGCCTCTAATTTCCTAATTTTAATACTTTGAAATTCTCCGTAAAGTCTAAATTTGAATTTGCAAGCGTATAAGGCTACTTATAATGCTAGCATTAGCCGCTGATGCCTATCGGTTAGTGTCGTACAATGTTACCGCATGAGCTGATTGTTTAGTAACTGGTGGTGTAAGCGGACATTAGAGCGTAACTTTTAGTTCCTCAGTCCTTTTTCTTTTCTAAGAATACTTCGAACTAATTTTCACACAACACCCCTCAGGAAACTACGTTGCAAGGATGAAAAACATTCAAATGTGTTTTTCACAGCGTTCGTATCCACTGGTTTTGAACACAGTATCACCTTAGTATTTGAAGAGTATCACCTTAGTGCTAGCATATTATCAGTTTCATAGGTGTATATTCTCACTTTATTTCTCTTTATTAGTACCTTTCTTGAATGTTATTTCATTTGTAGAACGTAGCTTACTGAGGAGTGTTGTACGAAAACTAGTTCGAAGTATTCTCCTTTTGAACCATTTCTTCCATATCACTTTTGTTTCTCTTTCCTGTTCTTCGCAGCGTTCACATCCACTCGTTGTGACCACAATATACATGTAGCCTTTGTGAATTGAGTTTTGAGCTCGAACTAATTTAATCACAATTAAAAAAACCTATTGTCGCCTCGCCGCATATTTACAAATATGTAAGAAAAGACGTTCTTCTAACACACACGCTAAAACCAATACAATACCTACTGTACAAGAACTCGAATTTGGACGAGAATATTGAAGGCCCTGTGAATGTACGATCATAATAGATAAGCCTCGTTTTGTTGAAAACATGTTTTGGTTTGAAGCATGTTACAAGGTCCGGAAACAGTACACTTTTCAGAATTGACAGGTTCAAAATTCGTATGACTGAGATCATGATTTACAACTGAGAGTCTAGACTTACAAAATTAATGTTCTCTTCCCTAACACATCGGATAGACGACACACAACGGCCGGATAATATACACCGTTTACTGTGATGCCGAGACTACGTCGGGCCCTAGAGTCCTATTCTGACGAGACTTACAAATGTTCTAATCCCAACACATGGGGTGGACTAGACAGGGCGAAGAAATGGCCGGCAATTATAGCCGTTCGTCGTTCTTGGCTTCTTGGCCAACACACTGTGACAGTATGAACAACGAAAATAATGCTGCTGTGCTGGCTACAACCAGGACCGCCGGATGGCGGGCGAAGTAGGAGGGTTTGAGTATTACAGCACGATGTACCGTATTCGCACCCTGTCCGACCATAGCGCGCACCCTTTCCTCAGTTTGGAGCGGGATCGGATGCCCTTATATCCCCAGCCGACGTGGTTATTGTTTTTGAACGGCCGGCCGGTGCAACGGCGACTCCATGCCTCGTCGCGCGGTGGTGGCACATTCTTCTGCACGATCTTCCCGATTCGTGAGGTAGCTCGGTTGCGTTCCGGTCCCTTGGACTTACCTAAGTAATTATCAACAGCTATGCTGCTTGCATTGCATGCAATCCAGACAGTGACAGTAACCTTTTCACAGGTTGAAAATTATTTTTTATTAATTACCAGACTTTACAAATGTTCTTATCCCCAACACATGGGGTAGACTAGACAGGGCGACGAAACGGCGGGCCATTCTAGCCGCTCGTCCTCATGGTGTAGGTGTATGAAAGAGTGATTGTATCATACATACATGTACAGACCTAGTCATATGAAATGAATACATACATACATAGTGATGTGAATGATGAGTAAATGCATACATACATACAGTGTGTGCACATACATATACATACATCTCTAAGCAGCCCCGGGTGCAGGACACAGCTCCCACAGCACGATATACCTTATGCGCACCCTATCTGACCGTCGCACGCCCGCGTGCTTCAGCTTGGAGCGGGACAGGATGTCTTGAAATCCCCAGCCGTGATTGGTGTCGCTCGGCTGGCCGGTAGACGGGCGACTCCAAGCCTCGTCCTCGTCGCGCGGTGGTGGCACTGTCCTCTGCACGATCACACGATCCTCCGTGATGTGCAGACACTGGAAAATCACAGTGTGACGGAACGGCCAATCTAACAGCTCATCGTTCTTGCCCTAGAGCGGAGAAAAACACGAAACATGAGATACACGAGGTATAAATTTAGGCGTTCACCGGTGACAAAATAGTACTTGCACCACGCGACCTCCTGAGCATGTCTCCTAGTGATCGTATTCACCACTGCTGTCTCAATAAGGAGAAATTGCAGCAAGGCTACATGGGGAGCTCCCTTTTACTTCTTACACAGTATTGTGGCAAGGAGACAGCACCTTCAACAGTTCAACAGGATTAACTATCATTGTTCCTAAATGCAGCAACTACTGGTCCAGATCAACGTTTTAGAGTTTGTATGCAGTGGTAGAACCACGAGCCAACCTGAATCTTCCGCACAAAGGCAGAATTGCAACCAGCCTACGTCTTTCAGAAAGGCTCGCCCCGCAGGTAGTTTTTCACTTCTGGCTACATTTGACATCATGGTTTCAAGCCCTAAGCAAAGAACTTGAGCAATGTTAAGGGGACGTTTTCTGGCCTCCTACCTTAACTAGGGAATAATATAAGCCAAGTTTGCGTTGATTTGGCACTATCTTTATGCGCAGCCGATACCCACTGTCGCATGGACCTGCACGCAGAGGAACATACACAGACAATGTACATACAGGTTTTGAAAATACTCACCACAAACCTCCATATACCAAGTCTACACTCTTCACAAGAGAGGCACGCAAATCTGGTAATGCAATGGATGTGCCCACACTGATTGTCTCTAACATTAACGATGCGCAGTCGTGAGTGAAACAGATCTAGACAGTAACCTATGCGCACCCCATACTAGCTGAGGTTGGTCACACACGCATGAACACACGCAAACACGCACACTAACACATGACACTGTGATCATCATTGTTAAAGCTGTGAACGGGAATTGGGAGTAAAGCAGTAATACTACAAGAAGTGGCCTTGGACATTAACAAGGTAACATATTCAGGGTAAACATTGACAGCAGCAGCAACACAGCTAACTTCAGACAACATACCGCTGTAGAAGGCTTCGCCATAAAATGTATGGCCACCGCGAAGACGATCGGCGATTTGGCCAAACACCTCTGTGTGAACGGTTCGGCGATGTTCCGCAGGGCGTGTAGCAACCTACACCACAGCGAACAGCAGAGACCAGAATATCTTTAGCACAAGCTAGATATTACACAAAAATCACACGCACATGTAGCAGCCATGTTAGAAGAAAAGGTTCACACATGTGTAAAAAGGTTTCTGAAAGTGTGCACTGACCTGCCATATGCTGTTGGTAAGCACATCCATCCGCTGTACCATCATATTGTTGTGCTCCTGACTCTGTTGCCTGCAATGCCTACCAACATCTTCTCGCATACACTGGAGACAAGATGGACACGCATGTACAACATAATTCAATTCATTTAAGCCATGCACACTCATACAGTCAATATTATTATTATTATACGCATTCCCGCGTTGAAGTGTAGCAGCAGTATGCTGCGTCCACAGCTTCGCTTATGCAGAATGGCTTGGGTGAGAGGAGAGGGGAGAAAAGCAACAAGGCAACCAACATCTATGAAATTGGTCACAATAACATGAAGAGAACCAACCTACATATGCATGATTGCACAAGAATAGAGACGACCAAATATAATGGCTATAATCATTGTGCCACAAAACCGGTACACAGGAGATCTGACGACAATGTAACGAAACATAAAACTCAGTTACTCAATACAGGTTCCACTAAATTACAAGAGAACAACGCTACAACGTTAGAATTGCCGCTAAATTATCGCAAGTGTAGAGAACGAGTCCAATAAAAAATGAAAACCATGAACAGACTGTCCCGAAGTTATTTTGGGAACAAATTGTACTACATGACTGTACTTGCTGATACTGACAGTCAATAACAATAATATAATTGAAACACATATAATTTTCCAACAAATCCAGGCGTATACATGTACATCAGCGGTGCACGCACACACACGCAATGACTGTGCGACTCGTACACACAGAAAGAATGCCAAAAAGTGCAAATATGCAGAAACCTTACAAACGTGAAGTTTAGTGTCACAACAAGCCACCAAAGTTCACTCCTGAAAAAACCAGGCACCTGTAGATGTATCAACTATTCCGTATGGGCTACCGACCATAGAGATATCTCTATCCGAACCTGCTGGAGGAACCTGAAGTGTGTGCCCCTGCTACGGGTCATGGTAATATTCTGGGTAAGATATCAAACCGCCCCTCCCCCCCACCTGAACGTGGGAAATTTTAGGATTGATGGTGGACTATATTGCACAAACATTAACTTACTTCGTAGTCGCAACCAGTTCCGGCATACTGGAACGGGCATTTGACTATCACTTTAGGACAGACTCCGGTGTGTGACTGCAGAGGTTATGAACACATTTAAATATACACACACATGTTACGTACACAAACAACCTAACTCAAACACATAAACACACGGCGTACGAGAGAGAGTGAGCGAGTCAGGGAATGAGAGAAATGAGAGAGAAGAGCGAGAAGGAAAGAAAGTATCTTGACAGTGACTGTACTTACATCATACGAATTTAAGGTGCCTGTCCACGTGCAGCCGCGCTCCCTCTTCTCACAGAACACTTCAAATCTGCCAACAATTCGTTTCGTGCCGCGATTGGGTACTAACTGCAAATATTGCGGTGACGCGCAGAAAATACCATAGATATAAACTTTAGAATGTATGGAAACAAGGCCAGCATACATGTACATGCATCGACAAGATTAATGTTCGGACTTGTATATGTGTGCATTCAAATGCATAATTGGATATAAAATACCTTACCGCTCCTGGAGCCTGCAACGATACTGGCTTTCTGTCTAGCGGGCAAATTTCGCTCCTCCTGTGAACATAAAGTGGCGAGAAAATACACAGTGAAAAAAAAATCCCAACACACACACACACACAAGCACACATATATACACACAAACAATAAACAGTCAATACTTGGAAATATCATAACACGTCTGTGTCTTTGTGAAAAGCCAGGGTAGACAGTTCTAGCCCAACAGGTATGCATACATATTATGTCGATGAGCTAAGAATGCTGAGTACAGTAGCAGTGCTTCAGACCCATGAGGCATCATGGGAGGTAGGGTTTGCTGCCCTAAAATACAGTAATGTTAAAACATGCTAGTGTATCTTTGTAGATATTCCTTGGACGGACTATTTGCGATAATTGTAGCAAACTTGCAGTGTGAAGCGACCTGCAAGCTCAGCAGTGGGCTAAAATATTACTTTCTCAGTGATAACAAGTCAATCATACATCTTGAGCACATCATCATACAGACAGTTTTAGTTCAGATATGTGACTTACTCCAGCGCTTTCACGATGCACTGATGGCAGAACTGGTGTCCACACGCAACCACGAGCATTGGGTTGCGCAAGACCATTTGGCAGATCGAGCATTGGTAATGTTGGTCTACTGGCGTCGTGAATACATTCTCATCAAAGCCACCCATCTCTTGGGGGAACGCGCTGGTGTAGTCCGACATGCTGATGTAGTCGGACAACATTGCTGCTGCTGCTGCTGCTGATTCCATGGCGAGTGCTGCTGGTCCTGCGGGTGCTGCTGGTGCTGGTGCTGCTGCTGCTACTACGGGTGCTGCTGCTCCTAATGTTGTTGCTGCTGCTACTCGTAGTACTGCTGCTGGCGCTGTAGCTTCCACCTTACACTGCTTAGGTTGCGGGCGACTGACATCCAGGCAATGACGTGTTTATATACTGGTGTATACATGTTGTGCAGGTTCCGGTATACCGGTACTCCTTCTACGGAGAGTTGTATTTGTTCAAGTATTCCACTCTACATCATGCTATACATGCACTGGATGTGTACATAATTATGTGAAGCAATCGTGGAAATCTAGTACAGTGCGTATCGGTTATAGTGTGGTTGTGTCAACGAATATACGTGTACATTGTACTGCCTACAAGAAGTAACTCTCATATTCTCAAAATTTTAACGTGGGTTGCAAGTGAACATTCATTTTCATTCTTACGAGTACTTCTAAATGTAAAGAACGAGTTTTTAGTAGGGGTGAAACGAGTATCTATTTTGACCAACCGATCACTCGTTCATAATATTCGATCGAGTACATATCCGATTATTTCGAGTATATTATCAAAATTCAAAAGCACTAGATTTGCGAGTTCTCGACAAATTCGGAAGAAATTATCTGTGAACATAGAACAAAAGTCGTCAACGTCTTGTACAGAGTGTAAAGTAACGATTTTCATCAGTACTTTCATATCTCAGAACGTTACTTGCCGTGGTGATCGCATCGTCCAAGTCTTAAAATGCTGACTGAAAGCCATGCATAACGCATGCATACCAGTGGACCAGCCGTACAACAAAAGTTTTTGAAAAATACAATGCCAATACTAAAAAAAAACAAAAAAAAACAAAAAAACAAAAAACGATCGAGTGCAAAATTTCGAATACTCGCTCGTTTGAAATTTTCGAACGAATACTCGAATATTCGAACTAATCGTTTCACCCCTAGTTTTTAGTGATTCTTCTTCTATTCTACATAAAATATAATAGTAGAAATCTCACGGAAACGAGTTATGAAGCAAATTATATGTATAATTATATGATTGCACAAGAGGTTAATATATGAAATTTCGAATGAGTAAAAGACCGAGGTCCGCAGAGGTCTTTTCCGAGGTCTACATTGTATATTTCATATATTGACCGATTGTGAGGACAATAATAGATTTATCACGACATGTCATGCCTAACCTGTTTTAGCTGTGTTTATAGGAAGAAAGGAATACCATTGTAATAGTATATTATAGTATGTACATATGCCGTTTAAACAAACGGCGAGGAGACAACAATTTGATAACCGCAATCAGTAATACAAGCTGGATCGACATTTGTGTACACTGTATTCATGTAATAGTACATAGTATGTACATGAGTATGCCGTTTACATTGGACATTACTTCTCGATAAACAGAAGTTTTCGGTTGTCACTTGTAGTATGTTCCCCAAGTTCTTTGACTGAGAATCTGACAGTTTGGGTTCAAATCCCCACATTTGGCTTCAGATTTTTCTTCTTTCAGTTCTGATTTCTTGAAGTTGAGGAAAAAGTTCTATGTCCTCGGGCTAAGTGGTCAATAATAAGTGGTCAATATATTAAAGCGGTCAATATAATTATGCTGATATTTTGCCGCTTAGAGATCACCAGTTTCTGTGGTGGTCAATGATAAGAGTGCGATAATGCTTAAAGGGGAAGTTAAGGCAAAAATTAAAATTTCACCAGTTGTAGTCTTCGGGGTGCTGAGTCGAATGGTCTTGGTCCGAGAAAGCTGAGACGCTCCCTTCCTACTTGAATCCCAATCGAACTCGCGCACTTCCACCGAAAGTGGGTGACTGCGCCCTACTAGATGGGGATTTGTATGCAAAATGTCACTAAAAGCGCCATTTCGTTCTTATAAAAGCACGGATGACCGCGATTGGCCAATATGTTGTAGTCTTTTGGACGCTGATTCGACTGGTTTTGGTCCGAAAAGGCTGCGATGCAGCGTTCCTCCTTTATTCCCAATCGAACATGGTTGAACAAGCAGTCACGTGCTCCTGGGTGCCCAAATCAACTGGTCACCACGCCAGCAGGCGACAACTTTCACACCAAGGTTCAACTCGAGTGACAGGACTGCACCCAAAAAAGGTCAAACAGGCTAGTAAGTTGTACCCTGCAGGCACGGTGACCAGGTGACTGGCGTACGCAGTGAAATTTTAATTTTTGCCTTAACTTCCCCTTTAATATTGAACGGTTTCCGAGAGGATGACGACTACGCTATAGCTCAGTGCTATGCTAAGAGCACAGAAAGTGCGTCACAAGATTCACAAGGCATCATGGGCTGTATCTTGTTCTAGAGAATAGCACCAATGAATTGGATTGTGCCTTCACCAGAAAGACCGGGCGAGAAAGGTACCTGCAATAGGTTTTGGTCAGCTCCACGGGTGCGATCAGTCTGTGTAAAGTAAATTATCGTGTCCGTTCCGGAATCGAACTCACGACGGCCAATAACAGCCGGTAAACCCTAGCGGCAGATTCAGCGACTAACCTAACGGTAAGGGTGTGTGGATAAGTCTCACAACCACTGGTACTAGTGCCGAGAAACCCCATTATCCGCATCAATGAACATCTTGTGCCTGGCTACAAACGTTGAATAGATTCAAAAAGAAATAAAAGAAAAAGAAAAACAGTAACTGAGCCACGCTAGCGCTCGCGTCATCAACATCATCCTTTCCGCAGCAGTGTCGGCTGTCGCCAAGCTACTCGATTTTCGACTCTTCTTACTGGTTGTCATCGCTTTCATAATATTGGGCAGAACTGTCCGTTGGACATACGATGTAAAATAGGTAAACAACAACAACAAACAATAACAACAACAACAACACACACCGCTCCCAGGCATGACTTGAACCAGGTAGCTCTTGTATCTCAATCATGGTCTTTGACCAATCCACTATTGCTGCCTGGCACTCTGTGGTCTGACGTGATAATTCGGAAACAGGACATTGTGGCCGTGGATGCAGCCACGAACGAATATTTGAACCCTCGCTGCCAGGGCGTCCTCGACTCTAGGAAGACAGAGTCTCTCAAAGAGGACTGCAGTGGAAGTCCGCTGCAGGAAGCCAAAAAAGTCACGGATCACAGCTTTCGTAATACGAGGGAGGGCGTCCATGTTTCTGGCCACGAGGGCGGATAGATTGCGTTGGACGCGTATGTCTGGACATAATCAGTGCATGATCAAATAACATTTTCGAGGAGACTATCGATTGCGTTGGACGCGTTTGTCTGGACATAATCAGTGCATGATAACATATATTTTTCGAGGAGACTATCAAGCTTTGATGGTAGCGACATAGCGCATCAATGGAGAGTCGAACTTGGGGAATGGTGCATTCCAGAAGAGCTCATTAGCAACAATAACTCCAAGGTAGCGAGCGTTTGACACAATTGTTAGCAGTTTCCAGTTGCAACGCATCTACAGCGGTTCTGCACTCTGCTGCCCACCATGAGGTGTTATAATTATGCAAGCCTTGTGTCTTCGTCTGGTCAGAGTTGCACACCACTGCTCGACTCCCAGATGCCTCCAGAACGATATCGTCCGCAAACCTCTTCATTGACGACGGGACGTGGGATGCAATTGTAGATGTTGCGAAAATGCAGGGTGAAGAGCAGTGGGCCGAGAACGGATCACTTTGGTACGCCTCGACTGCACGGTGTGTAGCCTGATATAGTTCCGCCAATAACTACACGCTGGTTCCGGTCGCTGAGGTAACTAGCAAGCCAGGAATTCCCAGTTGCTATCACACCCATGTTGGAGAGCTCTTCCAGCAGCAATAATTATGTGCTTGACACAGTCGAGGCTTTGGACAAATGCTACGCCTGTTTCTTCGCTCATACTTTGCTAGCAAGCAGCGGTACACCACTAGGACAAGGGTGTCCTCGGTGCTGTGTGGCTTCCTGTATACAAGCTGCGAAGTAGCAAGGAGATCGATTTCCATTATGTATGACACGAGTTGGTCCTCCACTAGTGTCTCCAGTAGACGAGCTACAATAGGCAGGAGAGAAAGATAGGCCGATAAGAAGCAGTTTGACCAGGATCAAGGCTACACATTAGCAAGTTGAACTGTTGTGGAAATCTCCCCGTCGAGAGCGAAGCGTTGAATATCATGCACAGAGACGGAGCTAATTCTCACGCGGACTTCTTCAGATCAACACCTGACAATTCATCATGGCCTGTGGCCTTGGATGAATCGACGGACTGCAGTAGGTTCATGACTGCTTCTGTTAGGGTGGGTAGAAACTGGTTGAAGGTATCGGGATTGTTACATAATTAAACATACTATATTGTATATTGAATCGTCTATAAAATTAATATACATCCGAAAGCAGGCTGGATGGGCGCCCAGGATCAGATACGACTTTCCCAAACGCTGCAGCGAGCTCCGCCCCGGCTACCAGAGGCGGAGGTGTTGGCGTCATCCGACCACTGAAGGCATTCAAAATGTTCCACAACTTTCGAGAGTCTGTCCCAGAAGCCTCCAGGCGTTCCTTGAAGTACTGGTTCTTCAGCTTTCTATCCAACTTCCCGGTTTCCGGTGGTGGTCCTGCAGCTGAGCGTCCTCTGGAGAGCGAATAAGGAATTTGAGCCCAGCATTGCGCTGCCGTACAGCTGAAATAAGCTCAGGGATCAGCCAGCGACAAGGACGACGGTATCGGCTGCGCATGAAGATTGACCCAAGGGATAGCCAACCGGCCGATGGAAAACAATAACCGACTCAGCTGGGCACATAGGGGCATCCTGTCTCGCGACAATCAGATGAGAACGGGCGTGCACTCATCAAACAGAATGCGAGTACGCGACATCGTGCGGTGGGAGCCGTATCCTAGACCTGGCTCAGGGTCGACACCGCGGCTCGCTTTGTATGTTTCCTGTTCGGACTTTGTACAGTCATGTGGTTTGCTCTAGTCTAGGACAAGATCAACGAGCGGCTAGAATGGCCAGCCGTTTCGTCGCACTGTCTTTGTCCACCCCATGTGTTGGGAGAAAAAGCACATTGGTAAGTCTGGTCATGACAGGGTCTCGGACCCGTCTAGGCCTGAAAAGACGACGGTCTAGAATGGCCAGCCATTGTTGTTGTTGTTGTTGTTGTTGTTGTTGTTGTTGTTGTTGTTGTTGTTGTTGTTGTTGTTGTTGTTGTTGTTGTTGTTGTTGTTGTTGTTGTTGTTGTTGTTGTTGTTGTTGTTGTTGTTGCTGTTGTTGCTGTTGTTGCTGTTGCTGTTGCTGTTGCCGTTGCAGTTGCTTTTGCATTTGCTGTTACTGCTGTTGCTTTTTCTGTTGCTGTTGCTCCTGGAAACACCACGCGCCTCCAACAAGGACAGGGTTTGCGCCTCCCGCTAGCCCGATCAGCAGCAGGGACATCCCGTCCATCGCACTGTGGTGCCGTCCTCTGGAACACCCTACCCAGCGAAGTTTGCCTACTCAACCATCCCAGTGAAATCGCCGTAGCCGCCCTGCCCTTCACGCTGGCAGGCTAGATCTGCAAACTTCCTTCTATGTTCGCAATTCCGTACTCCTTGGAGTAGTCTGCACTGCGCTGCTGTTGTTGTTGTTGTTCTTGTTGTTGCTGCTGCTGCTGCTACAGCAGCTACTGCGTGGCTGTAGTTACAGTCCCTCTCGTTGTCAGGAAATGTTTGCTTATGCTACTATAAAATCTTATCCAGTGAAATTCGTATTATGACTTTGTGTGTTATAATTTTCTTGAGCTGCAGTTTTCCCCCTTTATTAAAACTCAAGCGCAGTTAAGCGTGTATTGGCTTGTGATTTCCTTTCTTCTGTTTGCTTTAGTATTTTATCATTCCACAGGTACCCCGGTCTCAGGTACTCTCATATTTGTGAAATTGTTAATTTTGCTCGTGAATTGTCCTCCCTTTTGCTTTGCTACCGTCCTCCTCCTTCCTCCACCCTTTTTCTTAGTTAACCTCATTATCACATTAGCTTCCATGTAATTGGGCTTGTAGCCCGTGTGTACTTGCGAATTCAAATAAAAACATACATACATACCTACTTTGAATACTTGGACTTTTTCGAGAGAGCACAAAAAATTGCGTGACGAGGTTCACATCGTATCATGGGCGGTGTCTTGTTTCAGAGAATGGCATTGGGTTGTGCCTCTATTGATGCAGCGACGAACGAATATTAGGACTTTCGCTGCCAGGGCGTCCTCGAGGGCCGGAAGACAGAGCCTCTCGAAGAGCCCTGCAGTGGAAGTCCACGGTGGAAAGCCAAAGAAGGCACGGCACGCATTGCAGCTTTCGTCATACGAGTGAGGGCGTCCGTGCTTCTGGCCATCAGAGATCTCGGATAGTTTGCATAGGACGCGTATTTTACTCTGGATATAATCATTGCATGATAACATAGTTTTTCGAGGACACCGTCAAGGTTTGATGTGAGTGCCATAGCACGCTAATGGAGCGTCGAACTTGGCGAATTTTGACCGGCGAACCAACACATCATTGTTGCGAGACTTTTAAAATGACTATGTAGAAAGCTAGCTGGGAATAGATGTGGACCATGATTCAGATGACGCAGGATACACCACGCCTCAGCTTGCTGCGGAGTGCGGACTGCGCTTGCCACCAGGTTTCGCTTTTCTGCTAGATCAGTAGTTGGCATCAAAAGCACCCATAATGCAAGTTTGCTGCAGATATGCCAGTTTAATGCTCGGCAGTGCTAGTTTGCTAAAACAAGCGTATAAAAAGTAAAAAAAAAGTAAATTATCGTGTCCGTTCCCGAAGGGAACTCACGACGGCCGCCAACACCCGATAAACCCTAGCGGCAGATGCAGCGCCTAACGGTGGGGGTGAGTGGATAAGTCTCACAACCACTGGCACAAGTGCCGAAAACGACCCCATTAGCTGCATCCATGTACCCCTTGTGCCTGGCCACAAGTTCCCAGTTGACTGTGGGTAGCAGCACGGCTGAAAAAACCGCTCCCAGGCAGGACTTGAACCAGGTACCTCTCGTATCTCAATCATGGTCTTTGACCAACCCACTGTGCCTGCCTGGTTAAACAAGCGTATAATGCTACTTATATTGCTAGCATTAGCTGCCTATTAGGAAATTAGAGGCCACATGCCTCGTACTGCTCTTTTCTCTCCGAAACTCAACACTTGCAAGCAAGATACTAAAGAAAGAAAAATCACCAGTTACACCACCAGGACTCGAACCAGGGATTGCCATTCGCGAGCAATGCTCTAATCAACTGGGCTACAGCATGACTCTAACAACCGTGATGGAAAATCTATCCTTCTTCGATCAATTAATAATGACTTGCATCCTAGTGGCAACTCACACCAATGAAGAGGGCCCTCGGCCATTCGCTGGATATCTTGGGGAGCGCATCAAACTACCGCATTTTCCGGGGTATAAGCCGCAGTTTTTTTCGCTAAAAATCGGACCAAAATCGCCCCTGCGGCTTATACACGGAATATGCTTGCGCGAATGAATGCTTAGCATACATCAGTATGCATGCTGACGTCATGTGACATGTCATTCGACTCAGCTTCGCGCCTGTGTTGCTATCCCGGCACTTTTACTAGTTTTAGTGCATCAGTTTCAGCGAGACTGAAGATAGTGTAGATAACATGGAGTGATCTGTAGTCAACACAGCAATACACCAACATCTCTGCAGCAACCTGTGGTGCACTAACACTTCATAATCTGATCTAACATGGTATTTAGCTCCATAACCATAATAGATTTGTAGAAAGGCCATTTGTCAATGAGTGTGAAAAATCTTGGTTTGTGGGTGCGGCTTATACTCCGAATACCAACTTTTAGTCAATATTTTGCCTCAAAAAGGGGGTGCGGCTTATACCCCGGTGCGGCTTATACCCCGGAAAATACGGTATGTCCACAGTAAGCAAACATCTGGATTGCAAGTGTTGAGTTTCGGAGAGTAAAGAGTAGTACGAGGCATGTTGCCTCTAATTTCCTAATTTTAATACTTTGAAATTCTCCGTAAAGTCTGAATTTGAATTTGCAAGCGTATAAGGCTACTTATAATGCTAGCATTAGCCGCTGATGCCTATCGGTTAGTGTCGTACAATGTTACCGCATGAGCTGATTGTTTAGTAACTGGTGGTGTAAGCGGACATTAGAGCGTAACTTTTAGTTCCTCAGTCCTTTTTCTTTTCTAAGAATACTTCGAACTAATTTTCACACAACACCCCTCAGGAAACTACGTTGCAAGGATGAAAAACATTCAAATGTGTTTTTCACAGCGTTCGTATCCACTGGTTTTGAACACAGTATCACCTTAGTATTTGAAGAGTATCACCTTAGTGCTAGCATATTATCAGTTTCATAGGTGTATATTCTCACTTTATTTCTCTTTATTAGTACCTTTCTTGAATGTTATTTCATTTGTAGAACGTAGCTTACTGAGGAGTGTTGTACGAAAACTAGTTCGAAGTATTCTCCTTTTGAACCATTTCTTCCATATCACTTTTGTTTCTCTTTCCTGTTCTTCGCAGCGTTCACATCCACTCGTTGTGACCACAATATACATGTAGCCTTTGTGAATTGAGTTTTGAGCTCGAACTAATTTAATCACAATTAAAAAAACCTATTGTCGCCTCGCCGCATATTTACAAATATGTAAGAAAAGACGTTCTTCTAACACACACGCTAAAACCAATACAATACCTACTGTACAAGAACTCGAATTTGGACGAGAATATTGAAGGCCCTGTGAATGTACGATCATAATAGATAAGCCTCGTTTTGTTGAAAACATGTTTTGGTTTGAAGCATGTTACAAGGTCCGGAAACAGTACACTTTTCAGAATTGACAGGTTCAAAATTCGTATGACTGAGATCATGATTTACAACTGAGAGTCTAGACTTACAAAATTAATGTTCTCTTCCCTAACACATCGGATAGACGACACACAACGGCCGGATAATATACACCGTTTACTGTGATGCCGAGACTACGTCGGGCCCTAGAGTCCTATTCTGACGAGACTTACAAATGTTCTAATCCCAACACATGGGGTGGACTAGACAGGGCGAAGAAACGGCCGGCAATTATAGCCGTTTGTCGGTCTTGGCCTCTTGGCCAACACACTGTGAAAGTATGAAGAACGAAAATAATGCTACTGTGCAGGCTACAACCAGGCCCGCCGGATGGCGGGCGAAGTAGGAGGGTTTGAGTATTACAGCACGATGTACCGTATTCGCACCCTGTCCGACCATAGCGCGCGCCCTTTCCTCAGCTTGGAGCGGGATCGGATGCCCTTATATCCCCAGCCGACGTGGTTATTGTTTTTGAGCGGCCGGCCGGTGCAACGGCGACTCCATGCCTCCAAGTTCTTCTGTACGATCTTCCCGATTTGTGCGGTAGAACGGTTGCGTTCCCGTTCCTTTGATTCACCTAAGCAATTATCAACAGCTATGCTGCTTGCATTGCATGCAATCCAGACAGTGACAGTAACCTTTTCAGGATTGATAGTTTGAAAATTATTTTTATTAATTAACACCAGACTTTACAAATGTTCTTATCCCCAACACATGGGGTAGACTAGACAGGGCGACGAAACGGCCGGCCATTCTAGCCGCTCGTCCTCATGGTGTAGGTGTATGAAATGAGTGATTACATACATGTACATACATAGTCAAATGAAATGAATACATACATACATAGTGATGTGATGCGTAATTGCATACATACATAGTGATGTGAATGATGAGTAAATGCATACATACATACAGTGTGTGTACATACATATACATACATCTCTAAGCAGCCCCGGGTGCAGGACACAGCTCCCACAGCACGATATACCTTATGCGCACCCTATCTGACCATCGCATGCCCGCGCGCTTCAGCTTGGAGCGGGACAGGAGTTCATGAAATCCCCAGCCGCGATTGGTGTCGCTCGGCTGGCCGGTACATGGGCGACTCCAAGCCGCGTCCTCGTCGCGCGGTGGTGGCACTGTCCTCTGCACGATCACACGATCCTTTGTGATGTGCAGACACTGGAAAATCACAGTGTGACGGAACGGCCAATCTAACAGCTCATCGTTCTTGCCCTAGAGCGGAGAAAAACACGAAACATGAGATAAACGAGGTATAAATTTAGGCGTTCACCGGTGCCAAAATAGTACTTGCACCACGCGACCTCCTGAGCATGTCTCCTAGTGATCGCTGTCTGAATAAGGAGAGATACAGTTTTGTAGCAAGGATACATGGGGAGCTCCCCTTTTACTTCTTAGACAGTATTGTGGCAAGGAGACGGTAGCACATTCAACAGTTCAACAGGGTTAACTATCATTGTTCCTAAATGCAGCAACTACTGGTCCAGATCAACGTTTTAGAGTTTGTATGCAGTGATAGAACCACGAGCCAACCTGAATCTTCCGCACAAAGGCAGAATTGCAACCAGCCTATGTCTTTCAGAGAGGCTCGCCCCGCAGGTAGTTTTTCACTTCTGGCTACACATCATGGTTTCAAGCCCTAAACAAAGAACTTGAGCAATGTTAAGGGGACGTTTTCTGGTCTCCTACCTTAACTAGGGAATAATATAAGCCAAGTTTGCGTTGATTTGGCACTATCTTCATGCGCAGCCGATACCCACTGTCGCATGGACCTGTACGCAGAGGAACATACACACACAATGTACATACAGGTTTTGAAAATACCACAAACCTCCATATACCAAGTCTACACCCGTCACAAGAGAGGCACGCAAATCTGGTAATGCAATGGATGTGCCCACACTGATTGTCTCTAACATTAACGATAGCGGACGTGAGTGAAACAGATCTAGACAGTAACCTATGCGCACCCCATACTAGCTGAGGTTGGTCACACACGCACGCACACACGCACACACGCACACGCACACAAACACATAGACACTGTGATCATCATTGTTAAAGCTATGAACGGGAATTGGGAGTAAAGCAGTGATATTACAAGAAGTGGCCTCGGACAAAAAAATATTCAGGGTAAACATTGACAGCGGCAGCAACACAGCTAACTCCAGACAACATACCGCTGTAGAAGGCTTCGCCATAAAATGTATGGCCACCGCGAAGACGATCGGCGATTTGGCCAAACACCTCTGTGTGAACGGTTCGGCGATGTTCCGCAGGGCGTGTAGCAACCTACACCACAACGAACAGCAGAGACCAGAATATCTTTAGCACAAATTAGATATTACACAAAAATCCCAATCACACGCACATGTAGCAGCCATGTTAGAAGAACAGTTAACACATGTGTAAAAAACTTTCTGAAAGCGTGCACTGACCTGCCATATGCTGTTGGTAAGCACATCCATCCGCTGTACCATCATATTGTTGTGCTCCTGACTCTGTTGCCAACAATGCTCACCAACATCTTCTCGCATACACTGGAGTCAAGATGGACACGCATGTACAACATAATTCAAGTCAATTAAGCCATGCACACTCATACAGTCAATAACAATAATAAAATTAAAACACATAATTTTCCAACAAATCCAGGCGTATACATGTACATCAGCGGTGCACGCACACACACGCAATGACTGTGCGACTCGTACACACAGAAAGAATGCCAAAAAGTGCAAATATGCAGAAACCTTGCAAACGTGAAGTTTAGTGTCACAACAAGCCACCAAAGTAATAGTTCACTCCTGAAAAATCCAGGCACCTGTAGATTTATCAACTATTCCGTATGGGCTACCGACTATAGAGATATCTCTATCCGAACCTGCTGGAGGAACCTGAAGTGTGTGCCCCTGCTACGGGTTATGGTAATATTCTGGGTAAGATATCAAACCGCCCCTCCCCCCCCCCCTGAACGTGGAAAATTTTAGGATTGATGGTGGACTATGTTACACAAACATTAACTTACTTCGTAGTCGCAACCAGTTCCGGCATACTGGAACGGGCATTTGACTATCACTTTAGGACAGACTCCGGTGTGTGACTGCAGAGGTTATGAACACATTTAAATATACACACACATGTTACGTACACAAACAACCTAACTCAAACACATAAGCACACGGCGTACGAGAGAGAGTGAGCGAGTCAGGGAATGAGAGAAATGAGAGAGAAGAGCGAGAAGGAAAGAAAGTATCTTGACAGTGACTGTACTTACATCATACGAATTTAAGGTGCCTGTCCACGTGCAGCCGCGCTCCCTCTTCTCACAGAACACTTCAAATCTGCCAACAATTCGCTTCGTGCCGCGATTGGGTACTAACTGCAAATATTGCGGTGACATCTTGAGCACATCATCATACAGACAGTTTTAGTTCAGATATGTGACTTACTCCAGCGCTTTCACGATGCACTGATGGCAGAACTGGTGTCCACACGCAACCACGAGCATTGGGTTGCGCAAGACCATTTGGCAGATCGAGCATTGGTAATGTTGGTCTACTGGCGTCGTGAATACATTCTCATCAAAGCCACCCATCTCTTGGGGGAACGCGCTGGTGTAGTCCGACATGCTGATGTAGTCGGACAACATTGCTGCTGCTGCTGCTGCTGCTTCCATGGCGAGTGCTGCTGGTCCTGCGGGTGCTGCTGGTGCTGGTGCTGCTGCTGCTACTACGGGTGCTGCTGCTCCTAATGTTGTTGCTGCTGCTACTCGTAGTACTGCTGCTGGCGCTGTAGCTTCCACCTTACACTGCTTAGGTTGCGGGCGACTGACATCCAGGCAATGACGTGTTTATATACTGGTGTATACATGTTGTGCAGGTTCCGGTATACCGGTACTCCTTCTACGGAGAGTTGTATTTGTTCAAGTATTCCACTCTACATCATGCTATACATGCACTGGATGTGTACATAATTATGTGAAGCAATCGTGGAAATCTAGTACAGTGCGTATCGGTTATAGTGTGGTTGTGTCAACGAATATACGTGTACATTGTACTGCCTACAAGAAGTAACTCTCATATTCTCAAAATTTTAACGTGGGTTGCAAGTGAACATTCATTTTCATTCTTACGAGTACTTCTAAATGTAAAAATAGAAGTTATGACACGAGAACGAGTTTTTAGTAGGGGTGAAACGAGTATCTATTTTGACCAACCGATCACTCGTTCATAATATTCGATCGAGTACATGTATCCGATTATTTCGAGTATATTATCAAAATTCAAAAGCACTAGATTTGCGAGTTCTCGACAAATTCGGAAGAAATTATCTGTGAACATAGAACAAAAGTCGTCAACGTCTTGTACAGAGTGTAAAGTAACGATTTTCATCAGTACTTTCATATCTCAGAACGTTACTTGCCGTGGTGATCGCATTGTCCAAGTCTTAAAATGCTGACTGAAAGCCATGCATAACGCATGCATACCAGTGGACCAGCCGTACAACAAAAGTTTTTGAAAAATACAATGCCAATACTAAAAAAAAACAAAAAAAAACAAAAAAACAAAAAACGATCGAGTGCAAAATTTCGAATACTCGCTCGTTTGAAATTTTCGAACGAATACTCGAATATTCGAACTAATCGTTTCACCCCTAGTTTTTAGTGATTCTTCTTCTATTCTACATAAAATATAATAGTAGAAATCTCACGGAAACGAGTTATGAAGCAAATTATATGTATAATTATATGATTGCACAAGAGGTTAATATATGAAATTTCGAATGAGTAAAAGACCGAGGTCCGCAGAGGTCTTTTCCGAGGTCTACATTGTATATTTCATATATTGACCGATTGTGAGGACAATAATAGATTTATCACGACATGTCATGCCTAACCTGTTTTAGCTGTGTTTATAGGAAGAAAGGAATACCATTGTAATAGTATATTATAGTATGTACATATGCCGTTTAAACAAACGGCGAGGAGACAACAATTTGATAACCGCAATCAGTAATACAAGCTGGATCGACATTTGTGTACACTGTATTCATGTAATAGTACATAGTATGTACATGAGTATGCCGTTTACATTGGACATTACTTCTCGATAAACAAAAGTTTTCGGTTGTCACTTGTAGTATGTTCCCCAAGTTCTTTGACTGAGAATCTGACAGTTTGGGTTCAAATCCCCACATTTGGCTTCAGATTTTTCTTCTTTCAGTTCTGATTTCTTGAAGTTGAGGAAAAAGTTCTATGTCCTCAGGCTAAGTGGTCAATAATAAGTGGTCAATATATTAAAGCGGTCAATATAATTATGCTGATATTTTACCGCTTAAATATCACCAGTTTCTGTGGTGGTCAATGATAAGAGTGCGATAATGCAATAATAATATTAATAGTAATATTGAACGGTTTCCGAGAGGATGACGACTACGCCATAGCTCAGTGCTATGCTAAGAGCACAGAAATGTGCGTCACAAGATTCACAAGGCATCATGGGCGGTATCTTGTTCTAGAGAATAGCACCAGAAGGACCGGGCGAGAAAGGTATCTGCAATAGGTTTTGGTCAGCTCCACGGGTGCGATCACTCTGTGTAAAGTAAGTTATCGTGTCCGTTCCGGAATCGAACTCACGACGGCGGGAATAACAGCCGGTAAACCCTAGCGGCAGATTCAGCGACTAACACAACGGTAAGGGTGAGTGGATAAGTCTCACAACCACTGGTACTAGTGCCGAGAAATCCCATTAGCCGCATCCATGTACAAGTAGATCTTGTGCCTGGCCACAAGTTCCCAGTTGACTGTGGGTGGCAGCACGCCCACAAACGGTACCAAACGTTGTGTAGATGTAAAACAGAAAAAATGAAAAATGAAAAAGAAAAACAGTACCTGAGCCACGCTAGCGCTCGCGCCATCAACATCATCCTTTCTGCAGCAGTGTCGGCGGTCGCCAAGCTACTCGATTTTCGACTCTTCTTACTGGTTTTCATCGCTTTCATAATATTGGGCAGAACTGCCCGTTGGACATACGATGTATAATAGATAAACAACAACAACAAACAACAACAACAAACAACAACAACAACAACAACAACACAAACCGCTCCCAGGGATGACTTGAACCAGGTAGCTCTCGTATCTCAATCATGGTCTTTGACCAATCCACTATTGCTGCCTAGCACTCTGTGGTCTGCCGTGATAATTCCGAAACAGGACATTTTGGCCGTGGATGCAGCGACGAACGAATATTTGAACCCTCGCTGCCAGGGCGTCCTCGACTCTAGGAAGACAGAGTCTCTCAAAGAGCCCTGCAGTGGAAGTCCGCTGCAGGAAGCCAAAGAAGTCACGGATCACAGCTTTCGTAATACGAGTGAGGGCGTTCATGTTTCTGGCCACCAGGGGCGGATAGATTGCGTTGGACGCGTATGTCTGGACATAATCAGTGCATGATCAAATAACTTTTTCGAGGAGACTATCGATTGCGTTGGACGCGTATGTCTGGACATAATCAGTACATGATAAAAATAATATCTTTTTCGAGGAGACTATCAAGCTTTCATGTGAGCGACATAGCGCATCAATGGAGCGTCGAACTTGGCGAATGGTGCATTCCAGAAGAGCTCATTAGCCACAATAACTCCAAGGTAGCGAGCGTGTGACACAATTGTTAGCAGTTTCCAGTCGCAACGCATCTACAGCGGTTCTGCTCTCTGCTGCCCACCATGAGGTGTTATAATTATGCAAGCCTTGTGTCTTCGTCTGGTCAGAGTTGCACACCACTGCTCGACTCCCAGATGCCTCCAGAACGATATCGTCCGCAAACCTCTTCATGGACGACGGGACGTGGGATGCAATTGTAGAAAATGCAGGGTGAAGAGCAGTGGGCCGAGAACGGATCCCTGTGGTACGCTTCGACTGCACGGTGTGTAGCCTGATATACTTCCACCAATAACTACACGCTTGTTCCGGTCGCTGAGGTAACTAGCAAGCCAGGAATTTGCAGTTGCTGTCACACCCATGTTGGAGAGCTTTTCCAGCAGCAATTATTATGTGCTTGACACAGTCGAGGCTTTGGACAAATGCTACGCCTGTTTCTTCCGCTCATACGTTGATAACAACCAGCGGTACACCACTAGGACGAGGGCGTCCTCGGTGCTGTGTGGCTTCCTGTATACAAACTGCGAAGTAGCAAGGAGATCGATTTCCATTATGTATGACATGAGTTGGGCCTCCACTAGTGTCTCCAGTAGACGAGCTACAATAGGCAGGAGAGAAAGATAGGCTGATAAGAAGCAGCTTGACCAGGATCAAGGCTACCACCCTTGAGCAAAGGAAACACATGAGCAAGTTGAACTGTTGTGGAAATCTCCCCGTCGAGAGCGAAGCGTTGAATATCATGCACAGAGACGGAGCTAATTCTCACGCGGACTTCTTCAGATCAACACCTGACAATTCATCATGGCCTGTGGCCTTGGATGAATCAACGGACTGCAGTAGGTTCATGACTGCTTCTGTTAGGGCGGGTATAAACTGGTTGAAGGTATTGGGATCGTTACATAATTAAACAAAGTATATTGACTCGTCTATAAATATACATCCGAAAGCAGGCTGGATGGGCGCCCAGGATGAGAAACGACTTTCCCAAACGCTGCAGGGAGCTCCGCCCCGGCTACCAGAGGCGGAGGTGGTGGCGCCATAAGACCACTGAAGGCATTCAAAATGTTCCACAACTTTCGAGAGTCTGTCCCAGAAGCCTCCAGGCGTTCCTTGAAGTTCTTCAGCTTTCTATCCAACTTCCCGGTTTCCGGTGGTGATTGTGCAGCTGAGCGTCCTCTGGAGAGCGAATAAGCAATTTGAGCCCAGCATTGCGCTGCCGTACAGCTGAAATAAGCTCGGGGATCAGCCAGCGACAAGGACGACGGTATCTGCTGCGAAGGAAGATTGACCCAAGCGATAGCCGAGAATTGCCAGCCATTTCGTCATCGTCCTAATAAAAAACACCACATGCTGCATAGCAGTCGTCGAGATGCTCATCGTCCAACGGCGGTAGTTTGTTTGTTTGTTTTTGTTTGAAGTTTTATTTTACATCGCAAACCAAACGGGCATTGATGCCCAATATTATGATGGCGATAGAATAAAAAGTGTAGCTCGATAATGCTTCACTTGCGAAAATGAGAAAACAGTCAAAAGGAAGTATTTGTACTGGTAATTACAAGTCAAGTTCGAACGAAGTAACAATCAGGGAGAAATAGGAAGATGAGCACCTATGCCAGAGGGAGGTGCTATTCGGCCATATTAACCGTAGAAAAACACTTTCAGCAATCTTTTAAACGGGGTTGGACGAGAGTTCCTGTGGCAGGGTGTTCCAAAGCTTCACGGCGGAAACCAATGGTCGGCTGTCGCCAGATGTTCGCCGAGTTAGCGGAACAACGTATTTGCAATTGTCATTGCCACGGGTGTTACTGGGAGGTTGGAGGGCTACTCTATCTTTCAGAAGAGGGCTGATGCTGCTGGTGTGGACACGGTGCATAAGGAAACGGAGTTTGCATTTGGCACGTTCAATTACAGGGGTCAGGGAAAGGCGAGTGTATATAGGAGTGGTATGGGACGGGAAGGGCAGATTGGCTACGCAGCGAACACATCGCTTGTCGAGGACAGTGAGCTGGTGCCGCTGCTGAGCCGTGAGGGCAGAGAAGAACGCGTTTGATCCATAAAGCATGTCAGGAAGTATAAGGGCAGAATAGAAGAGGAGCGACTGGCGTTCAGATAGCGACGGGCGGATCGTTCTCAGGGTGGTTAGCTTCTGGGAAGTTTTACGTACTATGCTGGAGACCTGCGCGTCCCACCGAAGACAGGAATCGATCTGTAGGCCCAGAAAGCGAGCAGTGGTGGTCTGGGTGAGAGGCGTCCCGTTGCAGTTAACGTTGAGTTCCAGGGTACTACGGCGTGATGCCTCAATGGCTAGGACCTGCGTCTTGTCAGGGTTTAAAACCAGGCCTTTCCCGTGTAGGTAGCCAGCCAAGTTTGACACAGCAACTGATAAGACTTGATTTAGGGTTGCTACGGATCTGCTTGCGGTGTCGAGAAGGATGTCATCCGCAAACAGCTGGGAGTGTGCTGGACTGGTGACGCTATGGACGTCCATGGTATATAGTGAAAACAGCAAAGGACCCAGTACACTACCCTGAGGGACTCCACACTCGCATGCAGTTAGGCCCGAGCACTGCCCACTCGCCAGAACTACTCTCTGTCGACGGTCCGTGAAGTAGCTCGCAAACCAACGCAAAACAGTCGAAGATACACCGAAAGCAAAAATATCTTGGATCATGAGCTGGTGCCGTACTTTATCGAATGCCTTGCTCATGTCCACTAGTACTGCGCCAGTATGTAGCTGGTGGTCTGCTGACGACAGATAGCGGTCCATGGCCAAGGTCAAGGCATCTTCCGTGGAGTGTTGTGGCCGGTACGCAAACTGATTGGCGGGCAAAAGTGAATGGGTTTGTAAGAAGTCACACAGGCGTTTGTGGACTATCTTCTCCAAGATATTCGATGCTATTGGCAGCAAAGATATGGGACGGTAATTGCGAGATGCGTTCTTGTCACCAGACTTAAATAGGGGTCAAACATTTGCAATCTTCAGGGAGACGGGCACAATGCCAGACGAAAGGGATGCATTAATTAATATGGATAGCGACGGGGCGAGGGCTGCTGCACAATGCTTCAGGATGAATGCCGGAATACTGTCGCTGCTCTCGGCTTTACGAGCATCGAGTCTCACGAGAAAGGTGAATACCTCCTCAACACTAGTGGCCTGGAATTCCCGCAAAGGTTCCCGTGGTGACGGACCACAAGGTAAGGATAGCTGCACAGGTCTACTTGGATCGGAGACTACTCCACTGAATTGCTCGCTGAGTGCTGCTATACTGACAGAGGGTGGAGTGGGAGTTTTGGTCCGGCCGCTGAGCTCGTTTATTGTCTTCCAAGTGAGGCGCGCATTTGCCTGACTCCGTGTGAGAAGATTCTTGTAATACTGGGCCCTGAGGCGTCGGGACATTCGCTCAGCCTCGGCTCGTGCTGATGTGAATACAGTTCGTAGATCCATGTCAGTCGGCGAGGCTCGCCAGCGACGATGTGCTGCGTTGCGAAGTAGAATAGCGTCGTGGAGGGCAGGTAATTTCCAAGGACAGGGCGTGCGGGAGGAAGATTTAGGCCGATACGTTCGGACAGGAGCGTGCTCGTCCAAAACGGAAACAGTCTTGTCAGTCCAAGAATACCACATGGCATCCACAGTCTGAGCGGTTGAAAAATTCTCCAGGTCACAATGATGCAAGTCATGAGCGAATCGGTTCATATCGATCCTTGCTAGGTTACGACCGCACTTGACAGCAAGAGGTTCCACAGTGCACTTGAAAGGTAGGTCAATTACGACCGCAAAGTGGTCGCTGATGGTACAAGGGAGAACCGTGCAGGAGGTTATCGCTCCATCCACAGCTAGGGCGAGATCCAGTGTTGTTCTGCTGCCGTGGGGGGCAATGCGGGTAGTGTCCTGCACCTTGTTGCTGATATTGAACTGGTCGCAGAAGCGATGTAAATTGTCGAGCTGAGGGGCTTGGCGCCGGCTTACGTCGACATTGAAGTCGCCCGTTAAAATCAGCGGGGACGATGGCATTGACGCCGCTGCTGTGTCAACTGCGTTGGACAAGTCCTGCCAAAATTGTACTGGCGTGCCTGGAGGTCGATACACTCCTCCTAAGAGAATCCGGTTTCGATGACTTCTGATCTCCAGTAGCAAAAGTTCTATGTTGGTGTGGTCTCCCACCACTTGTGCTTGAAAGCGATTGTGGACATAGGCTGCTAGGCCACCTCCAAGACCGGGACGATCCCTCCGGAAAAGTGCATGGTTAGGTATGCTGAGCAAGCTGTCTGCGGTAGAGCTAGATAGAAAGGTTTCCGCCAGTATCATGATGTCAATGTTTTGATATCGTATGAAATCCTCAACTTCATGCTTTTTATTAAGAAGGTGGCACACATTGAGGAACCCTACTCTAAGATTAAGACTAAGGCCGTTGTTGCTGTTTGATAAAGGGGCTAAATTAGGGGTGTGTGGTCTAGGATGGAATGGGATTGCATTAGGGTTTAGTGGGGTGTCGGCATTCATGATGTGGCTGAAGCTGAAGCTATCTTGTCCAAGGCGAATCTCCACTCTCGTGCACGCACCTCCGCTGGCCAGAAGTCTTCCTGCAGGGCTTTGTCGATTTGATCTGCTGGGATCGCGACATGTGCGTACGCCAGTCCGAAGTACCGGGATTCTGACACACTGCACTTCATGACTGGCAGGTCTTTTTTCTCGCACCAACCTACTATGGAATCAGCACTACATCCCATGTGGACATTGCCAAGGTGAATTGCGCGGCATTTTATCCGAGGGGCTCCACGAAAACTTGCAGGAGCTTTAGGTTTGTGCTGATAATACGAGGTGACAGTGGACTGGCCTGGCTTGTGTGATACTTCACGGCTGGCAGTGGTAGTTTTATTTGCCAACGTGCGTGCAGGGTTTCGCGGTTTTCTCCGTTCAACGTCCTTCCACTCAGGTTCGACCGGTACGGGATCACATGTTGGTTCGCGTGGTGTACTCGTGTCAGTTGTAACCCCTGAGCTGCAAGCATTTGAATACGAGTTGCGTGTAGCAGGCCCTGAGTCAGATGTGCGTGGGTTGATCACTGATGTGGCCGTGGAGGACGTGGACTGGCCTGTTGGGGTACATGTACTCGTACGCAATTTCTGAACTTCCTCCCTGAGTGCCGCCACTTCGATTCTCAGGGAATTGTTGTCAACAACAGCTTCTTTCATGTCAGCCAATTCCTTGATCAAACTACTCATGATCCCCATGAAAGATTCGCCACCGCAACATCTATGGTCATGACACATGCATGAGCACTTACGGTTAGCAGGCAAGTTAGACGAGGCCACATCAATTTGGCATCCAGAAGAGCCGTTTTCGCCAAATAAAGGCGTGACGTCTACAGAACCGTCCATACCAGTGCTCGGAGAACCACTTTGGGCAATCGGGGTCGTACTAGAGCTATCTTCTCCGCTTTCTTTAGACCTGGTTGACATGGGCATGGCGAACCCGTATAAAACAAGAAAAAATCAGCCAAAGTTGGAGGTAGAAAATTTGCGTCCTGCTCCTACACGTACAACTTTTTGACATATGCTGCACGGCGTCCGTTCTAACATGGAATGAAATTTGACCCTAAACTGTCATTAAGGCGCTAATGATGGAGTCCACATATTTTAGACGCGATCGCACAAGGCATAATTATTACGAAATTCCATGGCAACAGCATATGGTAACCTTGGGAACGGGGTATGTTTGTTTGCATTCCACTGGGCTGACAGGTTCAGAACGACATTAGGTCCTCATAATGGTCAAATTTCACTTTGGTTATAGTTGCTAGCGCTCCGACAGAAGCATGTGTGGCCATTTTAACAATTGATAAATTTATACAAAAGAGAAAGATCGAGGAACTACAAGTCACGCTATACTGTCCACTACCAGTTACTATACAATCAGCTCATGCGGTAACATTGCACGACACTGACCGACGGTACTGACATTCTACAACTAACTGGCTAATGGCTCTAGCACATCTTGGATGCGCATTCCAACAGCCTTCCAACTTGGAAGGTTCTAAGTTATAGAAATAACATAAGAGGAAGGTGAGCGCAACCAAGATAAGCACGAGCTGAACGTCTCAGCTGTGAAGGACGTTGGCGGATGTTCATGCATGTCGATGACGATACTGGCAAGACCATTGCACAATACGGTCAAACCACGATTCAAGAACGCAAAGCAACATTCCACACAACTTGTGTGCCTCAAAAGATGCGAAGATCAATAAAAGGGGAATCTATGCGAACAAAAATCATGAAAAACCGAGCGCCTCAGTAAAACAGCACTGTACTTCGACTATGACAATTTAGATGGACAATAAGCATCAGTAACATGCAGCAGTTATACACGACGATCGTTTCGCCGTATAGATAAAGATGGCTCATCGGGTGTGCAGGAATGGACTCAGATGGAGAGCCAAGGTTAAGGTAAGCTCATGCGATAACATTGCACGACACTGACCTACGGTACTGACGTTCTACAACTAACTGGCTAACACCTCCAGCACATCTTGGATGCGCACTCCAACAGCCCTCCAACTCGGAAGATTCTAAGTTATAGAAATACCATAAGAAGGGGAGGGTGAGCACAACCAAGGTAAGCACGAGCTGAAAGTCTCAGCTGTGAAGGACGTTGGCGAATGTTCATACATGTCGATGACTATACTGGCAATACCATTGGACAACACGGTCAAACCACTAAGTGGTGGTGTTAGTGGACAGTATAGCGTAACTTGTAGTTCCTTGGTCTTTCTCTCTTGTATAAATTGAACCTTGGCTCTCCATCAGAGTCCATTCCTGCACACCTGATGAGCCGTCTTTATCCATACTGCGAAACGATCGTCGTGTGAATCTGCTGCTTGTTACCGCTGCTTATTGTCCATCTAAATTGTCATAGTCGAAGTGCAGTGCTGTTTTACTGAGGCGTTCGGTTTTTCATGATTCTTGTTCGCATAGCTTCCCCTTTTATTGATCTCCGCAGGTTTTGGGCCACACATGTTGTGTGGAATGTTGCTTTGCGTTCTTGAATCGTGGTTTGACCGTATTGTGCAATGGTCTTGCCAGTATCGTCGTCGACATGCATGAACATCCGCCAACGTCCTTCACAGCTGAGACTTTCAGCTCGTGCTTATCTTGGTTGCGCTCAGCTTCCCCTCTTTATGTTATTTCTATATTCTTAGAACCTTCCAAGTTGGAATTCTGTTGGAGTGCGCATCCAAGAATGTGCTAGAGCTGTTAGCCAGTTAGTTGTAGAATGTCAGTACCGTCGGTCAGTGTCGTGCAATGTTATCGCATGAGCTGATTGTTTAGTAACTGGTAGTGGACAGTATAGCGTAACTTGTAGTTCCTCAATCTTTCTCTTTTGTATAAATTTATCAATTGTTAAAAATGGCCACACATGCTTCTGTCGGAGCGCTAGCAAGTATGACCAATTTGA
The DNA here is from genome assembly GCF_964019385.1 of Sycon ciliatum. NCBI lineage: Eukaryota > Metazoa > Porifera > Calcarea > Leucosolenida > Sycettidae > Sycon > Sycon ciliatum. The sequence continues at coordinate 20,594,817 of NC_088645.1, read as the reverse complement.
AATTTGACCATTATGAGGACCTAATGTCGTTCTGAACCTGTCAGCGCAGTGGAATGCAAAAAACATACCCCGTTCCCAAGGTTACCATAATTATGCTGTTGCCATGGAATTTCGTAATATGCCTTGTGCGATCGCGTCTAAAATGTGTGGACTCCATCATTAGCGCCTTTATGACAGTTCAGGGTCAAGTTTCATTCCATGTTAGAACAGAAGCCGTGCAGCATATGACTACCGCCATTGGACGATGAACATCTCGACGACTGCTATGCTGCTATGCTGCGCAATTTCTTGGCTCCTACTGGTAGGACCGCATCCAAGCTATCATTAATGTTACTTTTTTCGGGACATCATTTCAAATATTTCTCCTTGAATGAAACGGAATTAAGGTGGCAGCCTGGTCGTAAAATCACTGAAAAATCGAATTTGTAAATTCATATCGAGTGCTACATCAGTTGAAAGACCATGAGCAGCTGCAAAATCTCTGAAAATTTGGTCTCGATCGGACCAGCCGTTCAAGAGTTATGGCCGAAAATGTGCCCTTGCAAGGAAAGATTATTTTGTTGCACGCTGTCATTTGTTGGCAGCACTGTATTTGAATGTGAGCAGACCGTGCGCAACTTGTCGTATCATGGAAACACGCGAAACTGTGCAGAAAGTCCTAAAAATCACGTTTCTTAGCCTCGTATTGGGCTGCACGGCGGCGGGCGAAGCCCGCCGCCGTGCAGCAGGAGTTTTGCCAGCACTTTCGTGACGTTGCAGATATGTGGCTTGATTATTGTAGTTCACGTTGATTGAGTGACTTCGGCAAATTTGAGTCGTGTCAAGAAGTCGGGTAGGATTCAGTACTAGGCAGTAGTGGAACGAGAGTGGTAGGCTTTGCCGATTTTGGAGGGTATCCTGGATTTGGTTTGAAGCCCTGTGGATATGGCTTGCTGGGGAGGTCCCAGCACTGGATGTTGTATCAAAGGTACGACCTCGTAGAACGCCCTGAACCTAAACAAATTCAAAAATTGACTTGGGTCTGTGGGTGTCTGTGACAGAACGCCCCCTCCTGCCGTTGTGACAGATTCCAGGGCCACGTTGAAGGGCCCTATCCCACCACCCATGGCTGCTTCTGGACGTTTTTAGGTTTGGATCCTGCGCACGAACAGAATTGGCTAGAAAACGTGAAAAATTGTAAATGTATTTTTTTGGCTCCTGGGTGGCTCGCCAACCGTGGCACTATGCCGGAATTTTGAGTTTTTCTGGCCTGTAAAGCCTGTCAGTGTGGCGCAAGAACATTTAAATCATGTTCAGAGGGCCAGCATAGTGGCAGGAGTGTGTGGTGCTAATTTCACTCAAATCCATTAGGAGACACCAAAGTTACGGTCAATTGAATGCCATAAGAAATTTAGGACCAGGCTGCTACCTTAAGAGAGCATGTCTGAGAATACCAAAGTATGTGTGCAAGTGGATCTCTCCGATTTCGCTCAAAATTTGCAGGTAGGTTCCGTTTGGGGTGTGGATCGATTGTGCAAAGCCCTTGAAAAGGCTTCTGAAGGGAACCTTGAAATTTGGATACCCGTCAGAAATGGCCGAAATATCACATTATTCCCGTAGCTACGCAGAAGACGTTACTTCAATAACGTCTGGCGATAGAAAGGGTCCACACAGCTTTAATTTGATGTTTGTTTGTGTGTTTGTGTCACACCTGGCGCTATCCCGTATCCGTCCCGTACCGTACCTTACCATCAAACACAGCTGGCCACATACAGCTGGCCGAACTATTCAAATAGGGCTTTCAAACGCAAGATCATAACGTGAAGCAACTTGGAAGAATGAGTATGAATGCGAAGTGTATGGGGGAATATTATGTAGGGCTAAAGTGCGAGTTCGAATCCCAGGTAATGCCTTAAAAATAGGAGAATCGAAAAATTTATAGCATCCCTATGATCTTTTTGCCGTCATCAAGGCGGTAGATGGTGTCATATTACCCTCGACCGTACCTGTCCCGTACCGTACAATCAAAGATGGCTGGCCACAATGCATATTCAAAATAGGGCTTTTAAATACAAGATCATAACGTGAAGCAACTTGGAAGAATTAGTATGTATGCGAAGTGTATCGGGGGATGCATGCAGGGCGATATTGCGGGTTCGAATCCCAGGTTATGCCTAAAAACCAAAAGTAGAAATTTACAAGAATTTATAACATCCCTATGCTTTTTTTGCTAGGTCATCAAGGCAAAAAAAGCATAGCGTAGGGCCCTGAGCTTCCAAGCTCTCTCGTTTACAGGTTTATGGGTCTAGAAACGAGTCACGCCACAGCGTATACGAACAAGCTATGAACAAAACTCCATCAAGCCAACATTGCCTCACCTTAGAAGAGTTCCTGGAGCAGTACCACTTAGCCACGCCAGGATCCCGAAGATGAGGTCCATCACCCCCTGACGCCACAAATGATCGTCTGGAAAATAGCCAACTTACAAGCGCTGGCAAAACAGCCAGCTACGTTCTCAATTGGCCAGAACTATACACCGGCAGATAGTAGAACACCTCTTCTAGCGCTGAGGACATGTCCCCCATCTTCCTTTTGGGGTTTTCTTGAAATAAACTTTTTTGAATTTTTCCACTCGACCATGCTGAAATACGGCCAAAGTCATACCTGCGCAGGAAAGCTCGCCCCTCCGCGACGTCTCCTCAGCAATTTCTACTCCAACACTACTCCCAAGGCCGCAGAACAAAGTGTATTGTTGGCTCTGACAAGGAAAAGCAGCGGAGATCACTTGGCACTCCAAACGACAAGCTTCTCCTTGCGCCACCAATAATATTTTGTGCGACTGTTGATGCAAAAGTGACTGAAGTCCTGAGCGCATTTTTTGAATAGACCAATCCCGAAAAGATTGTCTGGGTTCGTGAAAGGGGGCACGCGTGCAAGCCAGCACGTGTAGTAGTAGTAGTAGTAGTAGTAGTAGTAGTAGTAGTAGTTTTTATTATTTTACTAGGGGAGTCCCAACATGCTACTGCCTTTTTACTGGGAACCCAAGGTGAAGTTTAACCATATTAATGAACAGAGCAAGAGTGTGGGCCTGTCGACAGTCAGCTGGAAGAGAGTTCCACCTGCCTGCCGCTAGAAAAGAAATAGAGCGCATGCCATACAGTCAACTTCGCCAATAACGACTGCGGATATAACGACAATTTGCGAATAACGACCGAATTTCCATGCCCAGAGCAAAGTCCCATCTAACTGTACACATTCAACTTCGGATATAACGACTATCTGAATAACGACAATTCGCGAATAGCGACATGCTTTTAGTGCCCCGAGGTCATATTCACTGCTTGAATAACGACTTTCTGGGCTTTTGACAGCTATTTTCAAGTACATGTCAGTCAAGTACGTGCACAGGTACAGAACCTATAATTATGGTGATGGATAAAGAAAAGAAAATGCAGCCAAGGGGGGGGGGGGCTTTCTCTTCCTTTTTTATTTTGCTTCAAAAGTGTTGGATTTACCAGCACACCTACATGCCATTATAGTCATTGTTAGATTGACAGCATGAAACAAGGTGGAGGACACTGTGTTCGAAAACAGTTACCTTACTACAGTACAACCTTCCGCGGTTGGCACTTGGCAGAGCCCCGGTCCCTGCGGACCATTTGAACCATATGGGTACCGCAGGGACCGGGCTCTGCCAACCGCGGAAGGTTGTAGTAAGGTCACTGTTTTCGAACACAGAGTGTCCTCCACCTTGTTTCATGCTGTCAATCTAACAATTGCGTGAACTACAACAAGGTTTATCTAATGCTGGTTTACCAGTGTTGGATTCTATCATGCATTTACATGTAGTTGTACTAGTACATGATTGTACAGTAATCATCATACATGTACATGTACATGTACATCATTGTCCCTAGGCCCTGGCCCTGTAGATCATGGTAGATGGCTCAAAAAGGCATATTTTTCAATTTATTTCCCTTGCATAATATGAATTTTTAGTTCCTTTCAACTACAATATGAAAATAAAGTACACATTGACATAGAGCAAGAAAAGAGCTTGATTTTGATATGCGTGTCATACTACACAAAATATGGGTTCACATACATTCAAATGGGACTTCGGTTATAAGGACACTTCGCGAATAAGGACACCTTTCTGATGCCCCACCGAATGTCGTTATTCGCGAAGTTGACTGTACTGTGTATAAACGAGTTGGAGAACTAAGGCTCTTTGTGCCTTGCCCCGGGTGCATGCCTGGTGACCAGGCGCAGTTGCCCGAAGCTGGTACAAAGACTGAAGAAGAGGACTAGCAAGATGCTGGGCCAAGCAGCGGTACACAAAAAAACGTGTGGAGTGCATCGTTTTGTATTCAGTTTGTGTGTGTCAGCTCATGGCGGAGGAGAGAGAGACTTTTGCTCGCCGAGCTGAAGCTAAAGGATTTGATGGAGTCCTGCCAGCAGCTAGTCAAAGGACCTTCGGTACCTTAGGCAGACCCTGACGGAGTTTGGAGACCAGATAGCTCTCGGTGAGGAGAGAAACATTCGCGTGGCGATCGACTCTCCGTAAAAATGGAAGCTACATAGCGCCGACATACTGTAACAGCCACGATTTCAGCTAACTTCTCGATCTGCTGCTTCACAAAGTAATTCAACTATTTACAAGTCCTGACTGTTGTAGTCTGAAGCTGGAGTCTCATCGCCCACCTACAGGTAGCTTTTGGAGCAGATGGATTTCCCGACTTGGACTCCTTCCGCAAACTCTCGCAACATTTAATACTAGTACAGTGTATGCTGTGTTTCCGCACGCTCGTGTCGACATGTCAACTATACTGTACATGTACCGGGTCGCGGAGGAGCTTGACGACCTCCGCTGACTCAAGGTTTCCGAAATACTGCCGTCGTCTTCGTTGATGTCGCTGGTGACATTCTCCCCTTGCAGGACGTGCACATAGTTGTCGTCCCGGGGGTAAAGACTATGTTGTCTTTCGAAATAGTTCTTCATCACGCTCGCGCGAATGATGTTTCTCATCATGAACTCGTTCCGACGGTGTGACACGGCGATGGTCTTTGGCGGGGCACTGGCTTGGCGAAAACGATATCTTCTTGTGCAATATAACATTGATCGGCTGCAGATGAGTACAGTCACTTCGTGGTTGGTCCTATAGGAGGGCAGCTGCCAGGAAAGAGGCAGGACTCATCGAAGACGAAGCGCTCGCAACAAACAATAGCACTCGAAATATCTCGTAAGATTTAGGGCCTATCGCTTTGAGCCACAGCGCTCACAGCCTTGCCTACTTCATCAAAATGAGCTCTACATGTTCGTTGACCTCTTCACACTACACAGAAGAGCGAAACAAGGATTATGTCTTAGCATTTCAACTTCAACAGCAGACCATTACCAGTGCGGGAGAGAAAACTACAAAGGGCTTCGCTTTCTGTCGCATCGTCTTTCTTGCATGCAACTAACGAGAAAATCGTGTACTTACCCTCGCATTCACACGCAAACTATCAAACACGTCCTGTGCCGCATGCTGATCAGGTAGTGCCATGTACATGTATGTGTTGTACAGTGTACTCTCAGTTGACATGCCCCCTTTCGAACCCAGACAATCTTTTCGGGATTGGTCTATTTTATTGCAAGATGCACGATGAGATCGCGTGCTCTGTGAGGTAGGATGACGCTTCCTGGATCACGACACGCGGCAATCGATCGCGAACGTGACTGGAACGCTACTAGGAACAGACCATGATGGCAGAGGTAAGATGAGCTCTATTTCCTGCTTGATCTTAGTACATGTACTGAGAACCCCGACAAACTGTCCTAGGAGTGTTGCAATGGCAGCAAGCCGTTGAAATATGCCCCCGTACAGCATGGAGAGTTGTTCCTCTTTCACACTTACCTCCTGCAATCCGACCATAGTCCAACGGTTAAAGGGGAAGTCCGGTGAAAAATTTAAATTTCACAGTCCGTAGAGTTCGGGGCGCTGAGTCGAATGGTCTTTGTCCGAGGAGGCTGCGGCTTATGGTTCGTCAGATACGCCCAATCGAACATGTGCGAATTTGAGCGGGCATCACCCAGATCCAGGTGATGACGTCACGTGCAGCCAGGTATCCACACCATCTAGTTGTGTACAAAAATGGCCATATTCGGAGCGCGTTCGATTGGGGAACCGTTTATCGCAGCTTCTTCGGACCAAGACCATTCGATTCAGCGTTACAAACACTACGTACCCTGTGATTTTCAGCTCGGTAAACCTGGAGGTTATACCGTATTTTAGCCGTTTCCGAGTTGGACTTTTCCGTTAGCCCGTCTACATGGTCTATGCGCTCTGCGCTGCGTGCATGCACTGATGCAGTGCGTGCAGTGTGTTATCTAGCTGTACATGTAGTGCAGTCAACAAACTCATGTCACAACTGACACAAGACTCAGAAAACTAGTCAACACACGGACTTACTACTTGTCATGTACTACACTCGTATCAGTCGTATTGTACAGTCATGTAGTCAGAGAACGTGCGTTTCTCCTTGCCGGTGCCGGTGGTTGTGCTTTGAGAAAGAAAATTTTAGTTTTCCGCACCCGCGGCGCCTCATTATTTTATGCTACAGCGATGAGTGCACAACCGTGACAAGTGACAAAACAGTGAACAGCTCTCGGACCTAGAACTTTCAGATTCCATAGCGTTGCGAGCGAAGAGTCGTGCCCGTGGTTCAAAACCCCTGCACTGTTCTCCAATTGAGTACTCCGAAATATTCCAAGTTCGCACCAAAACATCACCATGTGGCAGGCTACTGGAGTCTAAGCGAATCTAATCGGTGTGGAACAACATCGTGGCCCGCACTCACGGCACTCACATAGTGCTAGCTGGGGATTTTAATGTCCATCACGAGACTTGGCTCTGCAGCAGCAAAACAACTGTAGCTGGAGAGGCCTTAGAAGAATTGTGTGCTGAGCATCAACTCCACCAGCATGTCTTGCAGCCGACTAGGGGTCTGAACACCCTGGACCTCATCCTCTCCAACATGCCCGTTCCTATCGACACCACTGTCAAAGCGCCACTTGGTCGCTCTGACCATGGGGTTGTTCTTGCCGACTTTTACCTCACCCCTGATGCTGAGCAAGCTACCTCCAGGACTGTCTGGCGCTACAATCAGGCAGACTGGGGGCGCCTGCGGGCCTTCTATCGCACTACTGACTGGTCCACCATTGTGACTGACGACCCTGAAGAGTCCTGCAGGAAGCTAAGTGACGTCATCTCCAGTGGCATGCAGAAATTTATCCCCGCCAAGCAGCTTGTTACCCGCCCAGCAGACCCCAAATGGTGGACTCCTGAGTGCACCACAGCATTGAACACTAAAGACAAGGCATGGAAGGCCTGGAGACACAATATTTTCAGCGAAGCCCACAAGGCTTGCTTCATGCGCTCAGTAGAAGATGCTATCCTCGCGAATGTGCGAGCTCGCACATCCTGGGAACTGAGAGTTCGTCGGAAACTGTCACGCGGAGGCCTGAAAGACAAGCAATGGTGGTCGGTGCTCAAATCTGCTGCTGGCGCCAGTCATGGCTCGTCTATACCATGCTTGGTAGATGACGCTGGTCACCAACTCCGTATGAATGCTGCCAAAGCGAACTGCCTTGGTCGCTACTTCGCCAATAAATGTAGCCTTGGAGATGATGACTTGGGCCCGGGGGATCTCCCTCATGTTCGCCAACCCGGGGTCACCCCACTTAGCCGAATCCACTTCCGCCTGCAAACAGTGAAACGCCTCCTGAACCAGCTCGACGTTGGCAAGGCGTCCGGCCCGGACAACATCCCTGCCCGAGTGCTCAAAGAGTGCTCCCATGAACTTGCATCGCCTCTCACGTCTCTCTTCGCCCTGTGCTTCCGTAAGGGGGTCCAGCCAGAGGCCTGGAAGAGTGCTCGAGTTGTGCCAGTCTACAAGAAGGGCAGCCTATCCAACCCTAAGAATTACCGCCCAGTCTCCCTCCTCCCCATCATCTCCAAAGTGATGGAGCGTATTGTGAACTGTGAGCGTATTGTGAACTGTCAAATTGTGAATCACCTTGAAAAACATCATCTCTTGTCAACCAAGCAGTACGGATTTCGCAGTGGCCTTGAAACAGCGGACCTACTAGCAGTGCTTGGGCATGATTGGTCGCTGGCAGCTGGTTCTGGTGGCTGTGCCCATATCCTGGCTGTCGACATTGCTGGTGCGTTTGACCGCGTGTCGCACCCCGGCGTCCTACACAAAGCGGCCACTCTCGGTATTGGCGGTAGCCTGCTGCAGTGGCTACGGGACTATCTACGGAATCGCACACTAAGCGCAATCGTCAATGGACAGGAATCTGATCAATTCCAGATTAAAGCTGGCGTACCCCAAGGCAGCATCCTGGGACCCACCTTATTCTTGATGTATGTCAACGATGCTGAGACCTGTCTTTCCCCATCAACACGAATGGGTGTGTACGCAGATGACACCACGCTGTACACCATCATACGATCCAGACATGACTCTGCTGGCAGTATTGCAGACATGCAATCTAGCCTGGATCGATTGAGTAGCTGGGGAGAACAATGGCGAATTCGCTTTGAGCCGACAAAGTCGCAGCTGCTGCATATTGGCCACCACCGCAACCCCTGGCCACTCCCAGACCTAACGTTCGGAGCCCATGATATTCCCTGTGGGGACGAGCTGAAGCTTCTGGGAGTGACCTTCGACAGCAAACTCACCTTCAGACGCCACCTCCGCAATGTTTCTCTTCGTGCCGTAGCCCGACTAGGATTTCTGCGTCGAGCATCAAGTTTCCTTGGTCGTGAAGGACGCTTGACAACGTACAGAGGCTTCGTACGCCCTGTACTCGAATACGCACCATTGACATGGATGGGCGCAGCCAACTCTCACCTGCAAAGTCTCGACCGAGTACAGCGGAAGGCCCTTGCTATCATTGGTCCTGACGCCTTGCTGCAGAGCCTAGCTGCCCGCCGCCAAGTGTACGCTCTCACGTACATGTACAAGCTAATGTGCCTTCAAGACCATCCAGATCTCTCTGCGCTCGTGCCGCCTCGCCAGGAAGCTAGCCTCGTCCCGCGGACAAGGTCGCAGCTCCGTGTCCGCCACCAGCATCAGCTACAAGCAGTGCTCCTCCCTACGGCCCCCAACGTTCTCCAGCGTTCGTTCCCATATGGTGTAGTGGATGAATGGAACAGGCTTCCGCAAGACATGTTTCCGGATCCGATGCCCCAGTTGAAGTCTCTCCAATCCTTCAAGACGAAGGTCCATCGCCACTTGCGTCAAAAGAATTGGCTCTGGGCTACGGACTCCCTGTGAGGCTATGCCACCCGTCAATGAGCAACTACCCTCGTCCATCATCTCTTTCTTGTTTTATATTTATTTCTCTTCTCATCTCTTTCTTGTTTTATTTTATTTCTCTTCTCATCTCTTTCTTGTTTTATTTCTCTTCTCATCTCTTTCTTGTTTTATTTTATTTCTCTTCTCATCTCTTTCTTGTTTTATTTCTCTTCTCATCTCTTCCTTGTTTTATTTTATTTATTTATTTCTCTCTCTCTCCCTCTCTCTCTCTCTCTCTCTCTCTCTCTCTCTCTCTCTCTCTCTCTCTCTCTCTCTCTCTCTCTCTCCCTCCCTCTCCCCCCCTCTCTCTCTCTCTCTCTCTCTCTCTCTCTCTCTCTCTCTCTCTCTCTCCCTCCCTCTCCCCCCTCTCTCTCTCTCTCTCTCTCTCTCTCTCTCTCTCTCTCTCTCTCTCTCTCTCTCTCTCTCCCTCCCTCTCTCCCCCCCCTCTCTCTCTCTCTCTCTCCCCCCCCTCTCTCTCTCTCTCTCTCTCTCTCTCTCTCTCTCTCTCTCTCTCTCTCTCTCTCTCTCTCTCTCTCTCTCTCTCTCTTTCTCACTTGATCTCCCTCCCTCCCTAGCTGCATTCCTAACGATGCCTGGTCGTAGGCTATGATTCCGAGACCTCCGGTCGGATGAGCCTCGCCAACCACATCGGCACATCGCCCCTACTCCCCTTTGTCTTGTTGTCCAGCGTCATTTCAGTTGTACTCTTCCCCTGATTATTAGTAGGGCTGTGTTTTTTAGTAAAAAAAAAAAAAAAAAAAAAATCTAGAGCACTCGCATCACTCTTCTCCATTTTGGCGACCCTGCTCTCCAGCGATCTGATAATTACATCAGCCTCGTCTGCAATAGCTGCTGCTTCTTCATCAGTCGGAAACTCAGTAGCGCTCACTCTTGACCGGCCCGCGCGGACTTCCCCTTTAACGAGAGAGCTTGGAAGCTCAGGGCCCTACGCTATGCTTTGTTATTTAGCTCATCGTGCATGTTGTGGGAACTGATGGAAATGTTTCCTGGGAAGGCGCTGACTCTGCCGAGCACGCGCGTTCTGGAGTCGACGGGATCACTCTGCCGACGTTTCCTGTGACCGGCGCTGACTCGCCCGTTCACGCCTATTTTGGAGACGACGGGATCTCTCTTCCAAAGTATGTTTTTGCTGACGCATCCTATCACCTATTCGGCAACTAACATCCATTCTAATTTCATTTACTCCTCGTCTCCCTATTTCTTTCCAGAAAGTCTCTCTATACATCAGGGAGTCGTACTGCATTGGCAGCTACCCTAACGGGTCACGCCGCCCACCACCCAAGCATGGGTATGATGAGGGACAGTGGCAACAGAAACAAAAAACAGCAAGCAGGGAGAGAAAGCAAGAGAAAGACGGCGATAGTAGTACATCTGGTGTGCGACGTATAGAAAAGAGAGATAACAAGAGATGCGCACAAAATACGAAACAATAATTATTTTTGCAGTTCCGAAACAATCAAGCAGGTGATGGAGTGTGGGCACCCGAAGTCCCACCTGGACTCCACTGGAAGAACATCCCACGCAGGGATATCAGCGATAGGCCAAGCGTTGAAAAACAGCCATGAGGACACATCGTCTAGAAGTCCACCGCGCTCGAACTGAAATTGCAGGTTCAAACAATTTCCCACGCGGCGTCAGGCAGCGTAACTCTTCTCCCTGCATCACCATCCATTTCCAGCAACCGTCTCCACTCACAGCTCATGCCTCTGCCACCACTGTACTCCTCCGAGCTTCGCAGTTTGAAACTATTCGGGGGTCAGCTACACCACCGCGAATGGAGAGACGAGGACGACAACGGTCGTGACTGAAAAGACACTGCCTTGGCGACCGCGTCGCGGAACCCTCGCCCCAGCAAATTCAGAAATACGCCAGGGGCAACTCTGGTGGACCCAGCGCCACCCCCTTGGCAAGACTAGTAAGAGGAACGACTGAAAACTCAGATAAAATGGAGCTACAAAAAGTGCAACCGTCCCCTTCAAGCACAGTTGCAACACACAGTGAGTCGTATACATGTACATAATAATTGTGGCCAGCTGTTTGTAGCCAGCTGTGTTTGATGGTACGGTACGGTACGGGACAGATACGGAAGCCAGCAAATGGCCAGCTGTGCGATACGCTACGGGACAGATACGGGATAGCGCCAGGGGTGACACAAACAAACAAACAAACAAACACCAAACGAGAGAGCTTGGAAGCTCAGGGCCCTACGCTATGCTTTTATGCTTTTTTGCCTAGCTCATCGTACATGTTATAAGAACTGAGGCAAAAGTATTTGCAGAATTTATTGCGGATTGTTATTTCTCTAATAATCATCTACTTTTGGTTTGCTTCTTCTTTTCTTTTTATCTCCTTATACTGTAAATCAACAAATTTTGGCCGATGAGAAATAGAAACCTCTCTATTAAAGAGGTTAAGATGCACGTTATTTCCGACGTGACGCGCAATTTCACGTCAAATTTGAAATCGATCGGTATTTTGCTCTCACATGCATCCATTGCTCAATCATGCATCATTTGCCTATGACAAACTTTGGCCTGCGATTTACTTTGGCCGGTTGGTACCAAGCGGCGAAATCAGTGAAATTAAATCGCCAGCGAAAATTAGTTGATTTTAATACAGTTTTATAATAGCAATAAAAAGAACAAATTCTGCAGTCATCGCCACACTACAACGAAGTCATGAAAGTTTACCAGAATTAATTTTCTTGTCACATTCATCAGTGGAAAGTCGTGACTGAAGAGTAACCATGCTGAACAATGATTAAATATACATTCAATGATGTGTTACGAGAACAAAATACAGTGCCAAAATAGAAAGATATTTAATCATTGTTCAGCATGGTTACTCTTCAGTCACGACTTTCCACTGATGAATGTGACAAGAAAATTAATTCTGGTAAACTTTCATGACTTCGTTGTAGTGTGGCGATGACTGCAGAATTTGTTCTTTTTATTGCTATTATAAAATTGTTGTCTCCACGTCGATTAGTTTAATACAGTAATCGGATTTTCTAGCCTTTTTGAAGTAATACATGTACATTGACCTGTTGAGCCAATGACGACGCCTAATGCATGGTTGCCTGTGGAGCACATTACATAAATTAGCAGTCTCCTAAAATACGTATCCTGTCCGAGGGCAAAAGAGTCTGCAGATTTAGTTTTTCTGCGCGTCGACCGGATGTCTGCAACGCGAAAGTTCAGCTCGCGTTATTTGGCTCGCACGTCGAAAAATCAACGCGAGTGACCTGCTGCTCACGTGGAAATTTGGACATTACATAACTTTACAGTCTCCTATAATACGTATCCTGTCCGACGGCAAAAGAGGCTGCAGTTTTAGTTTTTCTGCGCGTCGACGGGACGTCTGTCCTGACGTTCACTGGGACCGGCTTAGACTCTGCCGATCACGGGCGTTCTGGACTCGACGGGATGTCTGTCCTGACGTTTCCTGGGACCGGCGAACTGTGCCGATCACGGGGGTTCTGGAGTCGACGGGATCTCTCTTCCGACGTTTCCTGTGACCGGCGCTGAATCGCTCGTTCACGCTTATTTTGGAGACGACAGGATCTCTCTTCCAAAGTACATGTATGTTAATGCGGACGCATCCTATCACCTATTCGGCGTCTATTCTAATTATTTAATTTCCTCCTCGTCTCCCTATTTCTTTCCAAATCTCCCTCTACATCAGGGAGTCGTATACATAATACGACGAATATTGGTACGGTACAGGACAGATACAGGAGCCCGCAAATATTGTGGACAGCTGTTATGTACAATCCTGTAGAGCCTTTGTAGTCACAGATACGGGACAGATACGGGACAGATACGGGATAGCTCCAGCCGTGACACAAACAAACAAACAAACAAACAAACAAACACACAAACACCAAATTAAAGCTGTGTGGACGCTGGCTAGCGCCAGACGTTACTGAAGTAACGTCTTCTGCATAGCTACGGGAATTAAAGCTGTGTGGACCCTGGTTAGCGCCAGACGTTACTGAAGTAACGTCTTCTGCATATAGCTACGGGAATTAAAGTCCCTTGCATAGCTACGGGAATTAAAGTCCCTTGTTTTTATGTCGATGCTCGACAAAAGCTGCTAGCTCGGTCGCTTTGTGTTGACTGGCAAGCGAGCAGCACTGGCTACACGAACTTGTCGCGTGACGCGTGAACTGCATGAGAGATTTCTTACGTCATAAAGAATGTGATTTCATCCTAATTTCACTGGTCTTCGTCCTACATGGTCAGGGAAAGTCCCGGTTCGTAGGCCTACAACACGGTCAGCGTGTTCTTGAGCGCAGCGCGCAGTAACAACACACAGTAACAACACATGTTACATACACAAACAACCTAACTCAAACACATAAACAGAGGGCGCACTTCGAGACCAACGGGCGTTCAAGGCGAGTAACAAGCGCACTTGACGAAGGTGACTCTGAAATCTCGTGAGCCATGCTCGACGTTACTTGGCATTCTTGCGTCACAAGGCACGTGATTTCACCGTGCCTCTTGTGTAAAATTCAAGAATTGCGCTCATGCCTTCAGTCACTTTTGCATCAACAGTCGCACAAAAAATTATTGGTGGCGCAAGGAGAAGCTTGTCGTTTGGAGTGACAAGTGATCACCGCTGCTTTTCCTTGTCAGAGCCTTACTTGGAGTGAGCTTTGACTCGAAGCTGTCATTCAGCACTCATCTCCGGAAGGTTGCCACTCGAGCCGGCCAAACAACGCCTGGGCTTCCTGCGCCGTGCAGCGCACATTCTCTCTCCAGCCGGCCGCACCACAGTATACAAGGCATTTGTTCGACCAGTTATTGAGTATGCCCCCCCTCATCTGGATAGGTGCTCCGCCCAGCTATCTGCACCGCCTGGATCATATCCAACGCTGTGCTCTGCGAATCATCGGTCCAGGTGCACTATTACCTAGCCTGGCCATCCGTCGTACTGTTGCCTCGCTTGCCTGCCTATACAAGCTGCATTACCTGCCTGGCCCTCCGCAGCTACTCTCTGTTTTGCCACCGCGCCATTTCCCTTCATCCAGCCCCAGAACTCGCAGCGGGCATGGTAGCGTCATTGGCCATGACCACCAGCTCCAACACCAGCTGCTTGCATATGTCCCGCTGGCATTAAAGCGCTCGTTCCCACACTGCAGTGTTAGTGACTGGAACTCCCTCCCCGCCGCTCTTCTGTCCCATCCTCCCCACAGCAAGGGAATACAAGCATTCAAAATTAATGTTTATCGCCATCTGCCAAGCACAAACTGGCTCTGGGCAGTCGACTCGCTATGATGATGCTCTCGTCGTTCTCCTCTATCCCTATCTATGCACCACAACTGGCTCAGACAACTGACTCGCCATGATCAGCCATGATGATGCTCCTCTCAGTAACAGCCCTTGTAATTTGTTAATACACAGTTTCTCCCGCACACTCGCTGGTGTTAACCCTTCCTTTCTTTTATTTTGCTGACTCGTACAGCTCTATCTTTTGTTTTTGGTGCGTGTTTTTGGCCGTGATGCCGAGACCTCAGGTCGGCAGAGCCATCAATGCCCCACCATCACTGCTGCGTCTCGGTGCAGCCCCTGCTCAATAGTTGTCACGTTCGTCCTAGTCTCAGTATCATTGTCTTTCTTTATTATTTTCGAGCTGGGAATGTGAACATAGTAAAAAAAAAGAAAAAAAGCCAACAATACACGTTGTTCTGCGGCCTTGGGAGTAGTGTTGGAGTAGAAATTGCTGAGGAGACGTCGCGGAGGGGCGAGCTTTCCTGCGCAGGTATGACTTTGGCCGTATTTCAGCATGGTCGAGTGGAAAAATTCAAAAAAGTTTATTTCAAGAAAACCCCAAAAGGAAGATCGAGGACATGTCCTCAGCGCTAGAAGAGGTGTTCTACTATCTGCCGGTGTATAGTTCTGGCCAATTGAGAACGTAGCTGGCTGTTTTGCCAGCGCTTGTAAATTGGCTATTTTCAAGACGATCATTTGTGGCGTCAGGGGGTGATGGACCTCGTCTTCTGGGATCCTGGCGTGGCTAAGCGGTACTGCTCCAGGAACTCCTCTAAGGTGAGGCAATGTTGGCTTGATGGAGTTTTGTTCATAACTTGTTCGTATACGCTGTGGCGTGACTCGTTTCTAGACCCATAAATAATGTGATATTTCGGCCATTTCTGACGGGTATCCAAATTTCAAGGTTCCCTTTAGAAACTTTTTCAAGGGCTTTGCACAATCGATCCACACCCCAAAAGGAACCTACCTGCAAATTTTGAGCGAAATCGGAGAGATCCACTTGCACACATACTTTGGTATTCTCAGACATGCTCTCTTAAGTTCATAATACATGTACTAGTTTTCACGAAGACAAAAGAAAATAGCCCTGAATGTTGCGACATTCACATAATAGCCGCTGGAAATGATAGAATATTAAATTAATTTTTGTCCGTCACGTTCCTGCACTATCCCTCGGTAAAATCAGTGACATGAGAGCTTACCTTGCAAAATTCAACCAAAGTCGTGCTCGCCATTCTGTGAGTTATCATGGGAGAAATAGTGTTCAACTACTTCCATATTTCCAAGTACGGACCAGGAGAAGTCGGCGCACGCCGTCTCCTGTTCACGCCCGAATTTCAATAGTCTTGCCTCCCCGTCTAAAGCCGGTCTACAGTATGAGAAGTTGAACTGATTAAACTCTTCCCGATTTGTGCGGTAGTACGGTTGCGTTCAGGTTCCATCCCATGCAATTATCAAAAGCTATACTGCTTGCATTGCATGCAGTCTAGACAGTGACAGTAACCTTTTTAAGATTGACATGTTCAAAATAATAATATTTATTATTTTAACACCATGACATGACTTTACAAATGTTCTATACCCAAGGGATGGGGTGGACTAGACAGGGCGACGAAACGGCCGGCCATTCTAGCCGCTCGTAAGTAAAATGGCGGTGAATGATAATAATTACATAAATACATGAACATACATAGTGCTGTAACATACAGAGTAATGTAAAAATGAATAATTACATACATACATCTAGTGTGTGCACATACATATACATACATCTCTAAGCAGCCCAGGGTGCAGGTCACAGATCCCACAGCAAGATAAACCTGATGCGTACCCTGTCTGACCATAACATGCCCGCTTTCATCAGGTCGGATTGGGACAGGATGCTTTCGTTTCCCCAGCCGAGGGAGTTGGTTTCGCTCGGCCGGCCGGTACACAGGCGACCCCAAGCACCGTCGTCGTCGGTCGGTGGTCGCATCGTCTTCTGCGCGACCACCTCGTCGTTCGTGATGTGCAGACACTGGACAATCACATGGTGACGGAACGGCCAATCTAACAGATCATCGTTCTTGCCCTAGAGCGGAGGAAAACAGCAGCGAGCGTATATACAACACGAAAAACGACAACACACAACAACACGAAAAACGAGATACACGAGGTATAAATTTAGGCGTTCACAGGTGCCAAAATAGTGCTTGTACCACGCGACCTCCTGAGCATGTCTGCTAGTGATCGTATTCACTACTGCTGTCTGAATAAAGAGAGCTACGGTTTTCTGGCAAGGCTACAGGGGAGTTCCCCCTTTACTTCTTGGACAGTATTGTGACAAGGAGACAGTATCACATTCAACAATTCTCTAAACACAGGGTTAATTAGCATTGTTTCTAAATGCAGCCACAACTGGTCCAGATCAACTTTTAGAGTTTACAGAAATACTAATCTTTGTATGCAGTCATAGAACCACGAGCCAACCTGAATCTTCCCCAAAAAGGCAGAATTGCAACCTTCCTACGTCTTTAAGAGAGTCTCGCCCCGCCGGTATTTGCCGGTAGATTTTGACTTCTGGCTGCATGTGACGTCATGTTGTCAAGCCCTATACAAAGAAACTTGAGCAATGTTTAGGGGACGTTTTCTGGTCTCCTACCTTAACTAGGGAATAATATAACCGAAGTCGGCCTTTACTTGGCGCAATCTTCATGCGCAGCCGATACCCACTTTCGCATGGACCTGCACGCAGAGGGATATACACAGACAATGAACATACAGGTTACAGAAAATAAGAACCACAAACCGCCATACACCATGTATACGCCCGTCACAAGGGAAGCACGCAAATCTGGTAATGCTATGGATGTGCACCCACAGAGTTTCTCATTAACAATAGCAGACAAGGTGTGAGTGAAGCAGATCAAGACAGTAACCTATGCGCACACCATACTAGCTGGGGTCGGTCACACATACACACACACACATACACACACACACACACACATACACACACACACATACACACACACACAACACGCACACGCACACACACACATCCATACACGATCATCATTGTTAAAGCTATGATCGGGAATTGGAAGCACACCAGTACCGTTAGAAGAAGTGGCCTCGGACATCTACAAGTAAACATATTCAGGGTAAACATTGACAGCGGCAGCAACACAGCTAACTCCAGACAACATACCGCTGTAGAAGGCATCGCTATAAAATGTACGGCCTTCGACAAGACGCTGGTCCATTTGGTCAAATATCTCGGTGTGAACTGTTTGGCGATGTTCCACAGGGCATGTAGCAACCTACACCACAGCGAACAGCAGAGACCAGAATATCTTTAGTACACGCTAACTTAGATATTGCACAAAAAGTCCCAATCACACGCACATGTAGCAGCCATGTTAGAAGAAAAGTTTCACACATGTGTAAAAGAGTTTCTGAAAGCGTGCACTGACCTGCCATAAGCTGTTGGTAAGCACATCCATTCGCTGTACCATCATCTGGTTATGCTCCGCACTCTGCTGCTGACAATGCTGAACGACATCTTCTCGCATACACTGGAGACAAGATGGACACGCACGTACAACATAATTCAATACAGCCGTACACAGTCATACAGTCAATAACATTAACAATAGTCACACATAATTATTTCCAATAATATTTTTTTTCTTTCATTTCCCAAGTCCATTCAGCACGTGCAAATTTGTGGGCGGTTTACCACCGCTGACATGGACGCGTAAGTGCATAATAATAATAATAATTCCAGGCATTTACATGTACATCTCCGATGCACGCACACACACGCAATGACTGTGTGACTCGTACACACAAAAAGAATGCCAATAATGTGAAAATATGTAGGGAACCTAACAAACGTGAAATGTAGTGTCACAACAATGATACAGAGTACCTCCACTGGACAATACCTGAAAGCAATAGACAACTAATCGACATAACTAACGAGTTGATCAAATCACACTTAGACTGATTGTTACATGTAGGTTCTACAACTGGTCAGTTACTGTATGCCCAGTGGTTGTCTACTGTTGTGGCACTATCTTTCACACGCTTGAATCTTTTCTGCATTATTTCTTTGTGTATGGCTCACACATTCATCATTGTAGCTTCTAGCTATTCTTCTTGTCCTTCTTCTTGCTCTCCTCGGTTTGACCGTCTACCACCTGAATAGAAGCGACCAAAGTTCACTCTTGAAAAATGTTTCAGAATGTTGTTGAGGTACTGGTCCAATTTTGCAAATGTCCTACTGGACACCTTAATATCATGCAGGGACCTATAGATGGATCAACTATTCCGTATGGGCTAACTACTATAGAGATCTATCGATCCGCACCTGCTGGAGGAACCTGAAGTGTGTGCCTCTTCTACGGGTTATGGTAATATTCTGGGTAAGATATCAAACCGCCCCTCTCTCCTCCCTCTCCCTGAACGTGGAAAATCGTAGGAATGATGGTGGCCTATCTCACACAAATATTTTCTTACTTCGTAGTCGCAACCAGTGTTGGCACACTGGAACGGGCATTTGACGATCACTTTAGGACAGACTCTCTTGTGTGCCTGCAGAGGTTATGAACACATTTAAATACACACACACATGTTACACACACAAAAAACCTAACTCAAACACATAAACAGACGGCGTACAAGAGAGAGAGAGAGAGAGTGAGCGAGTCAGGGAATGAGAGAAATGAGAGAGAAGAGCGAGAGGGAAAGAAAGAAGTATCTTGTTACGGAATCTCGGCCATTCCTTTCCCCGGGACGCAGGCCACAAAGGAGAAGACTAGTTTGGTTTACAGTATATATTTGACATGGCGGAAATGAAGACTATACTCAAGGAAACGAACAACAAGACTGACAAAAGGACTCTCGACTACAAAATCGCGCATGCCATCAAGACTGACGACATGACTACAAAATCGCGCATGCTCATATCACACATGCACGCGACTAGACGAGACAGTTTGGGGAATACCATCACACAGGAAAACAACACATCATTTCACAGGACCTGCCCCCTTGATGACATTCCACAAAATAATAAACCGACACCACGTTCCACGCGCACAACAGCAAAAGGAACCACAGCAGAACAGAAAAGCCAAAACCAACCATCAACCTGAGCCGACGCTCTAAAATAAAATCCGGGCCACGACACAGGGCCAAACAAAAGCCACCAGAGCCGATGCTCTACTCACAGGCACGCAAGGCCAACCGAAACACAAGAGCCGAAGCTCTCAAAATAATAATACCATGGGCGCATGTAAAACACAAAACCATGGAGAACAACAGAACGAATAGAAGAGCAAGAGAACGACAACAACCAAACTCAACCAATACAGCAACAACTGAACAAGTAACGAACTGAGCAGAGAGAGAACAACACCGCGAGCAAGACAACCACAAGACGAACAACAAGGACGACACACAGTCGGTGATGCCAGACTCGTCCACTGGCCTCTGGCGAGCCACGGCCACACGCTCCATCGCGGTTGCTGTCGTCTCAGGCTCCAGTACACAGTTTTAGTCCACCACCTTCTCTGCCTCCTCTCTCTTCTCCATCGTCTTCCGCTTCCACTAGCTCCTTATCTCCTCCGCTCCCACACTTACTTCTTGCTTCAAGGTTATTTTGTTGTTGCCGACTACGACCAACAGACTCATGACAAACTTACTCATCCTCTGCGTCCCGGGTTTCGGCACCACGTTGTTACGGAATCTCGGCCATTCCTTTCACCGGGACGCAGGACACCAAGGACAAGACTAGTTTGGTTTACATTATATATTTGTTACGGAATCTCGGCCATTCCTTTCCCCGGGACGCAGGCCACAAAGGACAAGACTAGTTTGGTTGACAGTATGTATTTGACATGACGGAAATGTAGACTATACGCAAGGAGACGAACAACAAGACTGACAAAAGGACTCTCGATTACGCGCATGCTCATCAAGACTGACAACAGGACTCTCGACTACAAAATCGCGCATGGTCATATCACACATGCACGCGACTAGAAGAGACAGTTTGGGGAATGCCATCACACAGGAAAACAACACATCATTTCACAACAATCTTGACAGTGACTGTACTTACATTATACGAAAATAAGGTGCCTGTCCACGTGCAGCCGTGCTCCGTCTTCTCACAGAATACTTGAAAGTCACCAATATGTCGCTTCATGTGGCGATCGGGTACTAACTGCAAATATGGCAATGACGCGCAGAAAATACCATAGATAAAAAACTTTGGTATGTGTGGAAACAAGGCCAGCATGTTTGCGTGTATGTGTATGTGTGCGTTGTTGTGCTCGTGTGTTGAAGCATGTGGGCGTGTGTATACGTGCGCGCGTGTTTGTATGTGTGCGTGTGTATGTATGTGTGTGCATGTATGTGTATGTGTGTGCGTGTATGTGTATGTGTGCGCGTGTATGTGTATGTGTGTGCGTGTACATATGTGTATGTGTGCGTGTGTATGGGCGTGTGTTCAAGCATATGTGCGTGTGTGTATACGTGCGCGTGTGCTTGTATGTGTGCGCGTGTTTGTATGCGTGCACGTGTTTGTATAATTATGTGTTCGCTTGTGCCTCTGCAAGTATGTTGGCGTGTGTGTATGCGTGCGCGTGCGTTCGGACTTGTATATGTGTGCATTCAACTGCATAATTGGATATAAAATAGCTTACCGTTCCGGAAACCTGCAAAGATACTGGCGTTCTGTCGTGTGGGCATGCTTCCCTCCTCCTGTGAACATAAAGTGGCGAGAAAATACACAGAGAATACCAACACACACACACACACACACACACACACACACACACACACACACACACACACACACACACACACACACACACACACACACACACACACAAACAAACAAAACAAATCAGCTCAAACAATAAACAATCCGTATTTGGATTATCCTAACACGTCTGTGTCTTTGTGAAAAGCCAGGGAAGACAGTTCTAGCCCAACCATTATACATAGGATATGTCCATGAGGTAGGAATGCTGAGTACAGTAGTAGTGCTTCAGACCCATGAGGCATCATGGTAGGTAGGGTTTGCTGCCCTTTTGTATGTGCACAACAATCAAGGACAACAGGATCAAGGTCAAGGAGAACAAGGTCGAATAACTTCTACCTGTACATTGAAACTAAAACAGTCATGTTAAAACATGCTAGTGTATGTTTCTAGATATTCCGTGGACGGACTATTTGCGATAATTGTAGCAACTTGCAGTGTGAAGCGACCTGCAAGCTCAGCGATCGGCTAAAATATTACTTTCTCAGTGATGACAAGTTGATCATACATCTTGAGCACATCGTCATGGAGACAGTTTTAGTTCAGATGTGTGACTTACTCCAGCGCTCTCACGATGCACGAATGGCAGAAATGGTGTCCACACACAACCCCGAGCATGGGGTTGCGCAAGACCTTTAGGCAGATCGAGCATTTGTAATCATTGTCCACTGGCGTCGTGAATACAACTTGATCAAAGCCACCCGTCTCTTGGAGGAACGCGCTTGCGTAGTCCGACAGGCTGATGTAGTCGGACAACGACATGGGGTCTGCTGTTGCTGCTGCTTCCATGGCGAGTGCTGCTGGTCCTGCAGGCGCTGCTGCTGCTGCTGCTGCTGCTGCTGGTGCTGCTGTTGCTACGGGTGCTGCTGCTCCTAGTTATTGTTGCTGCTGCTACTCGTAGTACTACTGCTTGCGCTGTAGCTTCCACCTTACACTGCTAAGGTTGCGGGGAACCGACTTTTAGGCAATGACGTGGTTATATACTGGTGTATACATGTTGTCCATGTTCCGGTATACCAGTAATCCTTCTACGGAGAGTTGTATTTGTTGAAGTATTCCACTCTACATCATGGTAAACATGCACTGGATGTGTACATAAATATGTGAAGCAATCGTGGAAATCTAGTACAGTGCGTATCGGTTATAGTGTGGTTGTGTAAAAGAATATACGTGTACATTGTACTGCCTACAAGAAGGAACTCTCATATATTCATAATAATTATAACGTGGGTTTAAAGTGAACATTCCTTTTTTCTTACGAGTACTTATAAATTTTAATGTAAAATAGAAGAAGTTATGACATGAGAACGAGTTTTGAGTGATTCTTCTTCAATTGTTACATTTAAAAATAAAAATAAATTGTAGAAATCACATGGAAACGAGTTGATGAATATGAAGCAAATTATATATACAGGACTCAGTGATTAGTCAAGGCGCGATGACCAATCACGGTCCCAATGACCAGTTTTCACCACGGCCGGTTGTTGTGCGCCAGAGTGCTCCAGATTTGTCAAGCGCCGGTGTGGCCTCATTTAAAAATGGGGACATGAAGTTGTATGCAGAGACAACGACATATGCCCGGTGTCGACTGGCTTTTGCATTGTTGTCGTCGGCGATCATGTGCATCCGCGGTGCCCGATCATCTTAAGAGAAAACCAGAACATAATTATGTGCAAGTCGATCTCTCAGATTTCGCTGAAATTTTGCGGGTAGGTTTGCTGTACGGTGTAGATCGACATTCCAAAGCCCGCGCAAAATCTCTTGAAGGGAACCATGAAATTGGTGTGCCCCTCAATATTGGCCCAATGTTGGCACGATTTATGGGTCTACAAACGAGCCACGTCACAGCGTACAAGAACAAGCTACGAACAAAACTCCATTAAGCCAACATTGCCTCACCTTGGGAGAGTTCTTGGGGGAGCACCACTTAGCCACGCCAGCATCCCAGAAGACGAGGGCAATCATCCCATGACGCCACAAATGATCGTCTTGAAAATAGCCAAATTACAAGCGCTGATAAAACAGCGAGCTACGTCCTCAATTAGCAAACACTATACACCGGCAGATAGTAGAACACCTCTTCTAGCACTGAGGACATGTCCCCCATCATCCTTTTTGGGTTTTCTTGAAATAAACAATTTTGAATTTTTCCACTCGACCATTCTGAAATACGTCCAAACTCAAACCTGCGCAGGAAAGCTCGCCCCTCCGCGACGTCAAGTCAGTAATTTCTACTCCAAGAGCACTCCCAACGCTGCAGAACAAAGTGTATTGTTGACTCTGACAAGGAAAAGCAGTGGTGATCACTTGTCACTCCAAACGACAAGCTCCTCCTTGCGCCACCAACATTTTTCGGTGCAACAGTTGATGCAAAAGTGACTGAGTTTTTCCGTGTAGTTCTTGGATTTTACTGCAAGAGGAATGATGAAATCACGTGCATCGTGACGTAGAATAATGCTTTCTGGTGCACGACACAATGCACACGATCACGATCGTTCCTGAGGCGCTATTCGAAACGGACCATGAGGGAGGAGGTAAGATGCATAATATTTCTTGCATGCTCTGCTCAGAACATGCAGAAACTATCGTTATAGCGCTAGCAGTATTGCATTGGCAAGAATTCTCTGAGATATTTCCACTTGCAGTAAGAACAGGGATGTATTTGTTCACACTTACCTCGCTCATCCCGACCATGGTTCAACAGGAACTACGGCTAGTTTACATGCTGATGATCCACGTAGATATGCAACAGCAAAGAATGAGCGTGTTCCATGCCATCAAGGTCGCTTAGAGTTGACCAGCGCGCGGCCTACACTGGTTGTTGTTGTTGTTGTTGTTGTTTGGCTTTATTTAAAGTGGAGTTCCAAAACAGGCCTAAACCTAATGACAATGGTCCCACTGATAATAAGAGAAAAGAAAATATAATAATAAGCGGACAAACAGAACCAAGAAGAAGATACAGGTTGCATGCTGTATGTGGCGCGCCCACACATGGCACATTTCTTACGTCATGAACAACGTGATTTGACCCTACTTGCGCGCTGTCTCTGTGCTGCATGTCGACCGAAAGTCCCGGCTGGAAGGCATACAACGTGACAAGCGTGCTCTTGAGCTGGACATCGAGATGCACTTGATCCGATCTACATGTAGATCAACGGGTGATCCGTGTAAGTGCAGGTGCGCTTGAGCAAGGTCACTCGGAACAACTGCTGAATCGTGAACTACGAGACCTGGCATTCTTGTGTCACGAGGCACGTGATTAAATTTTCATCATTCCTCTTGCAGTAAAATCCAAAACCTACACACACAAATTCAGTCACTTTTGCATCATTTGTTGCACCGAAAAATGTTGGTGGCGCAAGGAGAAGCTTGTCGCTTGGAATGACAAGTGATCACCACTGCTTTTCCTTGTCAGAGTCAACAATACACTTTGTTCTGCAGCGTTAGGAGTGCTCTTGGAGTAGAAATTACAGACTCAGACTAGACGTCGCGGAGGGGCGAGCTTTCCTGCGCAGGTATGAGTTTGGACGTATTTCAGAATGGTCGAGTGGAACAATTCAAAATTGTTTATTTCAAGAAAACCCAAAAAGGATGATGGGGGACATGTCCTCAGTGCTAGAAGAGGTGTTCTACTATCTGCCGGTGTATAGTGTTTGCTAATTGAGGACGTAGCTCGCTGTTTTATTAGCGCTTGTAATTTGGCTATTTTCAAGACGATCATTTGTGGCGTCAAGGGATGATTGCCCTCGTCTTCTGGGATGCTGGCGTGGCTAAGTGGTGCTGCCCCAAGAACTCTTCTAAGGTGAGGTAATGTTGGCTTGATGGAGTTTTGGTCGTACATGTAGCTTGTTCTTGTTCGCTGTGCCGTGGCTCGTTTGTAGACCCATAAATCATGCCAATATTGAGCCAATATTGAGGGGTATGCCAATTTCATGGTTTCCTTCAAAAGATTTTGCGCGGGCTTTGGAATGTCGATCTACAACCCAAAGAAAACCTACCTGCATAATTCGAGCGAAATCTGAGAGATCGACTTGCACAAATGTTCTGGTTTTCTCAGACATGCTCTCTTAATCACCGTCCTGTAAATGCATTGCGAGAGTTGGCAATCTCGGAGGGCCAGCTGTGAGGTTTTGGAGATGATGGTGGGCAGGACAGTGCCCTTGTATTTTCCTGGGTTTTTCTTTTCTTTTTTTCTCTCGTTTTGTTCCGTTTTTTCATTGATTTTGATGTTAAAAGGGGATAAGGGGCTCTTGGATCTTTCCTCTACCATAATTATGGTACCGTTTACACATAGAATTGTATTCATTTGTTGGTGCTGTGTTCTAATCATTCGGCATGCCACTGTCAATTGTGTTCTGTTTGGCCGTAAAAGAGGCCTAAAAACCCATGACCAGTCACAAAATAATTACTTGTAGTTTATCAGTCACAATGCCCCATTACCAGTCACAAAGCACCATACATGTGTCATGACCGGGGAGTGGGCCAGACATATCTCAGGATTCTACGATTCCAGGTTCTTTACGGAAATATACCAGGAGTCCAGATACCCATTCCTCACCCTCACCACACAAGAAGACCAAAGGACCAAATTCCAAGCAACAGAGAAGCAACAAGAACAACAACAAAAACAAATCGACGCAAAGCATCGACCTATATACTGCTATAATTATGACTGTACAAGTAGCGTGCAAGCTGAAGGAGCGAAGCGAGCGAGCAGCAAGCCAGCAAAGCATGAATAGTGATTATAATAGGTTTCCCAACGCTATTCATAGACGAGACACATCGACGCCACGGAAAACACTTGACAAAGATACATGTAGCTGTAGGTTGAGACGGAATACAATACAGATAGCAACACACGGACACGACACATGTACATGTGTGAAGCACACAGTTCGTGACTGCTCGCGGAGTGCTTCGTGCTACAGGATTTGTTGTGGAAACTATAATTCCCTATGAGCGGTCACAGAATACAGTTGTGACCACTATAATTCCATGCGAACAGTTTCATGCGGAATATACAGTTGCGACCACTCCTCCTCTGTGAGTAGTCACAGGCAGAATATAGGTATTTCTGTATTATTATTTTATCTCTTTTCAAACAATCCACAAGCCAAGAAGAGATGCGTAGACGGAAGAACCGTACCCTTGGTGATCATGATCGCAAACATGATTAGTTCCTCCAGGTCATTCAGCACCCAATTCTAAACCTTATCTAACCAAAGTTCTTGTCAAAGCAGCATGCCAGTTCAAGAACATCTCGTCAGACATGCATATCGATACATGTCTGGTGCACTCTCACTAACAAGCAGGCATAGTAGGCTACATGCGCACTAGCAATCACAAGAAGTTGTAGTGAGTGAATATTTCTGTAAAACGAATAAGTGGATGGAAAATACGTTGTGGACAAAATGAAGGTGTGGAGGATCGCCCAAATACACTGACAAGGAGACGGTAAACGGTACACAGTACTCGTATGCATGGACAATTGCAAATACTTGATACACGTCATAACAGCACAACGAGAAAGACCATGTACCATAATGCTACACCAATGCAATCATTTCTACAGTGTTATTTTGGGAGTAGGAATGAAGATTATGTTCGGACCAGCAAATTGCGTAAGCACTACGTTGAGCCACAAGATTGAAATACAGTTTCCTGCAGTCTAAACAAGACACTCACACTTCTCTGGTCTACTTCTACTTCCATTCTTATCGATAACATGACTTGAATTAATTTTCTACGATGGTTCTTGAGAATCTGATTGGATCAATGATGTCTTGAATAGATGTCTTCCCTGAACGACTGGCTTCAACTGAGAGGCAGTTTCAGTTTCAACAAGCTGGACATTCAGTGTTTCGCTGTCGAGTCTTCCACAAGGAAAGCAGAGCTACAAGAAGGTGCTTGATGGACTCAGTGCCTTCTTGGAGATGAACGTATTTTCATTTCCATCTTCATTATATTTTCGTCTATGCATCGTCGACGATGTCCACTTCTGACTCCGTAATCTTGTTACCCATCCTCTCCAAAAACACAAAGCGAGTGCTGCTTGTATGCTGGATCAGTTGAAATCAGTCTCCGTTCTAGCAAGATGGGCATGCAAAAATTGCTTGACTGAAAATATTCCGAAATAGCTTTTCTGAACGACGAAGTTTGTTCTTCAAATATGATGAATAGCACAATCTACTAACCAGAACGTCCTCTCAGAAGAGATTCTATCTGAACCCTGCAAGATTTTCGACCACCCTTCATTTTGGAGAGGAGCCCACACACACCAGACTCGAGCTACAAGTAAACTACGCGGAGATCGAGAGTTGATCGAAATCTTTCTTGCTCACTACTTCTGAAACCTGTCAAGGAAAAAAGTTTGCTGATCGCGTGAATGCCTACAATCGAGTCGTAATATCTTGACGTGGATCCTGTGACTGTTCACAGAGAAAGTCGCGGCTGTTTGTGACTGGTCATCGGGATTCAAACTGGTATGTGACTTTATGACTGCTCTTCGGGGATTGGTGACTGGTTGATTGGTTATGGGAATCGTGAGCGGTCATGGAGACCTGACTGCTCTATAATATGTATCTATTATTGCACGATTAAAGAGGTCAATATTTGGCCAGTAATCTACGAAAATCACCCTTTGGTGACTTTTTTGGCAAAAATGAGTTTTTTCATGGAAAACAACCACATATCCATGCTACTCAAAATACCAAAATTTCAGGGCAGTCTGACCGCTCCTTGCGGATATATGAGGTGGTTTGTCTAGGACACTCCAGTGCAGAATTTGGGAAAATAGCCCAAATATGTGCTGATGTTTTCTGCTTTCGTGATGCTATTTTACAGGCAATGAGAGAAGAGAAATAACTACTGTTGATATGACAATGTCGACACAAGTCCAATTAGGGCTCTTCTGGCAGTGAAGCACCTGCTGCTAGCTCTGGGCAGGTAATAGAGAGGTTTTGCAGAGCGAACGTTCGCGCGAATTTTCGTTTGACCCCCCTTTGTCCCAGTCGCCTTTCATATCTGTTCCGTTCCGTACAATCACTGTCACTACGTTTCAAGTTCGGAAATATCTGAAGCGCCTGAAATGTGGAAAGTCTCCCGGCTCAGATGGGATCCCGAATGAAGTGCTGCAGTCTCTTGCACCATCAATAGCCTATCCTCTCGCCATTATTTTTAATATGTCATTTCGAACTGGTACATTCCCACAGGATTGGAAATCCGCCATCGTGACACCGCTTTACAAGAATAAAGGCTCCCGTGCTTGCCCGGCAAACTACCGCCCCATCTCTCTGCTGCGCACAGTTTCCAAACTTTGTGAGCGTATTGTATTCGATTCCCTCTACCTGCCCATCGCTCCGGCTCTCTCACCAGCTCAGTCGGGATTCTGCCGTGGTGACTCAACTCAATACCAGGTGACTCGACTTGTCCAAGACATAGCGACAAAGAGGAACTGTGGGGAGCATGTGGGAATGGTGTTTTTCGACTTGGCTAAGGCATTCGACACCGTTTGGCATCGTGGCTTACTTGCCAAGTTGGAGGTCACCTTCCGGGTGGAGGATGCTGCCTTGCGTTGGATATCCTCGTATCTGTCTGCTCGTTCTCAGGCTGTTCGCTTGTCTTATTTCTTGTCTGATCCCCTCCCTGTAACGTCTGGAGTGCCCCAAGGTTCCATTCTGGGTCCTTTGTTATTCTTGCTTTACGTTAATGACCTACCTTCAGTTGTCCCCGATGTTAGTTTGTATGCGGATGACACTGGCCTTATCTGTTCTGATTCCTCCCCTGCACAATTACTCCTTACCATGCAGCATCGCATCAACAGCACTGTCATGTGGATGAAAACGTGGAAACTCCAGCCCAATTTAGACAAGACAGAAGCCATGTATATTTCTTCATCCCCTCCTGATCAACCATTATACTTCCCTGACTCGACTATGCCTATCCGTGTTGTTACTCAGCACAAACATCTAGGTGTGATGTTTGACTGCAAACTCTCTTGGGCTGCACATGTCAACTGTGTATGCAAGCGAACCAGTTCAGCATTAGGGGTACTACAACCACATTGCACTCATTTGCCCATCCAGTGTAAACTATTATTTTATCAGTGCTATATTCTCCCTATATTCGACTATTGCGATACCGCTTGGTGTGGCCTTTCTGACACAACTCTGAACCAATTAGAAGTCCACCATAGATTTATACTTAAAATTCTTTACAACAAGGATCGATGTTTTCCTTCGGATGCCCTTTATCGACTTGCACACACTTCTCCTCTCTCCGTTCGTCATAAGCACCATCTCTGTACACTGGTTCATAAAATATTTCTTCATAAAACCCCTTCACACATGATGAAGTACAATTGGTTTTCGACAAGCTCAACCCGTAACGCGCTCATCCTGCCTCTTGTTAAGTCAGCCCAGTATCTAAAGTCCCCTTTGTTTTCCGGCTACTCTCATTGGTTATCATTACCATACGGTCTGAAAACTTGTTCTTCTATTGGTCAGTTTAAAGATCTACTATCACAACTGAACTAGACGCAATAATTATCATCGAAGAACATTCTCGAATACCTGGGTGATGCACGAATTTTGATAGTGCTCACTTCCGTTAATCGTTTTTCTTTGTAATTTTCCATTCATTTTCTGCTCTAATTCATATTTTGCTTTGTTTTCCTAGCTTACTATTGCCGTGGCTGGCTCAACGCCCTTGTCTCAGGGGATTCTGTCCCTGCATTAGCTATTAGCTAACGTCACGAAAAGCGAAACTTCGTGCGAACGTTCGCAGTTTTGAACGCGAAAGTCGCAGGAAACGCGAAACAAACTTTCGCAGTAATTTTCGCTCTTTGTGGACCGCTGGTCAGCCTGGTGCACGGTGATCTTCATGCAAGTAAGTTAGTTGTGCTTTATCTCTACTCTTTAAAGTCTCTTGGCTTGGTCCGCGAGTGCTAGCTTTCGTATATACTTGTGGCAGCCCGTGTTGCTTCATCTCCAGAACCATCTGCGATCTCCTGCTTGCTCGTCTTCTCACTGCTCAGAGTCGGTTACATCAATGATGCCTTTTGAATCTCAGGTGTTGATGCACAAGATTACGGCACAAGCCAACCCGACCCGTTTGTCTGTGGGTCTCCGGCCATGGGCAACGTAGTCAAAGAGCTCTCGTCTCAGGCCGTGACTCAGGGTACCTGGTGCGCGTGCCGCCACTCGCAACAAATAAATAATCGGATGGAGACGACTTCTCAAAAACAAGCGAGTGCACACGAACATTTCTTGGAGCGAGATACATGCAAACTTTCGCAGTAATTTTCGCTCTTTGTGGACTGTTCGTGCACGGTGAGGCACCCTCAGTCCTCATGTTTGTGCTTGATCTCTACTCTTGGCTTGGTCCGCGGGTGCTAGCTAGGCTATACTTGTGGCGGCTCGTGTTGCTTCATCTCCGGGACCATCTCCTGCTTGCTCGTCTTCTCACTGCTCAGAGTCGGTTACATCAACGATGCATCGATGCCTCCTTGAATTTCAGGTGTTGATGCGCCAGATTACGGCACAAACCAACCCGTTTGTGACTGTGGGTCTCCGGCCATGGACAAGGTAGTCAAGGAGCTCTCGTCTCAGGCCGTAACTCTAGGTGCCACCACTCGCAACAACAAAAATAATCGGATGAAGACCACTCACTGTACTTCTCAAACAAGCGAGTGCACGCGAAAATTTCTTGGAGCGAAAAACATGCAAAACACAAATTTCGCGCGAACGTTCGCAATAGTTTTCGCAACCCGGAACGCGAAAATCATTGCGAACGTTCGCTCTGCAAAACCTCTCTAATATCTCTATTCTCCTCATGGCAGTGTTGTCGAATCTGCTTGTAGAGGTATTCTGCACGTTGGTTGGGCAATCCTGCTGGCGGGATACAAGGAGGCGACATGAACGGTAGACTTCAGTACAGTAATTGTGTGGTCATCCAGAGTGGTCTATCCGAACTGGACACTCTTGATTGTATGCTCTGTCGCGTCACGTGCATAAATAAACAGAGCCTTGCGCACTGCTGTTCCAGCAAAAGCATACTCAAACGTAATCCGACCTCTGACGCCAGCTTGTGCTGCCGCCACGTAATGAGACATTTCACAACGTCTTGCTAGAGCTTCCAGCTTTCTCAGCAAGCAGCACAAACTCTCGTTGCTTAGCTCCTAGCACGCCGCCAAGTTGCGAACGCGCAGGATGTCGTCAGGTGCGACGTTGGTGAAGCAGTTCGCACCCTGACACCCACAGCCTTTCTCAACGCGAGCGACAACGTCTTCAAGTGTTGACACAGTCGCAGCTTGACCTTTTCGCTTTCGCTTACCGGGACCACTTGCAGCTAGAGGCTGATCGGCCTGCGCTAGCGCCGCTTCATCAACATTTTCCTCCGCATCACTCTCTAGCGCTTCTGCCGTAGCGAGCTCTTTTGGCTCGTCGTCAGGACTCTCATCTGAGCACTCGATGTCGCTCCCAAAAAATAAGAGATCATCGTCCATGGTCCAGGAGGGCAGAAGTATCATCCACCGAGAAGCCTACAACGGTTTGAGCCAGCGATCACCGTCTTCCACCTTCCGCCATCGTGACTATCCAAAGACAACCTGCTGGCAGAGTTTGCGCTTGGTCACGCTTCAGTGATCAATCTTTAATCGCGATTTTCTCGAAACATTTACATCTCACCGGAGGGTGATTTTCGCAGATCGCCGGCCATATTTCATACTTCCTCCGTATACAAAAACTTCGTGACTTTTTTTGAAAGCTGCGCACAGCTCAGGAATTGTTCCGTTTGACTTGGAATAATACTCGTGGCATTGTCTAACCTGTTTACAAGCTATATACAAAGAAAAAAGCAACTCAGACGAATAGGATTTAGTTTTTTCAGAGTCTTCGTCGCTCATGTCATCGTCACCTGACGACGCTGACTCCAGATCGCCAATAGTCGCTGCTTCCGCTCGCATTTCGTTCAGATTCCTGTCCCCTGCAGGGATGATCCGACGCTGGACTTTGGCTACGTCCTCTTCTTCTCTAGAGCTGTGTACGAATCGGTGTCGACTATATTCAGTCGTTCCAACCCACGACCTCCATTATGCCGTGAAACGAGTCGTACAAGCACATCCACACGCTTCGCATTTTCTCCCAAGCATTCTACAATGCATTCTACAATGGCTTCGAGGAGGTCCCTGCGATTCCCCTTGGCGACAAAGGAGACGTCTGACTGGAGAGAGGCGAAGAAGGCCAGGCCATCGACATTCTGATCCTGAGTCTGCGCTGGTTGCACGACGACTGAAATGTTTCATCTTGCCGTCCGAGCGAAACAAATCCTATGTTCTCACGCTGCGTAGATCTATGGGGCCGCGCACCGCAAGTACGAGCCTGGCCAGTTTCAGGGCAGCGAGTGCCACGTGACTCCGTGTTCCGGCCACGAGCTACACTTCGTCACTGTGTTAGTTTCGAGCAAGTAGGTGTTAGCTTTTTTTTATTTGACTCTTGAGTTTCTGTCGGCAACGTCCTCACACGCCGTGGAGAATTTGTTCGGGATCAACCAAACTGACCTCGACATGGACGTGGGTTGTCGATGACAGCCTTTGGCGCCGTTCGTTGAGCAGGTTCTTGCTCAAAAACACCGTTCAAAAAAGTCACGAAGTTTTTGTATACGGAGGAAGTACGAACTTAGAAGTTGTGACTTCGGCGGTAATTAATATTTCATGAAGTTGATTGTTCCAACTAGCAACACACGCTTCTTGCCGAACTTGACACTTGACTGACTCACGACTGCCATCCGGAGCACAGGAGGAGCACGTCGCACCTTCCACTAGGCAAACCAGCAAGAAAGCACCACTCCCTGCTCAATACACAGTGTATCGGGGAATTCACCCCTCATCAGTTGAGCTTGAGTAGGCTGAGGAAGATTGTGCCTGAAAAGCACCACTTATACTGCTCTCCCGGCCAAACCATCACCAGGGATACAAACTTACAGAGACGCTTTGTTTCCAGCGCGACAAACACCTCGTGAAGCTCCAGGTAGCAGCGTGAGTCAGAGTCGCTCATGGAGTTGTGCTAAACAGACGTTGAGAGCCAGTATAGCTATTCACAACGCTGTCGCCTCCAACAACTAGTCGCATGTCCGCGTGAGGGACAACAACAGGAAGTGGGGCTTTCTTGCAGGTTTGCCGAGTGGAATGTGTGACGTGCTCCTCGTGTGCTCCGGATGGCAGTCGTGAGTCAGTCAAGTGTCAAGTTCGGCAAGAAGCGTGTGTTCCTAGTTGGAACAATCAACTTCAATATATTATTTCATATTGCTTAATATTGAACGGTTTCCGATAGGCTGACGACAACGCCATAGCTGAGTGGTTAGAGCATCGCTGGCTACAATTCAGTGTCCCTGGTTCGAGTCCTGGTGGTGAAAGTCTACTCGCGTGCTAGTTTGTACGTGAAGTGTGTGGGTTACAGTGATGGCTGCGTGCCACCCACCTGTGTGGATTCACAGGAATTGCGAGTTACAAATTTTAAAGAAAACTTTGAACGTTTTCTGCTGGGATGATGACTACGCCAACACTCAGTGGTGCTAGCATCGCTGGCTACAAGCGAGGGTCCCTGGTTCGAGTCCTGGTGGTGACAGTCAATTTTTTCTTCAGACTTTTCCCATTCTGTCTTTCCCTCAAACCACTGAATATTGTATTTATTTATATTTATTGCCTCAGTACAGTCAATTTTGTCTTCAGACTTTTCCCATTCTGTCTTTCCCTCAAACCACTGAATATTGTATTTATTTATATTTATTCCCGTAGCTATGCAGAAGACGTTACTTCAGTAACGTCTGGCGCTAGCCAGGGTCCACACAGCTTTAATTCCCGTAGCTATGCAGAAGACGTTACTTCAGTAACGTCTGGCGCTAGCCAGGGTCCACACAGCTTTAATTTGGTGTTTGTTTGTGTGTTTGTTTGTGTCACGCCTGGCGCTATCTGTATCTGACGGCAAAAAAGCATAGGATGTTATAAATTTTTCAATTCTCCTTTTTTTCAGGCATATCCTGGGATTCGAACCCGCACTATCGCCCTACATGCATTCCCCCATACACTTCGCATTCATACCCATTCTTCCAAGTTGCTTTACGTCATTATCTTGCGTTTGAAAGCCCTATTTGAATATTGCGTGCAGCTGTATGTGGCCAGCTGTGTTTGATGGTACGGTATGGTACGGGAGACGGTGTCGTATTACCCTCGATCGTACCTGTCTCGTACCTATCCCCTACCGTACCGTGCCATCAAAGACGGCTGGCCACAATGCATATTCAAATAGGGCTTTCAAATGCAAGATCACAATGTGAAACAACTTGGAAGAATAAGTATGTATGCGAAGTGTATCGGGGGATGCATGCAGGGCGCGCGATAGTGCGGGTTCGAATCCCAGGTTATGTCTTAAAAAAAAGGAATTTTTTAAAGAATTTATAACATCCCTATGCTTTTTTTTGTCTAGGTCATCAAGGCAAAAAAGCATAGCGTAGGGCCCTGAGCTTCCAAGCTCTCTCGTTTGGTGTTTGTTTGTTTGTTTGTTTGTTTGTTTGTTTGTTTGTGTCACGCCTGGCGCTATCCCGTATCTGTCCCGTACCGTACCAGCAAAGACAGCTGGCCACAATATTTTTGTTTGTTTGTGCCATCAGCATGCCCGGCGCTATCCCGTACCTGTCCCGTACCATGAAGAGTACGGTACCATCAAGAGGATGAGTATATACATGCGAAGTATATCGGGGGAATGCATTCAGGCCGATAGTGCAGTAGCATTTTGTGTGGATTTGTGTGCGAGGCCGAGATCCCACTGGCAGGCTGGCTGGGCCGCCTGTCGACCAGCCCGGGAATCGCATGTAGGCCGATAGCATAATAATTATAACGTATATAGATGTATAGCAGGGAGTCGTATTATGTAAACGACTCCCTGCTGTATAGGGAGATTTTCTGGAAAGAAATGCGAAGTAGGGAGACGAGGAAATGCTATTAGAATGGACGTTAGTTGCCGAATATAAGACAGGATGCGTCACCAAAAACATACTTTGGAAGAGAGATCCCGTCATCTCCAAAATAATCCTGAAAGGGCGAGTCAGCGCCGGTCACAGGAAACGTCGGAAGAGAGATCCCGTCGACTCCAGAACGTCCGTGATCGGCAGAGTCAGCGTCGGTCACAGGAAACGGCAGGACAGACATCCCGTCGACTCCCGAACGCCCGTGATCGGCAGAGTCAGCGCCGGTCACTAGGGGTGTGCGGATAATGCTCGAAAAGGTGGCAGATTCTGCTCGAAAAGCAGTGAAATTGGCAGAACCATACAAACCTTATGGCGGGCAATTCCTCGAATTCTGCTCCATTTCTTTATCCACATACCAAACATGCATGAAACTTACCAGAAAAAGTACCAAATTCTGCCAATTTTTCTGCCGGAATTATCCGCATATGCCTACCGGTCACAGGAAACGTCAGGACAGACATCCCGTCGACTCCAGAACGCTAGTCAGGGTCAACACAGCTTTGACACGTTACATGCATGATGAGCAAGCAAAAAAGCATAGCGTAGGGCCCTGAGCTTCCAAGCTCTCTCGTTTGGTGTTTGTTTGTTTGTTTGTTTGTTTGTGTCACGGCTGGAGCTATCCCGTATCTGTCCCGTATCTGTCCCGTATCTGTGACTACAAAGGCTCTACAGGATTGTACATAACAGCTGTCCACAATATTTGCGGGCTCCTGTATCTGTCCCGTACCGTACCAATATTCGTCGTATTATGTATACGACTCCCTGATGTAGAGGGAGATTTGGAAAGAAATAGGGAGACGAAGTGGAAATTAAATTAGAATAGACGCCGATTAGGTGATAGGATGCGTCAGCATAAACATACTTTGGAAGAGAGATCCCGTCCTCTCCAAAATAAGCGTGAACGAGCGATTCAGTGCCGGTCACAGGAAACGTCGGAAGAGAGATCCCGTCGACTCCAGAACGCCCGTGATCGGTAAAGTCCGGCGGTACCAGGCAACGTCAGGACAGACATCCCTTTGAGTCCAGAACGCCCGTGATCGGCAGAGTCTAAGCCGATCCCAGGAAACGTCAGGACAGACATCTCGTCGAGTCCAGAACGTCCGTGATCGGCAGAGTCAGCGCCGGTCCCAGTAAACGTCAGGACAGACATCCCGTCGACGCGCAGAAAAACTAAATCTGCAGCCTCTTTTGCCGTCGAACAGGATACGTTTTATATAGGAGACTGTTAATTTATGTAATGTCCAAATTTCGACGTGAGCAGCAGGTCACTCGCGTTGATTTTTCGACGTGCGAGCCAAATAACGCGAGCTGAACTTTCGCGTCGCAGACATCCCGTCGACGCGCAGAAAAACTAAATCTGCAGCCTCTTTTGCCGTCGGACAGGATACGTATTTTAGGAGACTGTAAAGTTATGTGATGTGCTCCACAGGCAACCATGCATTCGGCGTCGTCATTGGCTCAACAGGTCAATGCACATGTATTACTACAAAAAGGCCAGAAAATCCGATCACTGTATTAAAATCAACTAATGTTCGCTGGCGATTTAATTTCGCTGATTTCGCCGCTTGGTACCAACCGGCCAAAGTAAATCGCAGGCCAACGTTTGTCATATAGGCAAATGATGCATGATTGAGCAATGGATGCATGTGAGAGCAAAAATACCGATCGATTTCAAATTTGACGTGAAACTGCGCGTCACGTCGGAAATAACGTGCATCTTAACCTCTCTAATAGAGAGGTTTCTATTTCTCATCGGCCAAAATTTGTTGATTTACAATATAAGGAGATAAAAAGAAAAGAAGGAACAAAACAAAAGTAGATGATTATTAGAGAAATAATAATCCGCAATAAATTCTGCAAATACTTTTGCCTAACTCATAAGCAAACCGATTGAAACGTTTTTGCAATACAGTGATGTGGCCAATCAACGAAAAAGACATTCCCATCAGTTCCTATAACATGTACGATGAGCTAGGCAAAAAAGCATAAAAGCATAGCGCAGGGCCCTGAGCTTCCAAGCTCTCTCGTTGCCTCAGTATCCGAGTTAAATGTTACATTTAATACTGGCTCATTATCCGAGTACTTCTCCAAGTAATGTTATCTCGTAGTAGAAGATATTGGCCTTAAAGGGGAAGTTAAGGCAAAAATTAAAATTTCACCAGTTGTAGTCTTCAGGGTGCTGAGTCGAATGGTCTTGGTCCGAGAAAGCTGAGACGCTCCCTTCCTACTTGAATCCCAATCGAACTCGCGCACTTCCACCGAAACTGGGTGACTGCGCCCTACTAGATGGGGATTTGTATGCAAAATGTCGCTAAAAGCGCCATTTCGTTCTTATAAAAGCACGGACGACCGCGATTGGCCCATATGTTGTAGTCTTTTGGACGCTGAGTCGACTGGTTTTGGTCCGAAAAGGCTGCGATGCAGCGTTCCTCCTTTATTCCCAATCGAACATGGTTGAACAAGCGGTCACGTGCTCGTGCGTACACCAGTCACCTGGTCACTGTGCCTGCAGGGTACAACTTACTAGCCTGTTTGACCTTTTTTGGGTGCAGTCCTGTCACTCGAGTTGAACCTTGGTGTGAAAGTTGTCGCCTGCTGGCGTGGCGACCAGGTGATTTGGGCACTCAGTAGCACGTGACCGCTTGTTCAACCATGTTCGATTGGGAATAAAGGAGGAACGCTGCATCGCAGCCTTTTCGGACCAAAACCAGTCGACTCAGCGTCCAAAAGACTCCAACATATGGGCCAACCGCGGTCATCCATGCTTTTATAAGAACGAAATGGCGCTTTTAGTGACATTTTGCATACAAATCTCCATCTAGTAGGGCGCAGTCACCCAGTTTCGGTGGAAGTGCGCGAGTTCGATTGGGATTCAAGTAGGAAGGGAGCGTCTCAGCTTTCTCGGACCAAGACCATTCGACTCAGCACCCCGAAGACTGCAACTGGTGAAATTTTAATTTTTGCCTTAACTTCCCCTTTAAGAATGAACTTTGCGTAGAAAACATACCAGATTAGAGCATCGCTTATAGTAGCAGCACTGATGCGACTACTGATACGTTACTATTTATTCGTGAAGACTTGGGAACGGAAAAAAACATGTCATGGGAAAGAACAACAGGAAAAGAAGCACACTCAACTAATCCGTGTGTGTGTGTGTGTGCATGCAGTACAAATATGACGTAATGAATATACTTCGAAGTAGATAAACATCACGCCCCTTCGAGATGTTGCGACACCCGTGACAGCAACATCTATCATAAACAAAACAAAATGAAGAATGAAAACAACAAAGCAGAGACAGCAGAAATTGACATTAGTGATCAAGAGCGTCAATCATAGGACTGTCCATGATGCGAACCAATGTTTAAACGCTGGGGTGGCTTGCGCTGACGTGCACTGCGGCGGGATGGCGGCGGCGGGGAAGAGGCGTCAGCAGCAGCCGGTTGGACTACAAGCGGTGCAGGCACAAGTGGGTGATACAGACGCAGGAATCTGCGGTTCCGCCAATAAATGCGATCACTCGGCAACTTCACTAGGTAGTCCCGATGATTACAGACAGCAACAATGACCCCGCGAATAGACCACTGCTTGGTGCGCGGATGCTGAACATCCACGTGGGTGCCGAGGCGGAGCTGCGGCAACGAGCGACGAGTTGACGACTTGTCTGTGACGGCATCGTCGGATGGCATGGCAGTCTCATCACGTCGCTTTGGAGAGCCAGGATGAATCAAACTCCTTCCAATGTGCAATGACGAATGACTGGAGAGAACGGCCATATAGGAGCTCAGTGGGGCTCTGAGGAGCCAGGTGTGTTTCGCCTTTCCAGTAGCCCTCGGCGGAAGTCATCTGTGTCAAGATTGCCATTCACAGTTGTCTTGGTGATTAGACGCTTCATGGCTTTGACAGCAGCTTCGGCGTGCCCATTACTCTGTGGGTAGTGGGGAGAGGACATGACATGGTTTACCTGCCAGCGCTTACAAAACGCAGCAAACTTATGCGAGGAGAACTGGGGACCACCATCTGTACTTAGCACAGCAGGAATACCACCATCAGAGAACCAGCGACGGAATGCTAGTATCACGTCGTGCGATGAGGTGGTGCGGGCAGTACGAGCAACAGAGGGCCAGCCGGTCAAGCGATCTGCATACACAAGGAAGTCGTGACCTTGACAAGTGAACAAATCCGCAGATGTACATTCAAACGGTAGTGTCGGGGTGCGGTCGTTCAGCAGGGGCTCAGCTGGCTGGGAAGACTGGTGTTCGCGGCAAGCAGGACCGGAACGAACGAGTGTATCAATGTCCTTGGTGATACCGGACCAGTATACAAGCTGAGGCGCACAAGACTTAGTACGCACTAGACCTTGGTGTGAAGCGTGGAGGTTGTGCAATACCTGAGCACGCAATGATTCAGGAACAACAATGCGGTTGCCCTTCAACACAATGCCATGGTCGACAGAGAGATGCTCACGTCCATTCCAGTACGCACGTAACGGAGCACGCAACTTCTGCTGGCGATCAGGGAATCCAGTCAAGATTCACTCAATCAATGACTGGTACGTGGCATCTGCAGCTGCAGCTTCACGCAGCTCTGCAACCTTGAGATTCGCATTCGGCTCAGTGTCCGAGTGCACCATGCAGATCCGGATGCTGCGGCAATGAAGCGACGGGGCTTCACCAAGCTCATCAGTGGAGGAAGGAATGCCAACAGCATTCCGGGACAGCGCATCGGCGAAGGCATTTTCAGAACCTTTTCGCCAAGATGCCTGCAGCTGATAGGCTTGGAGCTTGAGGCGTAATCGTAGAAGACGCGGGTTCTCGATCTGATCCACGGAATATGAGTTGATGATCGGAATCAGGGGCTTGTGGTCGGTGACGACTTCAAATGGCGCACCAGACAGGTAGATGCGGCATTTGCGCACGGCCCATACTACAGCGAGCATTTCCAACTCGATGACAGCATAACGTGTTTCAGCATCAGACAAGTAGCGGGATCCACACTGAATAATACGCCACTGATCATTCTGCTTTTGCCAAAGCACGAATCCGAGACCTTTGAGAGCGGATGCATCGGTTTCAAGCCGGAGGTCTTCACCAACTTGATAGAATGCGAGAACCGGAGGAGATAAGAGAGCTTCCTGTGTCCGTTTAAACGCTGCAGTGTGGCTAGCGTCCCACATGAACTCACGGGAAGTCTTGAGCAGGCCACGCAGAGGATTGGTAAACTCGGCTATATGTGGAGTGAACTCACCACATTGGTTCACTAGACCGAGGAACGAACGGAGATCGATTCTGTTGGCGGGTACTGGAAACTGGTGAATACCGGATGTCTTATCATCGTCGATGACCCAGCCATCAGGCGGAACGTTGTAGCCGCAGAAATGAACACGTTGCATACCGAACACAAACTTGGCGGGGCTGAACGTGATACCATGCTCCCTGGCGCAGAGCAGAATCTCGCGCACGTGTCTGACATGCGACAGAAAGTCGTCGTCGTACGCTAGGCAATCATCGACTACCTTGCCGAGACGCGGGATGGCAGAGAACGCAGCATCAGTGCGCTGGTTGAACTCATCCCCAGCAGATATTATACCCTGCGGGTTCCATAGATAACGATATCTGCCGTACGGGGTGATAAACATGGTGAATTCCTGAGCAGTGTCACTGAGAGGAATCTGCCAGTAGCCATGCCTTGCATCGAGCTTCGTAAAGAACTTAGCAGGGCCAACTCCAGAGACAACGTAACCTGCCGTATGAACGGGATGCGCGGGACAACGGATTTGGTCGTTCAGCCGCTTGAAGTCAACTGTGAGATGCTTCTCAGGGCTGCCCTTCTTGTCTACTATGACAATCGGATGGCACCATTCACTGGGCTCCGTCACCGGTTCAATAATCCCGTCGCTGACCATGCCGTCGAGCTGAGTCTTGATCTGCTCGCGGAACACATACGGTATTGGTCGAGCGGTGTGCACACAGGAAGGCTTAGAATCATGCTGCAGCTCAATTTCCATTGGCAGACCTTCCATTGGCTTCAGACCGGAATCCGAGAAAACGTCAGCGAACTCTTGCAGGAGCTGCTCACGTGTCCGCGCTACCTCAGCGTCACTAGGATGAGCGCATGACGAAACAGCTGCACAGATCTTAGGTGAACACGCACCCTCGTGTTCAGCGGTGTTCAGCCCAGGCAATGAGGTATGAGACCGCAGGGCATCGTGTAGACCCTTGTACACGTGGATGATGGTTTCATGCTGCACCTCACCGACTCGTAGCGTCGCACGTATCTTGCCCAGGTTGCGTAGCGGCTCACCGGTCACAGCCTGCACACAGTCGTGGTCGTCATCTAAGTTCTCGACGAACCCACCGATTTTGCGTGAGGTGCTCCTCACTGCCTGTGTCTGGTGTCCAGGACAGTTGGGATGGCTGATCCTCCGTTTGCCGCATGGTCTGAACAGGTACTGTGCGACGGTCCACGCTGTAGCTTCAGCTGTCCAAGCCTGGCAGCAGAGCTAGTCTTCGGCTGTTTCTGGTGCTTGCACATTCGCTGAAAGTGACCAATGCCATGACAAGAGTTGCACTTCTTGCCCTTGGCAGGACAAACGGATTTCGTGTGCTCAGAGCGACCACAATTTGGGCAAGTGGACTTGGTCGCACTTGACGTCTCACTTGGCTTGGAGTCAGCTGGCTTGTGACGCTTCTGCTGCTTGTACGCCGACTGCTTGGCAGCACTTGCCTGGAGGCCAGGACTGGGCATGTGTGCCTTGGTGTGGTACGCTGCTTCCTCCGTCCGACAGAGGGTAACGGCCTGGTCGAGCATGAGACCATGAGTTGCGAGCAACTTGTGTCGCGTCTCGTCATTCCGCACACCAATTACGACGCGGTCGCGCAGAGATTCCTCCTTGAGGGTGCGGCCGAGGCCTTTGCACTGTGCACAGCAGCGAGCATCACACGTTCCACATAGGCTGTGTGACAAGAAGTCGCATGCACTTTGCAGTTCACACAGGGCAGTGTAAAATGCATCAAATGATTCTCCAGCTTGCTGAACACGCTGGTAAAACTCTATGCTCTCCAACAGTGGATTACGTCGCCGTCTGATATACGCCTGAATGCGCTCCAGCATTAGGTTGACGTCAGCTGACGATGGTATACAGATGATATCCTCGCGGATGAAACGTCGCAGCTCCTCATCGAAACACTGACGGAGTGTTGCCACCCTGGCCTCACGAGCCTGGCTGGCCAAATGCTGGCAAACACTAAAATCTCTCCAGCTTTCAACGAAGGAGTGAAAATCAGCCAGCGTCGCAGACGACAATAAGTGTGGGCAGGAAACTTCACACTATTCACTGGCCGTGGTGCTGAGGTCTGCGAGGTGGACTGAGCTGGTGCTGAGGGCTGTGGGGTGAACTGAGGCTGCGATGGTGATGGCGACCTGCTCTGAACATTCTTGAACAGATCTTGCATCGCCTTATCGTGAGCCTCATCTACACCCATCTGCTGCTCCATACTGAATCTCATCAGGACACCCATTTGAGATTCTTGCTGTCGCTCGGTCACGGAGGACAGGTCAAATCCGGTATCGTCCTGTGATTGTTCCATTACGATTAGTCACTCGTCCACGAGTACGAACAAATACACTACTAAAATAATTCAAC
This sequence comes from Sycon ciliatum, assembly GCF_964019385.1. Lineage (NCBI taxonomy): Eukaryota > Metazoa > Porifera > Calcarea > Leucosolenida > Sycettidae > Sycon > Sycon ciliatum. Next base: position 20,551,712 of record NC_088645.1, on the reverse strand, counting down.
TGAGACAGAGTTGCGATCGCGGAGACTACTACTTCAGGCGGAAAAACAACTGGGCCCGTGCAAACACTACAAGGTGCGCACAAAAGGCACGGACACAGGAAAGAACAAGTTCACTGTCCCATGATACGTTACTATTTATTCGTGAAGACTTGGGGCATGTTCGTTTGGTAGGATCGGGATCCCGATCCACCAGATCCACTGGATTCGCACCCTTTCGATTGGTCGAATCCGGATCCAGATCCTTCGGATTTGGATCCGTTCAACCCACCTCCGGGAGCAGGGTTGACCGGATCCAACGGATCCAAATGTGACCTTTGTGCGTATATGGCGGGTAAAACTCGTTTTTGTACACATTGTGGTACGCACACGTGGGTCGAGATAGAGCTTGCTGACTTTATGTACAACTGGCGCTGTGTGTACGACTTTTTATTACTTCGTCCACATGGCAACAGTCAAGGCTCAAAAAAGTGTCCAGTTGATTTTTTTTCTACAAAATCCACATATCTCCAGACACTGGGGTGATTCTGAAGGATCCGACGGATCTGAGATCTGGATCCCGATCCCGATCCTTACCAATCGAACATGCCCTTGGGAACGGAAAACAAAACATGTCCCGAGAAAGAACAACAGGAAAAAGAAGCACACTCAACTAATCCGTGTGTGTGCGTGCATGCAGTGCAACTATGACGTAATGAATATAGATACACATCAAGTACCATTGCACTGAACTGTCGTAGTTATGTAACTCATGTTGCACAGACACATGGTAAGGCTATGCGACTATGAACAGCCGCATGCACAGTAGCACGACGTTGATTTTTGGTTGGTTGGTATATTCAAGGTGTTTCACCAGAATGAAAAGATCATCGCTGCGTTCTTGCCTGGACAAGTGGATCGCACAAGATCTCACAAAAGGACGAAGAAAGGAAAAAATAACATGAAAGTGTGGAGCATCCACTATGGGAGAGACGGAGAAAGAGAGGGAGGGAGAGAGAGAGAGGGAAACTGGGAGATTGAGAGGAAAATCACTCCTTCAATGCATTGCCACGTTCACGGGGGGGGGGGGGAGGGGGATGTCTTCCTGGAATAGGACCATGACACTTAACAGAGACATAAACTTCAGGTTACTCTAGCAGGGGAGGATCCAGAGATCTGTAAAGGGGCTACGCTATGCTTTTTTGCCTTGATGACCTAGACAAAAAAAAGCATAGGGATGTTATAAATTCTTTAAAAAATTCCTTTTTTTTAAGACATAACCTGGGATTCGAACCCACACTATCGCGCGCCCTGCATGCATCCCCCGATACACTTCGCATACATACTAATTCTTCCAAGTTGTTTCACATTGTGATCTTGCATTTGAAAGCCCTATTTGAATATGCATTGTGGCCAGCCGTCTTTGATGGCACGGTACGGTAAGGGATAGGTACGGGACAGGTACGATCGAGGGTAATACGACACAGTCTCCCTACCGTACCATACACGATACCATCAAACACAGCTGGCCACATACTGCTGCCCGCAATATTCAAATAGGGCTTTCAAACGCAAGATAATAGAGAGGTTTTGCATTCCGAATTTCGGAAAGATTTTCGACTGTGCTTTTCCGAAGAAAGCGCGTGCCGAAAAACGGCATTTTCAGTGTTTTGCATTCCGAAAATCTGATTCGACTTCGTTTCCAAGGGTTGCCATGCAAAACAAAATGGAGAGCGTCGAAGGGGTTGAGCAGGATCAAATCCATGTGCAGGTCAAACTGAATTTGGGTGCGGTTTGAAGACGAGGACGGACTGATGGTGCCGGGACCAAGTGATCCAACAGCTGAAGACGAGGTTGGCGAACTACTGTCTTGTACTGTCAGTAGGCTCCATGGCAAAGGAAGATAGAGTTTGAGAAGATTAGTCAACATGGCGAGATCAGCGAGAGCAGCAAAAACCAGCAAAAATCAAAACTACATACGTGGAAATTTTTCAAATAATTGAGAGCAGCAGAAAGCAAAAATACAAACATGAAAAATACACTTTTTATATTCATTATGCACTCCCAAACATGAAAGAGCCGAAAATCCATTTTCGGAAAACCATGCACTTTCGCCACCACACTTCCGAAAGTTCGACTACTTTTTCGACTGCTGCCGCCCCAGCTAGAAGAACAGTTTGTGTCCCTGCTAAGTGTCATGGTCCTTTTCCGAAAAAATCCCCACAGCGCAGCTCACCAGATCAAGGTGTGGGTCCTCTGCGTTCAGTAGAGTCAAGTCGAGCGAGCTGCAACTCCCGGTGCCGAAAGGTGGGCCCACGCCTTACATGGCTACTTCCCCTTGTCTAACCCCCAAGACGAACATGTAATGATAGTAGCCGACTGGCCGAAACCAAAAAAATGAAAAATGGTCCTTTTCGATGGAAGACATCCCGTCCCCCCCCTGCCCCGTGAACGTGGCAATGCATTAATATACCAACCAACAAAATATAACTACCAACCAACGTGGGACGTCATGCTACTGTGCATGTGGCTGTTCATAGTCGCAAAGCCTTACCCTGTGTCTGTGCAACACGAGTTACATAACTACAACAGTTCGGTGAAATGGTAGTCGGATCAGTACTGGTACTACATTCGATGCTCTAATCTGGTATGTTTTCCTACACAAAGTTCATTCTTAGGACCGATTTATTCTTCTACGAGATATCATTACTTGGAAAAGTACTCGGATGATGAGCCAGAAATAAATGGCAAATCGAAGAAGAAACACTCGAAACTCGTTCTCATGTGATAACGTCTTCTATTTTACATTTAAAAGCACTCGTTCATTCAGAAAGCGGTGGACATCACGTTACTGCATTGTAAATAAAAGGGGGGTTGTCAACTGACAACCGCCCTATTCTGTTGCTGGTCACTCTTGGCGCATGCGCTGGATGAAAAGTTCTTCCATTAATATTAATAATACAAACAGCTCGCATCTTGCCTGAGCCTGTTAGACAGGAGCAGAGTCGACGCATCTGTCAACAGTGTCAAGCCAAGTTAGTCGATCTCCTGCAGCTTGGAGAGCGCTCTCCACGGAGAGATCCGCTGCCTTCAGGTTTGTTTGTTTGTTTGTTTGTTTGTTTGTATGGTCGTGCCGAATCGTATCTATCCACCGCAATGGCGGACGGCTATGGGGTTTTATAAGTCGTTTGTGTTGATTGATAGCTCCAGTGCTTGGAACGAGGCGAATTCGGGACCCTCTCGCACCAGATGGCCAAACCACAGCAGCCTGCGTTGCCGGCATGTGGGACTAACTGGAGACTGAGATTTGTTCCCACGAGATGTCGAAATATATTTGACGTTTTAGGCCAGTCACCCATCCTCAAAGTACTCGCAAGAGTATAATAGTGTTCACTCGAAACACACGTTATGATTGCGACGAAAATGTGAGAGTTCTTTCTTGTAGGCAGTACATGTGTTCTTTTACATGACCGATACCCACTGTTGACTGGAAACAGAAGCGGACTCGGCTTAGTTTCAGTGTATTCTCATGCATTGTTCTTTGGCCTTGGTGCGCGTACTGTGGTATTGCTATTATTATACCCACTGTATGTACCAGATTTTCACGGTTGCTTCACATAATTATGTACACATCCAGGGCATGTTAACCATGATGTAGAGTGGAATACTTGAACAAATACAACTCTCCGTAGAAGGATTACCGGAATACCATAACATGACTTGTACAACATGTATACACCCGTGTATGGGCGGGTCATTACCTGGAAGTCAGTCCCCCTCGCAACTTAACAGTGGAAGCTGAAGCACCAGCAGCATTACTACCAGTAGTTGCAGTAACACCACCAGCAGCAACACCAGCAGGAAAACCAGCAGCAGCAACACCAGCAGGACCAACAGCACACAAGGAAGAAGCAGTAGTAGCACTGCCACTAGCAGCAGGAGCAGCACAATCAGCAGCAACAATGTCGAGGCCCGACTACACCCGCATGTTCCCGCCATTGTCGTTGGGCTTCGACCTGGAAGTGTTCGTCGAAGAGCCAGATTTAGATCGCTTCCAATGTCCGATGTGCCTCGGGGTCATACGCAACCCCGTACTCGTGACAGTATGTGGACACCATTTCTGCGAGGACTGCATCACGGAGTGGCTGAAGTAAGTTACACATCTGAACTAAAACTGTCTGTATGCCGATGTGCTCATGATGCAAGATTGACTTGTCATCAATGTGAAAGTACTATGTTAGCCAATCGCTGAGCTTGAAGGTCGTTTCGCACAGTCATTGTTGTTTAGTTACGAACCTTTGTTGCAAGTTAGTAACTCGTATTAGTTGGGGGGGGGGGGGGGGGTGAATTATGCCCATTACAGTTGTTGGTATGCACAGGTAGAAGGTTATTGGACCTTGTTGTCCTTGATCCTTGTTCTTGATCTTGATCCTGTTGTCCTTGATTGTTGTGCACATGCAAAAAGGCAGCAAAGCCTACCTGCGATCATGCCTGATGGGTCGGAGGCATTACTACTGCACTCACCATTCTGTTCCCATTAAGGTTGGGCTAGAACCGTCTATCCTGGCGTTTCACAAAGACTAAGAGAGCTTATGATAATAGGTCCAAGTACTAACTGGTTATTGTTTGAGTTCAAGTGTATGTATGTGTGTGTGTGTGTGTGTAAAATTGAATGCTGAGCACTTTTTCTGCAGCTGCAAGCATAGTCTTACTAAGTATAATGCTGTCAGCAGGTTGAGTATAAATATATATATATATATATACACTCAGACACAAAGGATCTCCAAGTTTCTCACTGTTGCTACTCTGAGTTTCGTGCAAAAGCACTCTTCAGGCCTGAAGAGTGCTTTTGCACGAAACTCAGAGTAGCAACAGTGAGAAACTTGGAGATCCTTTGTGTCTGAGTGTATAACCCCGCTCTGTCTTAGGACATTGAGGACTTTTTGCCGACGCAAGAAATACTTCTATTGTTCTATATATATATATATATATACTCAATCTGCGGACAGAACTGTTTCGTCCTTTGTGGACTCGTCAGCGCAGCACAGAGGAAATGAGGCCGAACCTGATAGCAATGGAAATAAAAATTTCCAATCCGGCCCGAACGTACCTTGCCAGAGTGCTCAAACTGACAAGTCAGTGAGCTCTGCATAACGCAAACAGCAAAGGCACTACGCCACGCAAGAGTGCTCAACTGCTACAAGAGCAGGAGCGAAATACTCAATCTGCGGACAGAACTGTTTCGTCCTTTGTGGACTCGTCAGCGCAGCACAGAGGTATATATATATATAACGCAAACAGCAAAGGCACTACCCCACGCAAGAGTGCTCAACTGCTACAAGAGCAGGAGCGAAATACTCAATCTGCGCAGATTGAGTATATGTATATATATACTCAATCTGCGATATATATATATATCACGCTCCTCGGCTTTTGCCTTGTTGAGCACTCTCAGTAGGCTGCTCTAGTGCTGCTGCATCGCGCAATGCCCGCTATTTTTGTAGTTTGAGCACTCTGGCGCTAGAGCGACGAGCTATCTTAATGTCTGTGGTGCCTCCTTTGCACCATGGCTGGTAGCTCGGCCTATTTAGCTCGTAGCTGTACTGATGAGGCCTTTATGGCCGAAACAGCTTGCTGTCTACAGCATTGGGTATCACGCTCCTCGGCTTTTGCCTTGTTGAGCACTCTCAGTAGGCTGCTCTAGTGCTGCTGCATCGCGCAATGCCCGCTATTTTTGTAGTTTGAGCACTCTGGCTCTAGAGCGACGAGCTATCTTAATGTCTGTGGTGCCTCCTTTGCACCATGGCTGGTAGCTCGGCCTATTTAGCTCGTAGCTGTACTGATGAGGCCTTTATGGCCGAAACAGCTTGCTGTCTACAGCATTGGGTATCACGCTCCTCGGCTTTTGCCTTGTTGAGCACTCTCAGTAGGCTGCTCTAGTGCTGCTGCATCGCGCAATGCCCGCTATTTTTGTAGTTTGAGCACTCTGGCGCTAGAGCGACGAGCTATCTTAATGTCTGTGGTGCCTCCTTTGCACCATGGCTGGTAGCTCGGCCTATTTAGCTCGTAGCTGTACTGATGAGGCCTTTATGGCCGAAACAGCTTGCTGTCTACAGCATTGGGTATATATACATTTCCTCTGTGCTGCGCTGACGAGTCCACAAAGGACGAAACAGTTCTGTCGCTCACTGATTTGTCAGTTTGAGCACTCTGGCAAGGTACGTTCGGGCCTGATTGGAAATTTTTACTTGGTCCGCCCAGTTAAAATTGGCGCTTATCTTCACACTTGTCTCAGGAAAGAAATACGAATATTTGAAGCAAGCCACGATCACAAAGCACTATATACATGATTATTTACATGTCAGTAAGCAACTTAGTCGAAAATTCAAGCAAGTTACACATCCTCCTCGCCACTATCGTCGCTGGAGGAAGAGCTCAAAATGTACGATCCGGTCAGCTGCTGCACGGGTCGTTTCATAGCTTGTTCCACTTCTCCTCGTCTCGAATCACGCTCAAAGGCAGTGCGGGCCTGTCACCTTCCCATCAGAAGCTGAATGAGACTGCCCGCATGTTGACTGTAAGTGTTATCCCCGTTTGTCGCAATAATGCGTCTTTGTTTGAGACAAAAAGGCAACGCCATATCAGTGTCCTTTTTTCAAATCGCCTCTTGCGCTTGTCGTACTTGCTGATCAGCACCCGTACCCACGCGAGCCGCTGGCGCTTGAAGATCTACATGCAGCGCAGTAATAGCTTCCGCTTGATGTAGCACCTGTGCTAGGCTGTGGCCTGTGCGTACTGCACCTACAACGCCGTGCACCAGGCTTTTAGGCTAGTTTCCTGAACGTCCTTTGCACGAGTGTTTCTCTCAGGACTTGATGTTTTCTTTGATTAGCTCCTTTGGCCTGTCCTCTGTGAGCTTCAAAGTGTGTCCGCCGGATTGGTCTCACTTTTTGGAGATATCGACATGAGCTGCAGTTTCTTCGTCAGCGATTTGCTGGTGATAGCCCTTCACTAGGCGCTGTACTGTGCAAGCAATGAAATTCAAGCTCGCGAAGCGCTTTTTCAGCTTTTCTATACCTCCCCGGGTAAAACAATCCTTGCCATCAGACAGCTGGAAGTAGACAGAAACTGTATTGTCATTCGCTCTGAAATGCGAACATCCTGACCTATTTTACGGACTCGAGCGGAGGTTGCAGTGTTTTCTTGCGCTGACGGAAGTGTTCGTCGGCGGCAGCTCCGTCAAAAAGACTCAAACGAACTGATCGCAACTTCTGTGATGGTTTGTGCTGCCATGTTGTCGGATGCAATGGTCAATGGTTATGTTCGGATGGTGAATCGGTGGTTCCATGCCGTGTGGCACAGGCAGAACACCAAAAAATCAAGTTAGAAGATAAGCGCCAATTTTAACTGGGCGGACCAAGTATTTTCATTGCTATCAGGTTCGGCCTCATTTCCTCTGTGCTGCGCTGACGAGTCCACAAAGGACGAAACAGTTCTGTCGCTCACTGATTTGTCAGTTTGAGCACTCTGGCAAGGTACGTTCGGGCCTGATTGGAAATTTTTATTTCCATTGCTATCAGGTTCGGCCTCATTTCCTCTGTGCTGCGCTGACGAGTCCACAAAGGACGAAACAGTTCTGTCCGCAGATTGAGTATATATATATAGGTGGTGACAGTCCATTTTTTCTTCGGACTTTTCCCGTTTTTCCCTTTCCCTCAAACCAGTTAATATATACTCAGTAAGACTATGCCTGCAGCTGCAGAAAAAGTGCTCAACATCCAATTTCTTGGGGGGAGCAATGACACATGTCAACAAACAATGTAATGTTTTGCTACTCTGAGTTTCATGCACTGTGTGCAATCATCAGGCAAACAATATTATGTATACTCAATCTGCGGACAGCATGCTGTTTCTTTCTTTGTGAACTCATCAGCGCAGCACAGAGATATTGAGTCCGAACCTGATAGCAATGATAATAGAATTTCCAAAGCCAGATTTAAATCAGGCCCGAACGTACCTTGCCAGATGGCTCAAACTGACAAGTCAGTGAGCTCTCTCTCTCTCTATATGTATCTATTATTGCACGATTAAAGAGGTCAATATATGAAGTATAGAACGAGTAAAAGACCGAGGTCCCCCGAGGTCTTTTACGAGGTCTATATTTCATATATTGACCGATTATGAGGGCAATAATAGATTTATCACGACATAGCGTACCTAAAACTGTTTTTGCTTCGCTATAGGAAGAAAGGAATACTATTGTAATAGTATAATAGTATGTACATATGCCGTTTACATTGGACATTACTTCTGTGTAAACAGAAGTTTTCAGTTGTCTCTTGTGGTATGTTCCCCAAGTTCTTTGACTGAGAATCTGACAGTTTGGGTTCAAATCCCAGCTTCGGGCTTCAGATTTTTCTTCTTTCAGTTCCGATTTTTTTCTAAGTTGAGAAAAAAGTTCTAAGTCCTTGACATCATAGCGTAGGGCCCTAAGCTTCCAAGCTCTCTCGTCTATATATTATATAGCGCAATGCCCGCTACCTTTTGTAGTTTGAGCACTCTGGCGCTAGAGCGACGAGCTATGTTAATGTCTGTGGTGCCTCCTTTGCCCCATGGCTGGTAGCTCGGCCTATTTAGCTCGTAGCTGTACTGATGAGGCCTTTATGGCCGAAACAGCTTCCTGTCTACAGCATTGGGTATCACGCTCCTCGGCTCTCGCTTTGTTGAGCACTCTCAGTAGGCTGCTCTAGTTCTGCTGCATCGCGCAATGCCCGCAACCTTTTGTAGTTTGAGCACTCTGGCGCTAGAGCGACGAGCTATCTTAATGTTTGTGGTGCCTCCTTTGCACCATGGCTGGTAGCTCGGCCTATTTAGCTCGTAGCTGCACTGATGAGGCCATTATGGCCGAAACAGCTTGCTGTCTACAGCATTGGGTATCAATCTCCTCGGCTCTCGCCTTGTTGAGCACTCTCAGTAGCCTGCTCTAGTGCTGCTGCATCGCGCAATGCCCGCTATTTTTGTAGTTTGAGCACTCTGGCGCTAGAGCGACGAGCTATCTTAATGTCTGTGGTGCCTCCTTTGCACCATGGCTGGTAGCTCGGCCTATTTAGCTCGTAGCTGTACTGATGAGGCCTTTATGGCCGAAACAGCTTGCTGTCTACAGCACTGGGTATTATATATAAATATGTGTGTGTGTGTTTGTGTGTGTGTGTATTCGTGTTCTCTGTGTATTTTCTGGCCCTTTCATGTTCAGAAACAGACGAACTTGCCCGTTGGACAAGAGAAATGTACCTTTTGGAAGAGTAAGCTGTTTAATATCCAAGTATGCACTTATATGCACACATATACGTGTCCAAAAACGCCCGGACGCACACACACACACACACACACACACGCGCCCGCATACATACACAGGCACGCACGCACACATTTACAAACACGGCCGCACCTACACGCACACACACGTACATATACTTGCATACACACCGACACTTACACAATTGTGCTCTTGTACTCTTGCTCAACTGCAATTATGAATAGCAATCAGTTGGTGAGTGATGGGAGAGGTGTGAGTAGCTGCGAAACACAGGACGCGGCATGAGGTCATTTACATGGCAGTGACGCTTCCATATGCTTGTGCCCCCCCCCTTCGCACACACGCACACTTTCTTGACTCATGCCTCCCCCATACATACACATACCCTTCCACAGTTCTTGCACTGTTCGACAAAGTTATCCAATCTTGTTGATGCATGTATGCGTGCCTAGTTTCTGCACATTTTTAAGTCTTTATCCATTGCATTTTCTTCGCGTCACCCGAATATTCGAATATTTGCAGATTGCATACAATTTCGAAAAGTTGAGACATATTGGCCAATTGAAAGTGTTCTGTGAGAGGAAGGAAGTCGGCTGCCCGTGGACAGGCCCCTTATGTACTTATGAAGTAAGTACAGTCACAGTCGGGATACTTCTGTCTTTCCCTCTCGCTCTCTGTCATTTCTCTCATTCGCTAACTCTCTTTCTTTCTCTTTCTCTTTCTCTCTCTCTTTCTCTATCTACCTTACCCCAACATTGCCTTGCTCTACAAATCACATGTACGCCCTGCAATAGAATATGTCACCCCAGTCTCGAGCCTCACCCTAACTACTGCACAGCTAGCTATGTTTGATGTCCTGCAAGCTAAGCGTGTGTAGACGTTTGCTAAGATCAGCCAAGATAGCATTTGGCGGATATGAATCAAAAGATAGTTTAAATAGTATGTGTAACTTAGAATCCTTCCATTTCAGACGTACCCTCATCGCTATTGCAATTCTTTTCAAATACATCCACTTTCAACCTCATATCATTTCCATTTTTGATATCAATATTTCCCGTAGTGAACGCAGACCGAACAAGCTTGTTTTCAACTCTCATGGGACATTTTTATCTTCCATTTTCTTATATAAAATCGGCCAATTATGGAATTGCCTTCCACCTAAGATTACCGCTATAGATTCTGTTTCGGAAATTCGGCCACAATTTCGCGCTCATCATAAACAGCATATACTTGCCTGCACAAGTCGCTTCACTAGTATATAAATCAAGGATCATTTTCACTGTTAGGAGATCCCCTCGATAGGCTATGTCTTTGGGAAATCCGTTAAATAATAAATGCAAATCATTCTCTCTCTTTCTCTTTCTCTCTTTCTCTTTCTCTTTCTCTTTCTCTTTCTCTCTCTCTTTCTCACTCTCTCTCTCTTTCTCACTCTCTCTCTCTTTCTCACTCTCTCTCTTTCTCACTCTCTCTCTTTCTCACCTTCTCTCTTTCTCACTTTCTCTCTCTTTTTTTTCTCTCTCTCTCTCTCTTTCTCTCTCTCTGTCTCTCGGTCTCTCTGTCTCGGTCTCTCTCTGTCTCTCTCTGTCTCTCTCTGAACTTCACCTAGGGTTCCCAGTAAAAAGGCAGGAGCCTGTTGGGACTCCACTAGTGAAATGATAAAAAATAGTACTACTACTACTACTCTGTCTCTCTCTGTCTCTCTCTCTCTCTCTATCTCTATCTCTCTCTATCTTTCTCTATCTCTCTATGTCCCTCTCTCTCTCTCTCTCTCTCTCTCTCTCTCTCTCTCTCTCTCTCTCTCTCTCTCTCTCTCTCTCTCGCTGTGTGTATATATGTTCGAATTAGCCTGTTGGTGTGTGTATTTATATGTATTCGTATCCCCTACAGTCACACAAGGACAGCGATAATTGCCAGATAGCGTGTTTATGTGGTTTATTACGTAGTTGGCGGGAGGTAAGTCGCCATGGAGAACAATCTTGATTATCACACTGAATCAATTTCAAAAACTTTGCTCATAAACTTAACCTACGACGAAGATCCTGAAACACAAGTTCACAATGGTTGGAAATTCTGACTTGACGTTTGTTATGGTCCTTTGGATCGTGAAGGGGCATGCCGCCTGACGATTGTGAAAAAGGCCGAGTTGCCACAGACAAAATGAAATTCTTGTTGCTAAGGCTTCTGGCCATGGTGAACCTTTGTACGTGCTGCATGTACATGTATTTGTAGGTGCACCGAACCCTGAGAATGCTCACCATTGACAGAGCATGACATTGTGAGAAAATATTGTTATCCGTGCGTTTTGGCTTTATGTTCTTGTCTATGTGTTTTGCCACTCAGACGGAACCGCACCAGAACTGTCCCAAAGACACCATCCGATGTCCGTTCACCATACTTGGTTGCGAGCACTCAGTAAGATACTATTCCCAAGCACTTGTGTGAGATGGGCCGCCGGAAGTCCTGCAATTTTCCACGAGGGGGAGCGGCGGGGGGGGGGGATATCTTACCCAGAAAATCACTATAACCCGTAGCAGGGGCACAATCTTCCGGTTGCTCAAGCTGGTGCGGATCGAGAGATCTCTATAGGCCAAATAGTTGTCACGTTCGTCCTAGTCTCAGTATCATTGTCTTTCTTTATTATTTTCGAGCTGGGAATGTGAACATAGTAAAAGAAATAAAAATAAAAAGGGGGTTGCAATTTAGATATTAAGGTTTCCAGTAGGACATTTGAAAATTTAACTTCAAGTTCATCAATAACGTCTGGCACATTTTAAAGGAGTGGTGGTCTATTGGTATGACACTACAGTTCACGCTTATAAGGTTAATACATAATACAGACTTGCATCTTTTGCTGTTTGACTATGGGTCACACAGTCATCGTGAATGCGTGCACTCGTCGATGTATGTGTAAGTGCCCGGATTCGTTTGGAAATATGTGAACGTCTGTATGACTGTGTATGTCTGCATTGAATTATGTTCTCTGTGCGTGTCCATCTTGCCTTCAGTGTATGCGAGAAGATTTGGAACAGCATCTTCTGGAGCAGAGCCGTCAGCATAACGTGTCGATTGCACTGAACATGGATATTCTTTCCAGTCGCTTGATGCAGGTCAGTGCACGCTTTCAGAAGCCTTTTTCCACATTTGTGAAGCTTTTGTTCTAACATGAATGCTGCATGTGCGTGTGATTGGAACTTTGTGTGCAATATCTAGCGTGTACTAAATATATTCTGGTGTCTGCTGTTCCCTGTGGTGTAGCTTGCAGTAAGCCCTGCGGAACCACAAGAAACTATTTACACTGAAATATTTCATCGGATCGAACTTCATAATGGCCCTCAAGTCACAAGCGATCCCTTCTACAGCGGTATGTTGTCTGGTGTTAGCTGTGTTGCTGCCGCTGTCAATGTGTTTCCTGAATATGTTGACTTGTTGATGTCCGAGGCCACTTCTTGTAATATATTTTAGGGGTGAAACAATTATACCAAATATTGAGTAATCGGTCGGTTTTTCAAGAATAATCGTACTCGGACGAGACGAGGTTGACATAGACTAGACGAGGTGGGAGACGAGACGACGATTATTGACGACGAGACGAGGTTGACATAGACGAGACGAGGTTGGAGACGAGACGAGGTTGGAGACGAGACGAAGTTGACATGGACGAGACGAGGTTGACATGGACGAGACGAGGTTGACATAGACGAGATGAATGGTGGTTGAGGACGACTGGGCATGGGACCTCAGGGTCGTGGGTCGATCAATAGTCGGGCGCCAATGTTCAGCACGAAAAAAGACGACAGCATGTTTTCCAGACATTACAACAGACAATAGGAACAGGTTAGGTCGAACAACATTTATTGGAAGGACGAAGAGACTGCGACAAAGACGAACGAAACGACGACATTGTGGAAGAGAGAGACAAGAGAGACAAGAGATACTATCTACAGATCAGACCTCGCTATAACGTAATCTCTGGGATGGGAGAAATTATGTTATAGCGGGGGTCGTTATAGCGAGGTCTGACCTGTATATGCTTGCGCATATTTTCGCATATTTTGGTCCTTTTGACTCAAGGTTGCATAAGTTAGCAAATTTAGCAAATTATACCAAATGTAGCATATTTTGCTACAAGGAGCAAAGAATTCGCATAACTATAGGGATAATTATCGCCTTCTTAAGCGGGATTCACAGAAGCTTTTTTGCGATGCGACACGCGATGCGACGCGATCTGCGACGGACGCGTGCGATGCGAACTCGCGAAATACCATTCACAGAAGAAGTCAGCGATGCGACAAATTTTTGCAAAGTCTTGCTGATTTGAGTACGTCACCATGATATTTGCGCGGTTTGGTACAACCTGTACAAATTTATAGGCAACTCTTGCACCTTTGTACAACTTTGCTGTAGAAAAGGTCAAAATCGTACGCCAAATCGCTTGTCGCATCGCATCGCATCGCAAAAGTTGAGCCAAGCTCAACTTCTGCGATGGCCAGCGATGGCCCAGTTGCGGCAGTTGCGCGGGGTGCGACATGGCTGCGATTTGGGGTTTTCCCGGTTTCGCGCCTGTCGCATCGCGTGTCGCATCGCAAAAAAGCTTCTGTGAATCCCGCTTAAGTATTTGACCCCACTAATTTCCCTGATACCTTAGCGGTCAAATATAATTATAGGTACTCTTGCTTATATTAACACGAAGTGCAGTGCAACGCGAGTCGCTGTTGTTGTTCTCCTCGGTCGACTGGACTGTTCCGGATGCATTTCTTTGTTGCAAGTAAGTTTATTTGTTTGAGTTTGTATTCCATGTTGAGCTGAGTCGCCTAAAACTGATCGCCATCGATGTATCGACGGAAGAGCCTAGTAGTAATGTATTGCGGAGCGGAAGAAGACGACATCCTCGCACTCCATGCCCAGGATAAAACATTTCGAGGATTCGGGTCGGAAACAGAAGGAAGACGATGATGGCGACAGCGACCAGTCATTTGAGGGCGACACTTTCATCGAGCGTAAAAGAATTGATGCTGGTAGTCCCACGATCTGCAGTGACGAGGAATTCTACTCTGATGACAACCTGGCAAGCGATTGGCATCGACACTGACTTGGGAGGTGAGTCGGCCGATGATTTGGCCAGAATGGACATCGCTGCACATATCCGGGACAATGCCAGTATTGGTTGCAAGTGCAAAAACAATCAATGGACTCTGCTGCTCCCTCAACTTGCTCAAGTCGAGGTAAAGGTATAGTTTAGGGTCCCAAATTATTTTAGTGGGTCAGCATGCTCTACAGAGTCCCAGGCATGTACATTACACATAGGCCTTGGCCACAACTGACATCGAATACGATGTGGATGGACAACCACTAGTGTATGCAAAATCACCTTACGATGCGAACGAAGACGGTGCAAAGGACCATGAAAATCGCCTGAGTTTGAAGCTCGGTGATGTGCGTGTCTTGAACACCTCCATGGGCAAGGGATGGTGGTGGGTAGAAGTCGATGGCGAGTCTGGCTACGTTCCATCATCATTCCTTGGCACTGAGGATGACCTGCGCGGCGCGGAGGAAGCCTCCTGGCAGAACGACGAATATTTTGACTTCTACCCACCACCATCCCTTGCCCATGGAGGTGTTCAAGACACGCACGGCATCACCGAGCTTCAAACTCAGGCGATTTTCATGGTCCTTTGCGCCGTCTTCGTTCGCATCGTAAGGTGATTTTGCCTACACCAGTGGTTGTCCATCCACATTGTATTCGATGTCAGTTGTGGCCAAGGCCTATGGCTATGTGCATGCCTGGGACTCTGTAGAGCATGCTGACCCACTAAAATAATTTGGGACCCTAAACTATACCTTTACCCAAGTCGATAATTTGAGTACCCTTATGCGGAACATCGCTAGCACGAGCAGTAGGCAGCGAAAGCAGTACTCTCTGGCGAGCGGAGAAAACCGTGTGCAGATGGGCTTTGGTGTGCGGAATATGAGTGCGACGTTGAGTATGTTGAGGAAGACTGTATGCAGCAGTGTATATTGTATATCTGACAGTACAGGTGGAGTGTGATGGAGAGGACGTGGAGTGCCAACCTCTCCGGCCATCTACAGATGTTGACGGTGTTTTCGCTGGCGGTTCTCCAGTGGTGCTTCAAACAGGAGGTATTTCGGACACCCAGCGCAGCTGCCTATAGGAATTTTGGATGTGGCCGAGTACCTGTCACCTCGTGCTATAAGACCCTGGACAGAGGAACTGACCCGGAAGGGATGAACCAAGGGACATATCA
>NC_088645.1:20256157-20531157 GCF_964019385.1 Sycon ciliatum | reverse complement strand
CGTCACAACGTCATTGTTCAGTGTCTGCACATCACTGAGGACCACGTTATCAAGGAAGCAACGCTTAAACCATCTAACGACCAGGCGACTATGAGCCGCCGGTACACCCGTCGGGGAAGACCGAACTTCCTGTCCACGTCCCAGCTGGAGGAAGCGGGCGTGACAACGTATAATATGTTGCGAATACGCTTCATCGTGCGGTGGGATCGGGTTCCTATACCCCGTCTTGCGTAGACATCGCGATATTCTTTGTTTGTTCGACGAGCAGTCTGGACTTGCTGTATGTGATTTTCTTACTAAAATGTTTGAAGGTGGTAATCCTGGAAAGCGAACTGTCACTGTATGGACCGCATGCTATGCAAGCAGCAGCCTAGCTGCTGTTTACTGCTCAAAATATGGAAGGCACAGGGGTGAACATAGAATAAAGGCAGTTATTAATCCGGTCAATGGCATGAATAGAACACCTCAGGGCGAGATCTGGCCTGGCCGGGCCAGCCCGCTTGGCATGTAAATGCACAACAGGTTTTGTATGGATTTGTGTACAAGCCCGAGATCCCATTACAGTCGACTAGCCCGAGCTGGAGCTGCACATGACACTTTTATCACACCCTGAGAGGAAGAGAGTTGGAAAGCACTTGTAATTGTCTTTGTGCGTAGCCATGACAATCATGGTGTGGTTTAGTGCGAGTCTGCGCAAAGCAGAAATGTGCTGAAAGTAGGCTCCGGCGGATTATGCTCGCGAAATCATGGAATTATGCTTTCATGGATTCTCGCATTATGCTCGCAAAATCCTCATAATTATTATGCTTTGGCACGCGGGGATACATATTCACTTTGTGGTACTTACGGAGCCCCAAAGAACCCCTACTAGTACAGTTGCGCTCACTGAAATCCGACCCAAAGTGCAAAGCTGGCGCCCTGGACCAGTTCCGATTACAGTATTGTACGCGTACATGTGTACGTCCAGCTGTATTCATTCCACTCGCGAAATCATGGAATTATGCTTTCATGGATTCTCGCATTATGCTCGCAAAATCCTCATATTATGCTTTGGCACGCGGGGATACATATTCACTTTGTGGTACTTACGGAGCCCCAAAGAACCCCTACTAGTACAGTTGGGGACCAGTTCCGATTACATCATAGTATGCGTACATGTGTACGTCCAGCTGCATTCATTCCACTTCCAGGGCTTTAAGTACCGTGGAAGCTGATGGCGCCAGCTTTGCACGTCGGGTCGGATTTCGGTGAGCGCAAATGTACATGGTCTGTCTTTCTCCTTGTTATCTCGATCATTATTTTCTTTCGTCTTCTTCTTCTCCTCTCTTTGTTATGGTCTATCAGTAGGAGGTGCACTCTGCAAAAAAAGAAGAAAAAAAGCTGTTATTGGCACCTGCTTCTAACGTGCCCTCTAGCCCTTTGCAGCAAACATCACGGGCGTAAATCTATGTCCATTTTTTTAGCACAAGTCAGGTGAGTCACGACTAGCAAAGGCTTGCTTGCGGAATAATAACCCTGTTGACAATATTGTAACACCACCGTGCTTCTCGCAAAGCAATTCACACACACACACACTGTCGGTATGAGTGTGTGCGCGGTGTTCATCATAATGTACTTCGAAGAACGGCTCCCCGGTAGTACATTGGGTACTGCACTTGCCTGCGACCCGAGAGGTCGCGGGTTCGAGCCCCGCAGTCGCACATCTGCCTGCAAAATCCCCAAGACGCAGCTCACCAAATCAAGGTGTGGGTCCTCTGCACTCAGTAGAGTCAAGTCGAGCGAGCTGCAACTCCCGGTGCAGAAAGGCGGGCTAACGCCCCTACATGGCTACTTCGCCTTGTCTAACCCCCAAGACGACAATAATGATAGTAGCCGACTGGCCGAAATTAAAAAAATTCCAAATATTTTGTGTGAGTTTCTGTGATGTATGCAAGAGACAGAGGAAGTCTTCAAAACGTAACTTGACCTGCAAACATCTACAGTCCATACAGCAAGGGAACAAATTACAACTGAACAGTCACAATGCGAATCTGCAAAAAGAGACGATGATGCACAGTGCAGACGATGATGCATACAGGAGAAACATGATGCATGTATTGGGTCAGACTGCGTATGTAGGCGAGATTTGCATGTAGCGCAACAGATCAAGGCAGAAATTGAGACTGCAAAACAATTGAATTGAGTACTGTATTTTTCGGAGTATAGTGCGCACCTTTGTATAACGCGCACCCCCAATCTTCATTGGGGGTGCGCACTTCAATCGTCATTGAAGTACATGCATTTCATATTCGGAGCATAGTGCGCACCTGCGATTTAGGGCCTAAAATAGCACATCTAAAGTGCGCACTATACTCCGGAAAACCGACACGTCACGTGCACTCATGCTAAATTTACGCAGCAAAAGCAATGGTAGCAGAAGATTATAGCACACAGCAGTGCACGCTACAGTAGCTAGACACTACGTTACGCCACGCTACACATCGTATATACAGCACTCCTCAAGTCAGATTGGCAAAAGACAAAACAGTTGTATTGAAACTAATATTTCCTTCAGATAGGCCGACGGGTATGCATAAACCCTGTCAATTTCCCGCGTACAACAGAACTGGTTGCAGTCATTTGCACCTCGTCCATATTCTTGTGGGTCACAGCACCAGCTCTCACCTTCCCTTGACGCAAAGGTTTCACAGACGTTGTGCAGTGCACAGCATACCAGAAGAACATCAGCAGCAAATATTGGGTCCCGTAGGTTTGAAGAGTCCAAAATTGCGAAGCGGCCTTTCAGACGCCCAAATGCTTGCTCCACTACTCTCCTTGTTCTTATCCGCCGATAATTGAAGGTGCGCTGGTAGGGCTCCAGCGCCTGGTTTTCAGAGAAAAACTTCATCATTGTCGGAGCTAATGGAAATGCAGCATCGCCGACAAGGTATGGGCGTATGTACGTACCATTCAGGACATTCCTATTCTCTCCACGCTCAAGGATTGTGAGCCATGTCTTGGCATTGATTTTGTGCTCCAAACAACTGGCGTGGAAAGTTGCGGCATCTCCCATCGTGCCCGCTCGTCCTGCATCAATGTACGTAAATTGGCCGCTCTGATGAACCACCGCCAATATCAAAATAGAAGAATACTTCTATTAGCAATAATACGTATCACCATACTTCAGTGGTTTTATAATGCGCATGAAGGTCCCATCAATTGATCCTGCACAGCGACGCAATCCACAAAATTCCTTGAACTTCTTCATTACTGTTACAGGTCTCCCTCTGATGTACCGCTGACTCTACGCTGAACACCTACAAAGCATTTTAATTCTCATTTTCTTCATAATTTTCATATTCGCTTTAATGTTAGTGGGTTCTATGCCCGTTTGAATTTGCGAATCAAAATAAATACAAACAAACAAACAAACTGTTCGCTCCTTGCACCAATCATCAACCCTCTTCCTCACTTTTGCTGGCAACATCATCAGGCTCCCCGATGTATGAGCCCAGATACTTAGTGCTGCCGGTGACAATGCGGACACCGGTGCCTTCAAACAGATGTGAAGCCTCCTCCTCAAATCCGAGCTTCACGAGAAGTAGGGTTTTGTCCGGATTGGTGAAATATCCATACAGGCAACCGTGTTCCTGGATTGTTGTCCACCAGTCTCGAATCGCTCTCAGCCTGCCAGCACCACTGGAGTCATCCGCATGCCAAATCTGCTTAACGGCATTGTGTTGCTGCTGCAAATGCCGAATGATGGGGAGTGTGGCCAATGCATAAAATGCCATGGACAGCGGGTCTCCCTGGGTAGTTCCCTTCTTTGACGAAATCTCTCCTCCACCAGCAACAACCAGACGTGCCTCCGACTGATAGAAGTTCAGGAGAATGGTGGATAGTGCTAGACAGAGGCGCTGAACGTTATGCAGAGCTGCCTGTCGGTTTATGCTGTTGAATGCGTTACTGGCATTCACCAACAGCACTCCCTCAGTGGACGATTCGTTGTAAATGTCTTGCATGGCATGCACTGCTGCTTCAATGCCACCTGGTGATCCAGCGCATTTCTGAAGATGTCCGCAGGCTGCCTCCACGTCAGTGGAAGCAATTCGCAGAATAGCCTTCGATACTATCCGCCTAAGCACCTCGCCCACGCCAATAGGGCGTACGCCAGGCTGCTTGTAAAGGGAAATCAGTCGGCAAGACAGAACGGCACCAGGCCTTCAGCGGGAAGAACACGGGTAGCAAGAAGACGAGAGAGGTCAGCAATAGCCTGCCACAGACTGGTTGATGCCCCCTTAAAAAAGGAGCACATCCTCCGCCAACATGCTGAGTCCATCCCAGACGGACCTGCAGATCCCTCCGAGTGAATCGCGACGGATTTCAGAAACTCTGCAGTGAGGCCATCGAAACGTATGCCTTCAACACCGGGGGCATCCCCAGGCAGCAGCATGGCTTCAGAAGGTGGTAGCCGAGCCTCCGGATGCTTGTCCAGTAATGCCTCTTTGACAGGAATAGAGGAACCATCCCGGAGAGGTACGGTATCGTTGATGTTCAGCACACTACCCGCTTCACCACGTCTGACTGGATCCAGGCATCTAAGTGCATCATGCACACGGCCCTGGCACATGAGGTCGGAGAAGTGGCGAGCCTCATCTTCCAGACCTCGCTTGCGGCCTCCCTTACGAGGCCGAAACAGCAAGTCTTGCAGGCAGCGGCCTTCGCTCATTAATGACGTCAAATTCCCCGCTTGCCACAATGCCAATCGCCGCTGCAAATGCAGAGTATTCTCCTTTGGTTTGCTATTGCAACGGGTTGACTGCAACATCAGGGAAGGAACCACGGAGAACCGGTAGAGAGCGATGCAGTCAGTGCCAGCAGAGTCAGTGAACCGTCGAAGCTCTGCAACTAATAGATCGATAAAAGCCTTGCCAATGGACCCCGTCGGGATACGAAAGAACTGCTTCCGCCACTGAACGATCTCATCATAGCACGACGGCATGGAGAGTTGTCCCTGATCCTTTCGCCTCATGCCCTGCACTGGTAGTATCTCCTGTTCGTCTCCAGGAGTAGGAGCAAATCGGGAGTTGGCGCTCTCCTGAGCGGGACTAGACTCAGCATTGTCCTGGTTCACCGCCAAGTGTACTGGAGGCGCTGTAGGAACCAGCGGTGGCATGTCCTGGCTTTGTGTGTTGGCTGGTGAAGATGATGGTGCCGCTGCTGAGGTCGCATCCCGGGCTCCAGCGCGATTTCGACGTTGCGTGGAAATCTTACTTGGGTAAACTCTTCCCAACCAGGCAGGGAGCTGATCGCGCCAATCCACGCTTGGGTGAAGGTCGGCGCCAGACCTATTTGCGCTGTGTACGGGACCATCCTGACTGGCAGCCTGAGATGTAATGCCGTTGACAACTACACCATCCACCTGGCTGTTGGCATCGCGAGTTCCGGAACTACATGTAGCGCCGTCACCCACACCAGTGCTGTGGCCACAGGACGCCCCAGTCCCAATGCCTGGAGTGCTATTTCTGCAGGTTGATGGGTTGTTGCGACTCAGGTAGCAGTCAACACATGGGGTGTCAGCAGCCTTGCAAGCACATCGCTGACACTTCCCCGTAAGCTGGCACTGGCAGCAGGGCATTGCCACTACTGGAAACAACAGTTGGAGACGCGATGCCGGCTCGAAATGGAGGTGTGACGACTGGTGACTGCGGGCAGAACCCGACTCCAGAAAGTGGTGAGAATCTCCTAACACAAAATACGAACAGTAACCAAAGAAACTAAAGGAAAAAAGAACAAAAACCCAACACAACACGGTAAAACAACAGCAGAGTAGCGTTCTCATCAAGGTCTCCTTCTTCTCCAGCCTCCAAGGAAATCGAGCAGTCACCAGCACCTCCAGAGCTCCAGATCCTCCAACCGACCTCCACCAGCGCAATTCACATGGCTCACATGACGGAGTTGGACATTACCAGGCTAGGATTATCATTTGCTGTATTTATGGATAGTCCTTGAGTTTTCAGATGAAGTGCTTTATCTTTTACCTCTCGTTCCTTTGGCACAATGTCCATGGCTGCTTTCTTGTCTTTATAACAGACTGGTATAATCAGCATGATTCTGCTTTATTTGAGAAGAAATAAAGCTTCCTTTCGGAAAGGAAACCCAGAAACGTCAACCCCCATGGGCTGTGTTTTATGACTGTCATCCATTGACGTTAACCGTCGCAATATCTGCTGCATGTATGTTGTGCTGTGCGAACCGTGCAAGATTTTACAGCTCACCCACGCCTTCCCAACAGGCTCCTATATCCCGTACCGTTGGCGTTACATTGAATTTTGTTGTTGTTGTTTTTTATTTGAATTCGCAATACCAAACGGGCAATAAGCCCAATTACATGGAAGCGAATAAAAGAATGCTAAGAATGAGGCATTGGGGTGGATATTATTTCAAGTGGAAATACTGATCCCGGGAGGTACTACAAATAGGTACAATGAAAATCTGAAAAGGCCATGGTACTGTCGTTTATTATGCTGGAAGCAGCTACATATAGAAGGAAAAACAACAAGAAAGACGTTTTATCTCATGTATTGGACAAACAGAGCTAACAGGAAAAGATTGTTCGCTATATGCCTATACATACTGTCTCTGTGTGTGTGTGTGTGTGTGGGGGGGGGGGTGAATATCACTATTTCTCTTCTTTAAAAACGTTTATGGCCTGAGAGTGTACGGGTACACGGCTGCTGCGAAATCGGCCACGGCTTTGCAGGAACGTACACTGGCGGACAGAGTGTTCCACAGCGCAGGTCCACGAAAGAACAGTCGGCGAGTGCCTGTATTCGTCCTGGCTAGCGGGAGAATGAGCCCGGCGTTGGCTTGATGTCAAGTTGGGGCCGTGGTTGCGGGCGTCAGCTGCTTTGAAAGCGCTGTACTACATTGGCCACAGATGGACAGTACTTGACTTTTGCGTTCATTCAATATGAGGCCGCGGTTTTCGAGCCAGTCGGCCAGCGCAGTGACGAATGACGAGAGTCCCAGTGAAATAGTTGACGTGTTAGAACCACTTTGGTATAGTGCAATATCGTCAGAAATTGTATACTAGGAGTCGGGTGAGCTACTGCAGCTACCGCTCGGGTGTATAATTATATTAAATAAGATAGGCCCCAATACAGATCATTGGGGTACTCTACTTGTGCATACTGTGATGTTGCTCGGTTCGCTACCGATGCGGACTTGTTGTGTCCGGTTTGTAAGGTAGCTAACGAGCCATTTCATCACGGTACCGCCAACTCCAATTTCAAAGCAGTCCTGGATTATAATTGCATGCCGCACTTTGGCGAAGGCCTTCGACATGTCAAGGAAGCACACTCCAGAGGAGTCCTCAGCACAGGACTTCAGGAGGAATCCTGGGACACCGTCGCTGCCCGTTGCTTTCGCCGGGTTGACTTGACTTAGTAGACGGTAGGTTACGGAACAAGAGGCTGGCTGGAACGTGTGCAGGCTATCCGATGGAAGTGGGCCGACGGGAGAGGCTAGGCATGATGGGCGCTTTGGATCCGTCACAATGTCATGAAACACGTTGGCTACCTCTTCGATGTTGCAGGTTGGTTCGGTTTTCTGCTTCCCGCGTCCGGTGACGGTATTGATGACTTTCCAAATCTGGCGTGGGTTTCTGGAATGTTCTTGGCATTAACGTGCGAAGTACTCATTCCTACAACGGCGATACAGTCATGTTCGTTGCCTGAGTTCAAACCTTCCCGTAACACTGGTGGAGTTGAACATTTCCTTTGTCGGCCAGCCAAAGGCGATGATACCTTTTCTTCTTCTTGTCCAACTGATAAATGTCGCGGTTTGACCAAGGCACAGGTTCTGCAGATTTCATTGCCCCTTGTACAAGCGGGGCATGTGTGTCCAATACAGTCATAAATCGATCGTGCCAGAGCTCTCAGTAAGTGTCGACATCGGCATCAGAGGGAAGTCTTGCGCAAAGCAATATTTAAGGTCCTCGCGAAATAGCGGAATATCGATTTTGTGCAACTTACGTGTTGGTGGAGCACGCAGGGACTTCTTCGTCTGTACAGCAAAGGTCATAGTACAGTAGCACGGACGGTAAAGTGGTAACTTATGGTGGACGGAACAACCGTGCACGTTGACACTGAGTTCTCTGTAGAAAGGACTAAATCTATGGTGCTACCTTGGGGACAGAGAGGTGTAATTCTTGTCGGGGACAGCACGTGGTTTGTGAGGCTGTAAGCAGATGCGACATCTTCAAGGTGATGACGTTGCGCCATTCTCTGGCCTCGGAACATGTACACATTGAAGTCTCCTACAACGGTCATTGATGTTGTCACCAGAGACGCTATATGGAAGGCAGAGTCCAGAAGAGTCCAGTGCGCGACAGGCTCCTGTTGAGGACGATATACACATCCGAACAGGTGCTTCTGGGACTTCGATCGCAGCAGTATCCAGACGGCTTCCACGCCGTCTAGGCGGAGATTTGGCTGTGGCGTGATGGGAAGTGATGATTTGTAGTAGATACATACACCACCTCCAGTCCTGTTTTCGCGGTCACATCTGGTAAGGTTATAACCTGGGATTTGTACTTCTCCGTCAGAGATCGCGCTGTTTAGCCATGTTTCGGATATACACAGGATGTCGTACTTGGGGATCAGGGCGGTTAGAGCATGGACCTTGAAGCTGAGACTGCATACGTTCATGAACCCTAAGGACAAGTGGGATGTGTCGTGGTTGGTACATGATCGCAGATTTCGGTTGCTCATTGGTATGAAAGATGATGCTAGGGGATTTAGTGATGTAGAGAAAAGGGAAAACTAATGTGAGTGAAATTTCCTATCATTTTCAATGTAATAATTATACATGACTATTTTGTTGAATGAGGATACATTATGTAGCAATGGTGTACGTACGTCCGAGGTTGGGGCTTGTTAGCGACTGCAGGTGTCGTTAGCCGCCTGGCTGTGCCTGCGGGCGTTAGCGGCTCCCTGAATAAGGTTGTCGGCTAGAACCTCGTAATGTGATCCTGTCCGGTGCAGAACACTACTCAAGGCATCATCCAGGAGCTCACAATTGGCAGCTTGGTTTGCTGGTCTCTGGTCGGCCGTTTGTTGACTCTTCTTTTCGGCCTACGGGCTGGTGTGAAGCCATCACTGTCGTCATCTTCTTGTGCCCTATCATCTGTAGGCGTGTGCTCAGCCCTGGACTTGCCACGCACGGCGGGGGGTGTCTGACCTGCCCTGGGCTTGAGCTCACTGGAGTTCAAGTCTACCGTAGCGTTGTTATCCTCAATAGGTTCAACTGTTGACGTAGCATTGTTATCCTCAACAGGTGCTGTTGATGTTTTGGTCAGTTCTTTTGCACAGTGGTCTCATGGGATGTCTGGCGGCGTGGGCAGCTACGGGATTTGTGACCCGGCTGGTGACATTCCCAGCATGTCGATTCTTGTCCCTCGTGCCAAAGGCGCAACCTTGTTTTCATTTCTGGTACAACTAGCGTGCTGGGGATTGACCTCAGGGGCGTACCGAGTATGAACCGTCTCCCGCTCTCAACCATCACATCCAGGGTGTCGTAAAATACCGGGAGGCGACACGCCACACATTTCACGATCCGAGGATTGCTGCACTCGACCCGCGAAATTTGATGCGTGATTGAAACGTCGTCGTCATCTTCTTTTTCTCAATTGTTTTTGCTACGCTTCGAGGCCTATTCTGGATCTCCAGAGCGAAAGCTGGTTGTTTCTGATACGTACTACGCATTACCTTAGTTGAGCCGTGGCTTTTAATTTTTTTGGGAAGTTCACTGCTTTGGAGACGACGGAATGTCAAGGTAAGTTATTCACGAAATGTACTCAAATTTGAATTGAGTAAGTGCGAATGACACCCTGTTTTCGGAATAGTTCTCCACTAAACACACCATGCCCATGGCCCCTTCATGTTGTCCAAGTTCCATTCTCGGTTTGTGTGAAGTTTCGAGATGAAGATCGATGATGCACTCACCTTTTCATGGAAGGGAAAAAAGAGTAGCATATCAAACAGAATCCATGCAGCATTTGATGCCACTATCCTCATTCTTCTGCATTCTAAGTGTTTCACATTATGGTCCATGAACTACACACAATATTTGCCATTTCTTAACTGTTCATAGCTGTTCATACTTGAAGAAACTGTGTTCTGAACACATTGCCTTCAGGAAACGTAAGGCCGAGTCGCCTGACCGACTGAGCAAAGTTCTCTGCGACGAAAGTCACACTATCGGCAAATGCATTCAAGGCGAATACCCATGAATACCCTGTATACGGCTTGATCCACTTATCACAGAAGAATACACACACACGCACGCACACACATACCATGCATACGCCCGTCGCAAGAGACGAACGCAAGTCTGCAAATGCACCGGATGTGCACCCACAGATTTTCTCTTATAGAAATGATAGCGAACACGATCTGAATGAGACAGATCAAGACTTGCACCAGATAACTGTATAATCCACACAACTGGCAAAGCCATGTGAATCGACCACCAATGCACAACACACATACACCTTTGGACCTTTGGATGCCCATTGCTCCGTGCAATGATAGCATCAGGAGTTGGAGTATTTCCTGTGGCGAGTTAGATCATTGGGCCGACGGACGTCCCTGCCACAGCCGCAAATGAACACTCTAGGCTTTGGCACAGCCGCACACATATACACACACAAACACACACACACATACACTCACACGCATGCTCATGCAACATTCACATGTCACTGCTTCAGTTGTTTTTAGCTGTGTCATATTGTGTCTTATACAGAGCTTCACTTTGGGAAAAGCTGTTGAGATGCTGGAGAGCACTTGTTGCCATGCTTGCGAAATGCCAGCACCATTGCATGCCTTCAGCTGGCACACTTCCTGGCGTAGCAGATTTCCAAAACCTGATGCCATGTGTAACTGTGTCCTGATAACATGCAGGAATGACTCCATGGCCTCAGTAACACTCGCCTGTCTCATTGTCAGCAGTTCGCAAATTCCATGGATTATTTCACCTTCCATAGGCCTGTAGACCATAGGCCCATTGCGTAATGATGTCATGCGTACGCGACCAACCTGGAAAGTGCCGAAATGTGGGCAGAAGCAAATCTCGGCCTTGTAATTTTGTAATGTCAGCTTCTGCAAGGAACACTTTTCGTAGTCTTTTGTTTGTCGGAGATGGAGGTGCAGGCTGTGAAGCTCTCCGAGGACGATGTGCCTGGAGCATCGTTTGGTCGGAATATTGATGGCTCTCAACGCTTGGCAAGTCAACTTTCCGTGAAATAATTGAAGCGTTGGCTAGCTTGCCGTAATGCTCGTCGATCGGGAACGAAACTTGAATTGCTGATAGTGCTAAGCTGCTGATGGTGCTGTCCCTGCTGAAGTTGATGTCCCAGCTGATAGTGCTGTAGCTGCTGATAGTGCTGTAGCTGCTGATAGTGCTGTAGCTGCTTATAGTGCTGTCCCTGCTGAAGTTGATGACGAATGGGAGGATGATGAAGGGGAGGATGGTGATTCAGGCACAGCCAAGTACAGCTCCTTCCGTGGAATAGACAAAGGGTTCAGGTTCTTCAAGTCAGGCCACATCCAGAAGATCCAGTTCAATTCACTGCCTGTCTTTCCACAATTCTGTTTTGTATGCTGCGTCGTCCTGCCCTCTTTCCGTAAGGACAGGAAATACAACGTTCGGATATGCTGCACTGCTGGCGATGTGTCACATGTCCCTACGGTTCTCACTGCCTGCTGCACATGCCCTGCTGGGTTAGCTGGTTCCTGTAACCACATAGCGGGCCTATCATATGCATTGGAGGACTTTGTAAGGCTTGGCCTGCATGAAGAGACAGCGAAAACCTGTACTGAGAAACTGATGCAATGGAATCAGCCCCGAGCAGGTTCTGGTTCTAGCATGGTGACCAAAGTGGCATCCTCGAGGACAAAGGGGCACCCAATTACATTTAGCCGGACAACATCATCACCATGAAAGGGACGTACTTGCACAGCAATGTTCCTGACGGTCAATCCCTCCGACAGCAGCCTTTGGAGACACTCTTCCTTATCCAGAGTTACTACGCAATGTCCCCGGATACGATCAAAATTTACCTGCTTGATGCACTCAGGGCTCCTTATTTGGGCTGCCAAAGCGTCAAGGTAGGGCCGAAAAGACTCTCGGCCGTAGCCATCTACCGGAAAGGAACAGTAATGGTACATATCCGCACTGCTGCATCGCCATCCCTATTTCGCCATGCATTACTTTCATTCTTAGGGTACCCCGTAAGAAGACCTTGAGTCTGTGGGGATTGCCCTATCAAAATATGAATAAATAATAATAATAATGTCTGCAGGACTGCTCGATCTGACCAAGGATGAATCAGAGCACCAAAATTCCAAACCGACTTCAAAAGCTACACGAGCATTTCGAATATGAAATTAGAACGTGTTCTTGGGATCCTCGTGCAACACTTCCGGTTCCCGGATGCCATATTATTGGATGCATCGAGGTTGTTTCTATGCTCACTGTTGTTTTGTAAGACAATTTTTTTATAACTGTTTCACCGAAGAAATAGGGCAAGAGTATTTTGGG
This sequence comes from Sycon ciliatum, assembly GCF_964019385.1. NCBI lineage: Eukaryota > Metazoa > Porifera > Calcarea > Leucosolenida > Sycettidae > Sycon > Sycon ciliatum. The sequence goes on along the minus strand of NC_088645.1, from coordinate 20,518,572 downwards.
TTGGTTTGGACGCCTGGCTTCTCTTCACATAATAATACAGCCATGTATTTCCACTCTGGGAGTAGTAGAATACCTGCTTCCACTAACCCTACAAGTGCACATGCACGACTCATGAGCTGCTGAAGACAGTTAGGGTACTGATCATGTACATGTACATGCCGTGCACCGTTCATTCATGCTGACGAAAAAGTACACTACAGTACTCGTACAGACGGTGTAGGGTGCCCGCAGTGTAGCCTGGATACACGGGTGCACTTACCCCATCTCACTCGCGGCTCGGATCTTTGTGCAAGTCATCCATTTCCCGGACGTCTCTCGCATCTGCTCCGAGGTCCGTGCCATCCATCCGGGTCTCGAGTTACCAGTGCTCGCCATGATTGATGGTAAGGGCACGCCCTAGATCTGCTTTATAACGATCCAAAACTACCACATTCACAAAGGTATGCAGAGCTCTCAAAACAGCATCCGCAACACTATAGACCTGTTGATCTGTGCTGCACAAGGCGTTCGCTGATATCCCTACTTGATGACCTAGGCAAAAAAAGCATAGGGATGTAATAAATTTTTCATTTCTCCCCTTTTTTCAAGACATAACCTGGGATTCAAACCCTCACTATCGCCCTGCATGCATTCATCTCCCTATGCATGTACATCAGGGAGTCGTATACGACGGGGATAGCAAAAAACGCTAACGTAAACACAAACCTTTCCGTAATACTATGGGGCGGGGGCGCTTTGCTTGCAAAGGTGCTGTATTATGGTATGCAGTCCCCAGCGACATCCGTGCCATCCATCACGCTCGGCAGTTTCGCACGTAAGTTATCCCCTATACCTGTGCCCTGTAGATGCTGAAGACAAGCGAAACCTTCTGTTTTTTTTCTGTGCTCTTTCGGTTGTACCCGATCTCCCTCTAATGTACCGCTGACTCTACATTTAAGATCTAAGCATTTTAATTCTCATTCTCAATATAATCTTTCTCTCTCTCCCTCTCTCTCTCTCTTTCTCTCTCTCTCCCTCTCCCTCTCCCTCTCCCTCTCCCTCTCCCTCTCCCTCTCTCTCTCTCTCTCTCTCTCTCTCTCTCTCTCTCTCTCTCTCTCTCTCTCTCTCTCTCTCTCTCTCTCTCTCTCTCTCTCTCTCTCTCTCTCTCTCTCTCTCTCTCTCTCTCTCTCTCTCTCTCTCTCTCTCTCTCTCTCTCTCTCTCTCTCTCTCTCTCTCTCTCTCTCTCTCTCTCTCTCTCTCTCTCTCTCTCTCTCCCTCTCTCTCACTTGATCTCCCTCCCTCCCTAGCTGCATTCCTATCGACAAAAAAAGCATTATTATTATTATTACTTGCATGTACGCGTTGGAGTCAACCATGCAAGCATGATCCACAACTTCGCTTATGCTGAACATGATAAACAGGACTAAAACAGGGGAAAAAATGAGCTAGAACGATGATAATAATAATAATGACGAGAGAGCTTGGAAGCTCAGGGCCCTACGCTATGCTTTTTTGCCTTGATGACCTAGACAAAAAAGCATAGGGATGTTATAAATTCTTTAAAAAATTCCTTTTTTTTTAAGGCATAACCTGGGAAGGCTGGGATTCGAACCCGCACTATCGCGCCCTGCATGCATCCCCGATACACTTCGCATACATACTAATTCTTCCAAGTTGTTTCACATTGTGATGTTGCATTTTAAAGCCCTATTTGAATATGCATTGTGGCCAGCCGTCTTTGATGGCACGGTACGGTAGGGGATAGGTACGGGACGGGTACGATCGAGGGTAATACGAGTATTATACGACACCGTCTCCAGTACCGTACCGTACCATCAAACACAGCTGGCCACATACAGCTGCCCGCAATATTCAAATAGGGCTTTCAAACGCAAGATAATAACGTAAAGCAACTTGGAAGAATGGGTATGACTGGCGTGAATAGCCGCCGGAAAGCTGCAGCGTAATCCCGGGAATCGCAATCACACTGCACGTGTATCCCGCTGGAATGGCCAGTATATGTGAAGCTTCGACATTTGAAAAATTTGAGTTGACTAAGTTTGAGTTGGATATCAAAATAAACTGATTTAGTCTGTTGAGATGCTGGATCATTGTGCTTTTGCTTGTCGACGGGGAGAATACTATGTCCGGAGTGTTTGGTGCTTGGGTGGCATTCATCCGCTCCGCGATCAGAGTATGCTTCTCGTTCGCAGTAACGTTTTGCCTGCAGAGCGGCCCGCAAAAATCACCACGTACAGCTCCATGAACTCCCTCTCCATTGCTGAGTCGAACAAAGATTTCGGCATGATGGGAGAAGTAATTATTAGTTGGCAGTCTAGAAGTCAAAACTCAAAACTCAAAAGCATGCAGTCAGACTGCAAGAGTAGAGGCTGAAATAAAACGAAAAGACGGAACATGTGCTGCAAGTATATCAAAAGCGCTCCGCGTGCCGCCGGAATCTGCATTCCACTGGCCTGCAGAGTGGTGGGAAACCTTTTCCGTGTTTACGCTGGCGGGAACGTCACGTGAGCGATTCACCTTGACAACTTTCACATTCCGCTTGTTTTTTACGCCAGTCTGAACGCGCCCTAAGCTGGCTAGCGCCAGACGTTACTGAAGTAACGTCTTCTGCATATCTACTGGAATAAATAATGATAATAATAATGTAGACAGTAAAAGGACATATGGATACGAGTTAAGAGTAACTCTCCATCAATGAAACTGAATACTATATACAGTCAGAAAGTGCAATAACTAGGCACAAAATTGACAAGAGTACTGAGACATTCGACGTCCTGACACCTAGCTTCAACACATCTCCGTAGCACTAACCGACAGCCTTCCAAATTGGAAGGTTCAAGGCTATGGAAAGAGGGTTGCCTGATGATCGTAGAGATACGTGAAACTCGGAGTTGTGACAAAGCTTCCAAACTCTCTCTTGTGGTTATGGAAAGACCAAAGAGGGGAAGGCAAGCGCAACGAAAACGAGCAAAAGCTACAGTCCTACAGTCAGCTACAGGCGAAACGTACGTCGTGTGAAACAACTTGTTTTGTAGTCAACTAGTCCATCACAATGTCATGCAAGAGGAGTACTGTAGGAGTTTGGCTTTTGGCTTGTATAATTCGTTTTCGCAAAGCTTCCCCTTTCTTTACTTATCTTTGATATTTTATGACCCTCCCAAGTTGGGTGGTGTGCTGCTTTGCTGCTTCGAATTGTAGTTAGACCGCTTTGTCAAATATCGTACTGGTCTCGTCATCGTCCAGTAACAATCGACATTCTTTGTTCCGTTGGGACTGTAGCTTTTGCTCGTTTTCGTTGCGGTTGCCTTCCCCTCTTTGGTCTTTCCATAACCTTGAACCTTCCAAGTTGGAAGGCTGTCGGTTAGCGCTACGGAGATGTGTTGAAGCTAGGTGTCAGGACGTCGAATGTCTCAGTACTCTTGTCAGTTTTGTGCCTAGTTATTGCACTTTCTGACTGTATATTATCCAGCTACAGTGCTGGAGAGTTACTCTTAACTCGTATCCATATGTCCTTTTCCTTTCTACATTTATTTATGGCTCAAAATCTGAGTTTCAAATAATAATACTGTGCTGCTGCATCGCGCAATGCCCGCTACTTTTTTGTAGTTTGAGCACTCTGGCGCTTCAGCGACGAGCTATCTTAATGTCTGTGGTGCCTCCTTTGCACCATGGCTGGTAGCTCGGCCTATTTAGCTCGTAGCTGTACTGATGAGGCCTTTATGGCCAAAACGGCTTACTGTCTACAGCATTGGGTGATAATAATAATAATAATAATAATAATAATAATAATAATAATAATAATAATAATAATAATAATAATAATAATAATAATAATAATAATAATAATAATAATAATAATAATAATAATGACGACTACACCATAGCTCAGTGGTTAGAGCATCGCTAGCTACAGGCGAGGGTCCCTGGTTCGAGTCCTGGTGGTGACAGTCAATTTTTTCTTCAGACGTTTCCCGTTTGTCTCTTTCCCTCAAACTAGTGAAGATTTTAAGACTTGGGGCTCCCCGCGTGCTAGAGTGTACGTGAAGTGTGTGGGTACAGTGAGGGCTGCGTCCCACCCGCCTGTGTGGATTCACAGGAAGTGTGAGCTACGAAGTCTGAAGAAAATGTTGAACAGTCTCTGCAGGGATGACGACTACACCATAGCTCAGTGGTTAGAGCATCGCTAGCTACAGGCGAGGGTCCCTGGTTCGAGTCCTGGTGGTGACGGTCAATTTTTTCTTCAGACTTTTCCCGTTTGTCTCTTTCCCTCAAACTAGTGAAGATTTTAAGACTTGGGGCTCCCCGCGTGCTAGAGTGTACGTGAAGTGTGTGGGTACAGTGAGGGCTGCGTCCCACCCGCCTGTGTGGATTCACAGGAAGTGTGAGCTACGAAGTCTGAAGAAAATGTTGAACAGTCTCTGCTGGGATGACGACTACACCATAGCTCAGTGGTTAGAGCATCGCTAGCTACAGGCGAGGGTCCCTGGTTCGAGTCCTGGTGGTGACAGTCAATTTTTTCTTCAGACTTTTCCCGTTTGTCTCTTTCCCTCAAATTAGTGAAGATTTTAAGACTTGGGACTCCCCGCGTGCTAGAGTGTACGTGAAGTGTGTGGGTACAGTGAGGGCTGCGTCCCACCCGCCTGTGTGGATTCACAGGAAGTGTGAGCTACGAAGTCTGAAGAAAATGTTGAACAGTCTCTGCTGGGATGACGACTACACCATAGCTCAGTGGTTAGAGCATCGCTAGCTACAGGCGAGGGTCCCTGGTTCGAGTCCTGGTGGTGACAGTCAAATTTTTCTTCAGACTTTTCCCGTTTGTCTCTTTCCCTCAAACTAGTGAAAATAATAATAATAATAATAATAATAATAATATTAACTGGTTTGAGGGAAAGAGAGACAAACGGGAAAAGTCTGAAGAAAAAATTGACTGTCACCACCAGGACTCGAACCAGGGACCCTCGCTTGTAGCCAGCGATGCTCAAACCACTGAGCTATGGTGTAGTCGTCATCCCAGCAGAGGCCGTTCAATAATAATAATAATGTCTATTAATTCTTCGTCTCCGTCTCGTCTCCGTCTCCGTCGCCATCGGGACGTGGAGAGTCGACGCCAGGAGGGTCGCTGCCCTCCTCGGGACGTGGAGAGTCGACGCCAGAGGGGTCGCTGCCCTCCTCGGGGGTGTCCTCCCCGTCGGCGCTGGCTGCGGCGACCCGAGCACGATAATAATAATATTATAGCTATGCCGCCATGCTGCACGTGCGGAAAGGCCTCGACCTGTTCAGGCTGCAAATGCGCCAAAGCTGGACGTCAATGTGAATGTACTAACTGCTCCGCCAATCGCCATGGAACGTGTCGTAACTCCTGTCGCTCAACGTCGTCACAGACGGCCGGCAGCGCTGCTGCCGCCTCTCATCTGGCTTTCTCTTCATCATGCCCAGTACCCTCCGCCGTGAATACTCGAAATTCAAGAACTCGAAATTCGAATGTTCAAGGAGTATCTCAAATATCGGCCTCCTCTTCCTGCCACGATGGTCGCGGAAACCCTTCTACCACGTCCTCACAACCCAGCGGTGCTGCCGCGGAGACGTCTGTTTCATCCTCATGCCCCGCTGCGGCTTCTGGCTCAGGCACTCAAACTCCCCAGGTTCGAAACTCCCAAGAGAATTCTCAGCCGTTTTCCGGTACGCACAGCACTGAGGATGCGCACGCCCTGGACTACTCTGCCATTTCATCCCAGGACATTGACCGGCTTGCGAACTTGGACGCCTCTCAGCCACCTGAGCGACTCCCTGACGCTGCACCAGCCCTAAACTGCCAGCCGTTCACCTGGGCTTCCGTCCCATCATCGCAGTTTGAGCAAGCCCTGGAGCACGCGAGAGAAGTTGTCGTCAACTGGCGCCGCAACATTTTTGCAATACCATCTGGAAAAGCAGGCTGTGCGTTCGTGGAGGAGCAGGCTCGTCTCCTGCAACTCCTGTCCCCTGACACACCTCAGGAACGCATTGCTCTGAAAGCTGCTATGGTGTTTCCGCCGCTTCTCCTGCAGAAACCTTTCCGGACATCAAAGGCTGCTGATCATGTCCGCTGCTTGCAGCGTCGACTCCAACTATGGAAAGATGGTGATATCACTTCCCTGCTCCACGAGGGTCGGCAGATCCAAGACCACCTACCATCTGGTCCTCTCCAGCGGTCTGATGACGCAGCGGTGAAAGGCTTTACCCGTCTCATGCTCGCGGGCAAAGTGAAAGCAGCAATTCGTTGCCTGCACACCTCAGGCAAGGGGGGCGTCCTTCCCTTGCAGGCTGACTGCGGTGGTGGCCAGTCCACCATAGATATTCTGAAAGCCAAACACCCTTCACCGGACTTGGATGGCCCCTCATCCGATGTACTGCTACAGGGTCCGTGCCGCCCAACGCATCTCGTGCTGTTCGAACCGGTGAATGCTGCATTTGTCCGGGCTACCTCTCTTTCCCTGTCTGGTGCGGCAGGGGTGTCTGGGCTGGATGCAGATGCCTGGCGGAGGATGTGTTGTTCATTTGGAAGATCTTCCACGGGCCTATGCAACGCTGTAGCCATGCTGACGAAGCGCCTCGCCACCTCTCCTGTCGACTCGGGTGCTTTGGCGCCGCTGCTGGCTGGAAGGCTTGTGCCCCTGGATAAGAATCCTGGTGTGCGCCCGATCGGCATTGGGGAGACCCTCCGTCGCCTCATTGCCAAGGTGGTCCTCCGCATCACCCGTCAGGACATTGTTGAGGCCGCGGGGGCACTTCAAACCTGTGCTGGGCAGGAGGGAGGGGCGGAGGCCGCTGCGCATGCCCTGTGTCGCCACTTTGACAGCAGCAACACAGAGGGAGCACTCCTGGTCGATGCTGCCAACGCGTTCAACTCCCTGAACCGTGCAGCTATGCTCCACAACATCCACCTACTATGTCCATCAATAGCAACAATTTCGAAAAACCTTTACCGCAGCACAGTACCTCTCCACGTCAGCGGTACGGTTATCTGGTCTGCTGAAGGCACCACGCAAGGCTGCCCACTAGCCATGCCCCTCTACGCTATTGCCATTACGCCACTCGTCACTACCCTCGCCACCGCCCTTATGGACGACTCTCCAGCTGGCACGGTGCATGACCGCGAATCGCCTGAGAGACCAGCCGGCGTCGGTGCGTCCGCTGCTCGACCGGACGCCTCGACCATCCAGCTATGGTATGCCGATGACGCGGGAGCCGCTGGCCTGCTGCACTGCCTTCGCACCTGGTGGGACCAGATCTGTCAACTTGGCCCAGCATTCGGCTACTATCCAAACGCTGCCAAGACTTGGCTGGTTGTCAAGCCCGAGCATCTCGATGCTGCCAACGCTGCATTCGCCGACACCGATGTCCACATCACTACTGAGGGCCGCCCCTACCTGGGTGCTCCTCTGGGCTCGGAAGCCTTCAAGACAACATTTTGCAATGCTCGAGTGGAGGCTTGGGCATCTGAGATGCGTGAGCTGGCGAACGTGGCCGAGGCCGAGCCCCAAGCCGTGTATGCCGCACTGGTCTTTGGGTACCGTCACCGCTGGACATTCCTGATGCGCGTGTCGAGCTGTGCACCAGACGTCTTCGAGGCTCTCGAGTCCTCTCTTCGCTCCGTCTTGTTGCCAGCTCTATTGGGTGTGCCAGTCGTCCCTGCCCCTCTACGCAGCCTTCTTGCTCTGCCTGTGCGTCATGGTGGCCTTGCAGTGCTCAATCCAGTTGAGGCTGCCTCGCAACAGCGGACAGCATCTCTGTCCATCACGAGCAGTCTCCAGCAACTTATCGCGGACCAGTCCTCCCTCTACAGCGTAGACCCAGCAGCCATTTGCGCCGCCAAGGCTGCTGCCAAGCAAGCCCAGTCTGTGACTACCAAGACCGTCCTGCAGACAGCTGGTCCAGAGGCCCTACCACCAATGCTTCTGGAGCACCTCCAGGCCAAGGGAACAGGGGCATGGCTGACTTGTCTTCCTGTTCGCGAGCATGGATACTCCCTCGACCGGCGGTCCTTCGTTGATGCCCTATGCATTCGTTATGGCCTCACCATCCACGGTTCACCTACCGAGTGTCCATGCAGCCGGCCGTTCACCATCGACCACGCAATGATCTGCAAGTTGGGCGGCTATCCCATCCACCGGCACAACCATGTCCGCAACTACCTGGGCCAACTTCTTTCTCAAGTGTCTGAGGATGTGCAGCTGGAGCCACCGCTGCAACCTCTACCGACGGTCCGCACGTTTGACCATGGTCCTGCCCTGCTCACTGCGGAAGACGCCAGACCGGACATCAAGGCCAGGGGGTTTTGGTCGGTACAGACTGATGCATTTTTTGATGTAAGGGTGTTCTATCCCAACGCACAGTCGTACCGATCTCGCCCGCTGGCTGAGGTGTTCCAATGGCACGAGCGTCAGAAGCAGTCGGCATACGGTGCCCGGATCCGGGAAGTTGAGCACGCGTCGTTCACCCCGATCGTCCTGTCTTCTGCTGGTGCCCTGGCGAAGGAGGCCACCCGGTTCCTGAAGCTGCTCGGAACGAAGCTCTCCACCAAGCTCTCGCAGCCTTATCCCCTCGTGATGGGAAAGCTGCGGACGGACCTGGCTTTCAGCCTTGTCCGCGACTCCGTCCTGATGGTTCGTGGGAGTCGCCGTGCATTCCGTGCACCTGGTCTGGCGGCGGATGTGGATGCTGTTTCTGTGGAGGCCCGCATTCCCGCCACTACGTGACGCTAAGTCCTCCTGGGGTTTGCCGCTCTCCGGTCCTCTTTCATCCCGTTCTCCCCTCTTTTTTGGGGATTCTTTGTACTTCGTCTTTCTTGTTTTCCTTGTTCCTTTGTTTTTTGTAGGACAGATTTTTGGTGTACTGATTTCGGTTGTTGTTGTGTCTGACTCTATTCCCAATATCTAATTCTGTGGTTGGTTTTCCGACTCATTAGATATCCTTAGCTAAAAAAACGCTAACGTAAACGCAAACCTTTCCGTACTTCGGATCGTTCAAGCTGACTTTTCCCTTAGCACAAAGTACGTTATAGTTGAGACGAAGTAGTCGTGACAACCATGGCGATATGAATTTTCGTGGAAACAGATGCGGGAAATTCAAAATTTTGAACCAGGGATTAGTTTGCTGTCGTTTCGAAAGAATACCTTGGCGAGGTCTTTTACTCTGGAATAGCAAAAGCACGGCGAACATGAGTTTTCGCTGTTCCCAGGTCCTTGGAAACCCTTTCCTAAACGCAGCACCGAAGACTGTAAGGGTTCTCCAGCTCCAGCACGTCTGGGAGAGGCCGATGAATTTCTTCCTCAGGAGTGCCGCGGAACTGGTCCTTTGTTTCCCAGATGGGATAGAGGGAGAACAGCACGAAGCAGAGGACGCAGAAATTGTCAACTGAAAGGCAAAACTCGCCAAAAAGCTAAATGTCACAAGAGGAAGCAATCTTGACTCTCGATCTCATCTCGATCTGCACGTCGACGTGCTTTTTATCTCCCGCCAGTTACAAAACAATGCGAGTTTTTGCATTTTTTGCAGAATTTCCATAACGAACGTCGGCCCGTTATTTTGAGCTCTGTAACGTTTTTCCGTTATCCGATAACGTCTTTTGTCACGGCTGGGAGTGAGTACCGTAAAAGTTAGCGTTATCGTACTTTTGCTAAGGATGTCTATTGGGTTGTAGTTTCCACCATGAGTTTGATTCCATCGTGAGTTTTGATTCTATTTGCTATTTTTCGTTCCATTTTTGAGCTCATATTTTATTTTCCTGATTTCTTCTCCAGTGTATGTTGTATTGCATTTTAATACATTGTGTTAATTTTTGCCCATAAAAGAGGCTTGCACCCCAAAAAAAAAAAAATAATAATAATAATCTCCAGTGCGTGAATCTATTGCCAACACCTAGCATGCACATGAGTGAAAACCCATTGACCTTTAATTAACCCTTTGTGACCCCACTGTAAAGTAAGACACTAACTCACCTTCAAATAACATGCTCTTTTTCTTGTATCTCTACCAAACAATCACCGATTTTTACAAACTAACCACTAACCTAGTTTTAGGCATAGTCCTATCTCGGAGGTAATACTATGCAGTCATAGAAATTATTATCAACACCTCACTTAAATGCCACCACATTAATGTATTATATAATCATAACTGCTCCGTTTCGTCGCCCTGTCTTTGAATTTTATCCCATTATGACAGTGGAATATCCCAAACATAGTCGCACAGGCTACCAACATGAGTTAAAAACCAGGATAGTTCAGTGCAGTGCGAGTCGGATCAGCACAAGCGATACACCAATCTGGTGTATACACGCAAAACACAGAATATACACCATGTTGTGCAATACAAAGTCATCGAGATTGAAAATACGTATGGAAAGTATACGAAATATGAAAAGTTTGGCTCCACCAGCGCTTGGATCAATTCTGAATCTTCTTCATTTTCGCCCAAGCCATGGAAGGTCCTTCCTGGCAAGCGCTCTTACTCAACACGAGTGTCGGATAACAAGTGGAGCGCCATTATACTGCTTCTTTCACCTCCACGTATCCATTCCCATACAAAATGAACGTGAACTGGGTTTCGCCTGTTCACTAGCGATTCAAGAATTTCTCGCACTTGACCCCAAAAAGTGACCGTTGGTATAACCTTGAAAACGCTCTACATGCATAACCGGTACGCTCGGTACTAGGTTTTCACGACTGCTCTACGCATATGTACACATCCAGTTCACGTATAGCATGATGTAGAGTGGAATGCTTGAACAAATACAACTCTCCGTAGAAGGAGTACCGGTATACCGAACATGTACAACATGTATACAACCGTGTATAGGCAGGTCATTGCCTGGAAGTCAATCACCCGCACTCAAACTCTTGTCCAGTAGAAACTTGCAGTATCCGACTAATACTTACACAATGGCTGAGGCAGAACCAGTACCAGCAGTACCTGACGTAGATGAAGATTATGATAATGAAGAATTTCAAGTCGCCGCCGAAGCAGCAGCAGCAAGGGAAGATGCGGTAAGTCGCCATGCAGAAAAATCTTGCCTGTCGCAGTGAATTTATTTCAAAACGTTAGCTCATATAAACTTAACCCACGACGAGCATCCTGAGACACAAGTTCACGATGGTGGGAATTCTGAAAAAAACGTACCTAATAAAAGACCAGAACATGTAGCTCCGAGCACGAACCTCCCGTTCCTTTTACACACCTTTTTGCCATTTTTTCTTTGTGGATGAGTCCAACAGTCATCATGAATTGGCTTTATCTTTTCTTCTCCGTGCTGATTTATGACCTCTTTTCTGTTCATCGCTTCATTGGTGTTGCCATTGTTTCCTTTTGAATGTAATAATTATTTCGCGAAGAGAGAGCCCGAACGTTGGTTATGAAACCTGTTTCAGAATGTTGTGGAGGAACCTGAAGCTTGCGCTCCTGCTAAGTTGCTGTGTTGTAGTTTTAGATTTGTCTGCCAGGAAACTTGTTGGAAACAAAAAATTATGTGCTCCTGCATTTGGAGCACTTGAACGATATGCAGTACAATTTGTTGAGCAGAATATGACGATACGTCCATGGCCTGCGGCGAACCTCTCAGGTTCGAGGCTGGTGGTATCAGTATTGATGTGTTTGGAGATCTGCTCCCCCTCCCCTCTTCTCCTCTCACGCCCCCCCCCCCCCCGGGTTATCTTCAACTCCAATAAGCTCAGTGAGCAGACCTCCTATTGTAAACTGCCCTGGTCACACCAAACAAGCCGTTTTCAGCTTGTGCTGAGAGTGGCTTGTGCTGATTGAAGTGGTTGGTCCCTGGTGAGACCAATATCAATAAGGAAATGGCTGAAAAGCGCTCGAAAAATTATGACTTGAAGCGAGAGATGTCCAGAATTTGGTCCCTCTCCCAAGTTGACGCAGTCCCTGTGGTTGTCGGTGCCCTGGGAGGCTTGGTGAGAGAGTCTCCTCAATGCCTTCGGACTATGTAGGGAGCATAATTGGCTATTGTGCAACAGGAGGCTATCCAAGGTTCCGTTAAAATTCTAAGAACTGTTCGTAACAGTCATGTAGATTCACATCTGCTGCGTTTTCATGTTCAATAGCCAAGAGACGAATAACGACTGATAAAGATGTTTCCTTTGTTACTCCCTTCATTGGTTGATGTACTTGATTTAGCACTCTGATGCTGGCCAGCTTAGGCTTTTGCACTTGGCTACAATTTTCACAAGCCATGCTTGAGTCCTGGTGTCGGCTTCGGCCCTTGCTAGTGCTAATTCAGAGTTTGACTCTAGAGGCGTTAGTAATAGACTGGTACCGATTCTGAATCCGAATGTCAAAATAGCCCCCTTAATAACATCATTCGGCTCACCAAGTGTCGAGCTTTAAAACCGATATCAATGCCCTTATCACTTATACAGAACACGTCGGTGCGAAATCTTAATTTTTGTTTTGATGTCGGAGTTCGGATTGAGGTTCTTTCCTTCTTTCTCTTCCTTCCGCTATTTCTTGTCCCTTTGGTTTTAAGCTTCTTACTTTATTCATTTTCTTTTTGCTGTTTCACCCATGGAAATATTTTCCCGGTGGCTTACGGCCTTCGAAAGAAGTGAATAAAGGAGACGTAATAAGAATAAGAATTATTTAAAATCGGATACTGAGCCCGAAGGTATCGGGATCGTTACATATGGAACCAGTTACCGCGGCCTAATGTTCGCGACAGATTAATGTTCGTTATTTTTGCTAGAAGAGTGTAACGCGAATATTAACCAGCGTGAATTCGAGCTTCAAAAGTCGGTATATGTAGGTGGCCCCTGTGCTTCGCGAACCTTTGCCATCACAAACTTGTTGGTTCCAAGAAATCGCGAAAATTTGGTGACGTGGATATTGGGCGATTTACAATATTTCCCAAATTAACATCACTACTACTACAGTCCGTTTCAAAAAGATTTGCAATCCTGGCGATCGCCCGCGGAGTTTGGCGTCTTGCCGTATGAGCACTCGAGCGCTGCCTGGAAAAACTCACTGTGAACTCGAAGAAATATTCCGCGCGAAAGCAGGAAAAATGACAACTCACTCACGTTGATACAGTCATGTACGTCTGGTTTACACCAAACGAGTTCTTCCTCGTATCGATAATGGAGTCAGAGAGGACATGTCGAAACGAAAGTTTTGTAGATGTTGACGAGCGGCATGTGTCCCAATTCGTTTTGTGACCAAAATAGTTTCTTTGAGCTGCGATTTACTCACCGTGTGACGAAAACGACATCGACACGGACTCATTCCCAAGGCCATGACTTGGCAAAGCTATCCGTGTGACTTTGACGACATTTTGAGAAAAGCAGACGCTTGTGAACGCTGATAGAAGACGGCGTTGACTGCTAAATTCAAATTGGCGATCTTGAAATACTAGAATGAATCTCAAAAAGCTACAGCGCGATGACTTCCATATTCACTCACACCATTGCAGTGTTGTGGGTGTGTTCACGTGGCGTGAGCCAGTCAAGTGTCAGTCAGTTCGGCAGGAAGCGCGAGCTCCAACAAGTCGTTTGGTGTGGCCATCTTTTTTGTCTTGTGTACCAGCTTGATCACCAAAACAATGAAGAAAAAAGGTTTGACTTGAGGATAGGTTGGGATTTGAACTAACAACTAATACTTCATTTTCAGCAGACAGCATTCATGACCATGATAACCACAAGGCCAAAAAGGAAAGGATAAATCCTGGGTTTGATAAAAAGTCGATACTGGCTTCCTGGGCAAATTGTACACCATGGGAAAAGGCCGGAAACCTAGGCGAAATTTTAACTCCTTACCGGCTGGCCCAATTGTTCCGAAACCTTCACAGAACAATTTGCGTGCCCTAACAAGCCATTCTATGTACTTTGGTGTCCACATTTCCCTGATCTTCATACTTTTAAGACCCAAACCTGAATTTAAATCTTTTTGAAACAGACTATAAGCACCAAGTGGAGGACAATCGAGGACAGTGTTAGTGCTGTGCGGTGTGAGCCAGAATATTCGTGTTTTGTAGGAGCTGTCCTTCCCATGTGTCCTTCTTCGATCAATCCATATCTGGCTTGCATCATGATGCATGATGCATGATGCAAGCCAGATATGGATTGATCGAAGAAGTATAGATTTACCATCACTGTGAATACTTGTAAGAGGATAAGAGTCACACTGTAGCTCAGTTGGTTAGAGTATTGCTCGTGAATAGCAAGGTCCCTGGTTCGACTCCCGGTGGTGTGACTGATGATTTGTTCCTCCATTGTGATAATAATTATTATGCGTGTGGATGCATGTGTTTGCGTGCACGCGCCAATGTATGTGTAAGTGGTTTCAATCGTTTGCAAAAATGTGTATGACAGTGTATGACGGTGTATGGCAGTGTATGACGGTGTATGACTTTATTGACCTGTGGTCTACATGCTTGTCCATCTTGTCTTCAGTTACAGCTCCGGGGTGACATCGAGATGTTGAAGAGAGACGAAGGGCTTGCCAAGCAAGTGTGGACGGTCAGTGAACGCTTTCAGAAACATTTTTACACGTGTCTGAATCTTTTCTTCTAACACAACTGCTACAGACAAATTATAATAATAACAAAAATAATAATTAACGCAATAAATAGAGTAAGCTGCGCACTCTGTACAAACACCATTAGCAGCTTACTCTATTTATTGCGTTAATTACATTTGTATCTCCACGTAAGCTTTTTTTAAATAATAATAATAATTTTTAACTAGAACGGCGGCAGAATTTATTACAAAAAAATGTATTATCTACGCATACATCTACGCAAGAGTCACCACGAGCCATTTTGGACATGTGTCAAAGTATTGGACGTTTTTGCTCCCTTCTTGTCACAATACTACAGGCAATGATGGAAATAAGCTAAAAGACTACAACTACAAGGAAAAGAAGTTTAGAGATACATCACTCGAATTATGTGTAGACGTGACAGCATGCAAATCCAATAAGTGACAAAAACGTAGTGACAAGAAAAAGAAAGAAATATCAAGAGATCAAGGGATCTATTTCGCACCTTCACGACGAACAGTGCCGAACAACTGCAAAGACAACACATTCTCCTCCTGAACACAAAGCTCAGGGTATAACTTACGTATGTACAAAGCTTCCAACACGGCTAGATGTAACAAAGACCTACCACTCGACAAAACAGAGAATACATCATCGGAATACCACACACGACAACTAGCACAGCCCGACCGGTGACACTTCATTGCCGAGGTACTGTTTTCCTGACCGGACTTCTTCACATAATTGGAGTGATGTATCTCTGAACTTCTTTTCCTTACAGTTGTAGTCTTTTAGCTTATTTCCATCATTCCCTGTAGTATTTTGACAAGAAGGGAACGAAAACGTTCAATACTTTGACACACACATATCCTATTTGGCTGGTGGTCACTCTTGCGTAGATACATGCGTAGATAATAATATTTTTTTGTAATAATAATACTTCAACTACGAAATAGAGGTTGCAAATTCGGCGATGATTTTGTTAAGGATTAGGTTCGCTATTTCGCCGACGACTTGACACTTGACTGACTCACGACTGCCATCCAGAGAACACGAGAAGTCCATCGAAACTTCGGCTCGGAAAACCTGCAAGAAAACACCACTCCCTGCTCAACGCACAGTGTTTCGGGGAATTCACCCCTCATCAGTTGAGCTTGAGCAGGCTTCCTCTTCCTCAGCCTACTCAAGTTCAACTGATGAGGGGTGAATTCCCCGAAACACTGTGTATTGAGCTGGGAGTGGTGCATTCTCTGTATGGCAGTCGTGAGTCAGCCAAGTGTCAAGTCGCCGGCGGAATAGCGCGAGCTCCTGTGTGGGAGCAAACCCATTCCTAAAATAATAATAATTATTATTATTATGATCAAGAAAGGTAAAGGACAAAATGTTACGAGTTATGACAAACTGGTCGTACATTGCCACGTTCGGAGTTGCCAATAGCAGCTACGTGATTTGAAAATTCCGTATGGTGGAACCCAGATGCGCATGCAGTTTACGTAAGACTTTCCGTAGATCGAATACGTTTTTTACTAACGTAATTACGTTATGCGGAACCTCTCTAATACTAATACAAAAGAGAAAGACCAATGAACTACAAGTTACCCCTATACTGTCCACTAACACCACCAGTTACTAAACAATCAGCTCATGCGATAACATTGCACGACACTGACCGACGGTACTGACGTTCTATAACTAACTGGCTAACAGCTCTAGCACATCTTGGATGCATCTTTGCATCCTTTGAGCCACAATAGTTGTGTGGAATGTTGCTGTGAGTTTTTGAATCGTGGTTTGACCGTATTGTCCAATGGTCTTGCCAGTATCGCCATCGACATGCATGAACATCCGCCAACGTCCTTCACAGCTGAGACTTTCAGCTCGTGCGTATCTTGGCTGCGCTCACATTCCCCTTCTTTTTGTTATTTCTATAACTTAGAACCTTCCAAGTTGGAAGGCTGTTGGAGTGCGCATCCAAGATGTGCTAGAGCTGTTAGCCAGTTAGTTGTAGAACGTTAGTACCGTCGGTGAGTGTCGAGCAATGTTATCGCATGAGCTGATTGTTTAGTAACTGGTGGGGTTAGTGGACAGTATAACGTTAGTAACTTGTAGTTCCTTGGTCTTTCTCTTTGTATAAAATAAACCTTGGCTCTCCATCTGAGTCCAACAATACAAGAAATACTAATAATAAAAGATGATTGAGAGAGGTTTGAGCTTGTAGTGCAGCCATGGAACCTGAAACTAGACTCCGTGCCGTTATCTACATTTGCACCGATATCATGGTGCGCATGCTTCCGTCCCACAATAGTCTCCTTTGCTTGAGGCTGCCGAAGCAAATCGTACCTCGCAGAAAGCGCACAAGGAAAGATGAGGAAAAGAACTGACAGCAGGCTATGAGAGAAGTTGGACAAAAAATGAAACAAACAACGAAAGCTGGAGTATTTCAGAACACGATGCATCGATGGTAAGATACACTTTGGATTTGCAGTAGTTTGTTTTTCCGGCCACTGCGTCAAATTGACTGAAAGTAGATTAATCCATTCAGCGCTTTGAAAAGGGCTGACTGCTGAAAACGGCTGAATCCGAAAATTCAGCCGTTTCTGTAGAAATGTTGACGTCAAAAAGCTCTTTTTCCGCTGAATGGTTGAATCGCGCTTGGTGTGACCGCGGCCTAATGTTCGCGACAGATTAATGTTCGTTATATTTGCGAGAAGAGTGTAACGCGAATATTAACCAGCGTGCATTTGAGCTTCAAAAGTCGGTGAATGTAGGTGGCCCCTGTGCTTCGCGAACCTTTGCCATCACAAACTTGTTGTTTCCAAGAAATCGCGAAAATTTGGTGACGTGGATATTGAGCGATTTACAATATTTCCCAAATTAACTTCACTACTACTACAGTCCGTTTCAAAAAGATTTGCAATCCTGGCGATCGCCCGCGAAGTTTGGCGTCTTACCGTATGAGCACTCTAGCGCTGCCTGGAAAAACTCACTGTGAACTCGAAGAAATATTCCGCGCGAAAGCAGGAAAAATGACAACTCACTCACGTTGATACAGTCATGTACGTCTGGTTTACACCAAACGAGTTCTTCCTCGTATCGATAATGGAGTCAGAGAGGACATGTCGAAACGAAAGTGTTGTAGATGTTGACGAGCGGCATCCGTCCCAATACGTTTTGTGACCAAAATAGTTTCTTTGAGCTGCGATTTACTCACCGTGTGACGAAAACGACATCGATACGGACTCATTTCCAAGGCCATGACTTGGCAAAGCTATCCGTGTGACTTTGACGACATTTTGAGAAAAGCAGACGCTTGTGAACGCTGATAGAAGACGGCGTTGACTGCTAAATTCAAATTGGCGATCTTGAAATACTAGAATGAATCTCCAAAAGCTACAGCGCGATGACTTCCATATTCACTCACACCATTGCAGTGTTGTGGGTGTGTTCACATGGCGCGAGCCAGTCGAGTGTCAGTCAGTTCGGCAGGAAGCGCGAGCTCCAACAACAAGTCGTTTAGTGCAGCCATCTTCTTTGTCTTGTGTACCAGCTTGATCACCAAAACAATGAAGAAAAAATGTTTGACTTGAGGATAGGTTGGGATTTGAACTCACAACTAATACTTCATGTTCAGCAGACAGCATTCATGACCATGATTCACAAAAGGCCAAAAAGGAAAGGATAAATCGTGGGTTTGATAAAAAGTCGATACTGGCTTCCTGGGCAAATTGTTAACCATGGGAAAAGGCCGGAAACCTAGCCGAAATTCTAACTCCTTAACGGCTGGTTCAATTGTTCCGAAACCTTAACAGAACAATTTGCCGTGTCCTAACAAGCCATTCTATGTACTTTGTTGTCCACATTTCCAATGTCCTTCCCCATGTGTCCTTCTTCGATCAATCCATATCTGGCTTGCATCATGATGCATGATGCATGATGCAAGCCAGATATGGATTGATCAAAGAAGTATAGATTTACAATAGCTGTGAATACTTGTAACAGGAAAAGAGTCACACTGTAGCTCAGTTGGTTAGAGTATTGCTCGTGAATAGCAAGGTCCCTGGTTCGAGTCCCGGTGGTGTGACTGATGATTTGTTCCTCCATTGTGATAATATTATTATGTGTGTGGATGCATGTGTTTGCGTGCACGCGCCAATGTATGTGTAAGTGGTTTCAATCGTTTGCAAAAATGTGTATGACAGTGTATGACGGTGTATGGCAGTGTATGACGGTGTATGACTTTATTGACCTGTGTTCTACATGCTTGTCCATCTTGTCTTCAGGACCAGCTCGAGCGTGACCTCGAGAAGTTGACGAGAATAAAAAGGCTTGCCCATCGCGTGTGGACGGTCAGTGAACGCTTTCAGAAACATATCTACACATGTCTGAATCTTTTCTTCTAACACAACTGCTACAGACGTTTGTGATTAGGACTTTGCGTGCGATATTTATCGTATGCTAACAGACTCTCTGTTCTCTGCTATTCCCCGTGTTCTAGATTGGTACAATCCCTTCGCGATATCGCCGTACTATTTACACTCAGGTGTTTGATAATATCAATTATCGCTGTAATCAGGCCAAACCGTTCTTCAGCGACGCCTTCTACATCGGTGTGTTATCTGGAAGGATTGTTGTGCTTCGGCTGCACATGCTTACCCTGAATGTGTTGACGCACGCGCGCTCGCGTGTGCTTATGTCCGTGTATGTGTATGTGCGCGCGCGCGCGTGTGTGTGTGTATGATTGTGTGTGTTTGTGTGCGTGTGTGTGTGTGTTTGTGTGTGTTTGTGTGCGTGTGTGTGCGTGTGTGTGTTTTTTTGTGTGAGAGTGTGAGTGTGTCGACCCAAGCACTTGTAGAGTGCGTATAGGTTACCGCCCTAGTAATCTGTTTTATTCAGATGTTGTCTGCTATAATTAGTATTTGGGTGTTTAGCCATCGTTTTGCATTTGCAGATTCGCGTGTTTCTCTTGTGACGGGTGTGTATATCTGGTACATTGTGGTTTGTGGCGTGTATTTCTGTGTACTTCTGTAACATGTCTGCACATCGTCTGTGTATATCCCTCTGCGTTCAGGTCCAGACGAGAGTGGACCTCGGATGTGCATGAAGATTCACCCAAGCGAAACCCCAAAAGGATTTTCCTTTTACTATTGCCTAGTCAAGGTAGAAAACCAGAATTATTGCTCTGAACTTTGTTGAAGTTGTACAGGGCTCTAAACCATGGCGTCAGATGTAGCCAGAAGTCCGAAACTAGCGACAATCTAGTGGGGAGGGGCTCTGAAGATTCAGGTTTGGTGGCTCACGGTCCTACTCCTGCATCCATGAATGCTTAGACCAGTTGTGACCGCATTTAGAACCAATGTTAATTGACCTTTTCAGCACGAAGGATGTAGAACCCTGTAGTTAGAAAATTGTTCAATGTGCGACTGTCTCCTTGCGACAATACTGTCTAAGAAGTAAAAAGGGGAACTCCCCTGTAGCCTTGCCAGAAAACCGTAGCTCTCTTTATTCAGACAGCAGTGGTGAATACGATTGCTAGCAGAAATGCATGAGTGAGGTCGGAAGTACCATTTCAGCGGGGGAAAACGCATAAATGTATATCTCGTGTGTCGTGTTCTTATTATTATTATCATTATTCTTTTATTTGAAACTCGGGTATTGAGCCAATAATAAAAGTGGAAAAGAAAAGGACATAATAAGGAAACGAGTGGTGGAGAGTTACTCGTAACTCGTTTCTATATGTCCTTTTCCTTTCTATTCTTTTATTTTTTTAAATTAAAAATGACCAAGGAACTTTTATGAATAATTTTTGGCTCAATGGCTCTCCATCTGAGTTAATTCTTTTATTGCACGTGTTTATGTTGTGTTGTTCGCTCGTTGCTGTTTTTCTCCGCTCTAGGGCAGAAATGATGATGGGTTAGTTTGGCCGTTCAATCACGCAGTCAAAGTGCAGTGTTTGCATGACACTGAGGACAGAGTGATCATGGAGTTCACCATCCAACCACCCAGTGACGCAGCGGCGAGTCTCGATTACACCGACCAGCCGATAACAGATGGTCCGATAACAGAACATAGCCCAGGCTGGGGAAACCAGGGCATGCTGTCGCGCGCCATGCGGTATGAAGCGGGATCGATACGTTCGGACAGGATACGAATACGCTACATCGTGGAGTGGGTGCCGTATTATGAACCCGCTTTAGTTTAGACATCGGAAAATTGTTGTTGTCGTCGTCGTTGTTGTTGTTATATTTCATTTCAAGTGGCAACACAAATAGGCGTTGGCGCCTTCTTCTATACATGAGAGCGACATGACAAATTTAATAATAATAGTAATGGGGAGGAGATGGGAGGGGAAAAACTCATAAAGTGAAAGAAGTCACCGAAGGTAACTTAATATGTTACAGATAGATCTGTGGGAATCAGAACCATGTTGAAAACCGAAAACACGGAGTGTAACTGACCGATTTGATGTCGAGAAGTTCATTTCCTAACATCCTTGCAGAACTTTAGGTAGCAATAAGATGGGATTTGATCAGATAAAATCTGACACCAAATTAGAAAGGATTGACCATTGGTGTACAGATAAAAAGGTGACTTATTTGAATATTTGGACGCTTTCGAGAGAGCACAGAAATGGGCGTGACAAGGTTCACAGCGTACCATGGGCGGTGTCTTCTTCCAGAGAATGGCAGCAGTGAACTGGATGGTACCTCGATCGGAAGGACCGGGCCAGAAGGGTACCTGCAATAGGTTTTGGTCAGTTCCACGGTTGCGATCACTCTGTGTTCTGGCGTAATATTTCCTAAACGGGACACTTGAACGGCCATGAATGCACCGGCAAACGAATAATTATTCCCGTAGCTATGCAGAAGACGTTACTTCAGTAACGTCTGGCGCTAGCCAGGGTTCACACAGCTTTAATTGCCGTAGCTATGCAGAAGACGTTACTTCAGCAACGTCTGGCGCTAGCCAGGGTCCACACAGCTTTATTTCCCGTAGCTATGCAGAAGACGTTACTTCAGTAACGTCTGGCGCTAGCCAGGGTCCACACAGCTTTAATTCCCGTAGCTATGCAGAAGACGTTACTTCAGTAACGTCTGGCGCTAGCCAGGGTCCACACAGCTTTAATTCCCGTAGCTATGCAGAAGACGTTACTTCAGTAACGTCTGGCGCTAGCCAGGGTCCACACAGCTTTAATTTGGTATTTGTTCCCGTAGCTATGCAGAAGACGTTACTTCAGTAACGTCTGGCGCTAGCCAGGGTCCACACAGCTTTAATTCCCGTAGCTATGCAGAAGACGTTACTTCAGTAACGTCTGGCGCTAGCCAGGGTCCACACAGCTTTAATTCCCGTAGCTATGCAGAAGACGTTACTTCAGTAACGTCTGGCGCTAGCCAGGGTCCACACAGCTTTAATTTGGTGTTTGTTTGTGTGTTTGTTTGTTTGTGTCACGCCTGGCGCTATCCTGTATCTATCCTGTATCTATCCCGTACTGTACCGTACCAGCAAAGACAGCTGGCCACAATATTTTTGTTTGTTTCTGCGATCGACATGCCTGGCGCTATCCCGTACCTGTCCCGTACCATCAAGAGTACGGTACCATCAAGAGAATGAGCATATATGCGAAGCAAGAGTACATAACCCCCCCAGAGTGTGCAACTCCCACATACCCTGTTGTCCCGACAGAATTTCAAGTTGACGTCATTATTTATGACGCAATGCTCCTTGCAGCAGTGATTTACAACATGTGTACGGGTGTCAACGCATCACACGTTTTTCTTTGAAATAATTTGTACAGGATCGATCGGCTTCGGTCAACCACAGGTTCCGGATTCGTCTGATAATCCGTGTACAGTGCGCATTGTATCATCAAAATGACGTCAACTTGAAATTCTGTCGGGACAGCACCCTTAGTGGAGTTGCACACTCTGGGAGGTTATGTACTCTTGATGCGAAGTGTATGGGGGGGGGGGATGCATTCAGTGCAGTAACATTAAATTTTGTGTGGATTTGTGTGCGAGGCCGAGATGCCACTAGCAGGCTGGCTGGGTCGCCTGTCGACCAGCCCGGAAATCGCATGTAGGCCGATAGCATAATAACAAGAGTACATAACCCCCCAGAGTGTGCAACGCCTGATCCAGCTCTGCATAGGGTCTTGGTCGAGCGGAATCGGATCTTTGCGTCATAATACCGTACACATCCGAGGGGAACCCGGGAAGTCGCGGGTACTCTTGGATCAAAAACAATGGTGCCCTGCCTCGAGACCGGCTGGTGTGAAGTGTACGCATGACATCAGAAGATCCGATTCCGCTCGACCAAGACCCTACACAGAGCTGGATCGGCGTTGCACACTCTGGGGGGTTATGTACTCTTGATAATAATTATAACGTATATACAGTTACTCAATCTGCGGACAGCATGATGTTTCGTTCTTTTTGAACTCATCAGCGCAGCACAGAGAAAATGAGGCCGAACCTGATAGCAATGAAAATAAAAATTTCCAATCAGGCCCGAACGTATCTTGCCAGAGTGCTCAAACTGACAAGTCAGTCATGTAGATGTATAGCAGGGAGTCATATTATGTAAACGACTCCCTGCTGCATGGGGAGATTTTCTGGAAAGAAATACGAAGTAGGGAGACGAGTAAATGCAATCAGAATGGATGTTAGTTGCCGTCAGTATTTTAATAAGAAGAAGAAGAAGAACGCCCGTGATCGGCAGAGTCAGCGCCGGTCCCAGGAAACGTCAGGACAGACATCCCGTCGACTCCAGAACGCCCGTCATCGGCAGAGTCAGCGCCGGTCCCATAGCTATGCAGAAGACGTTACTTGTACTTCAGTATCTCATTGAAACGTTTTTGCAAAACAATGATGTAGCTAATCAAAGGAAAAAGCATTTCCATCAGCTCTAACAACATGCACGATGAGCTAGGCAACAAAGCATAGCGCAGGGCCCTGAGCTTCCAAGCTCTCTCGTTTGGTGTTTGTTTGTTTGTTTGTTTGTTTGTTTGTGTCACGCCTGGCGCTATCCCGTATCTGTCCCGTACTGTACCGTACCAGCAAAGATAGCTGGCCACAATATTTTTGTTTGTTTGTGCCATCGACATGCCTTCGACATGCCTGGCGCTATCCCTTACCTGTCCCGTACCATCAAGAGTACGGTATCATCAAGTGAATGAGTATATATGCGAAGTGTATCGGGGGAATGCATTCAGTGCAGTAACATTTTGTGTGGATTTGTGTGCGAGGCCGAGATCCCACTAGCAGGCTGGCTGGGCCGCCTGTCGACCAGTCCGGGAATCGCATATAGGCCGATTGCATAATAATTATAACGTATATACAGTCATGTAGATGTATAGCAGGGTGTCATATTCTGTAATAGACTCCCTGCTGTATGGGGAGATTTTCTGGAAAGAAATACGAAGTAGGGAGACGAGTAAATATAATCAGAATGGATGTTAGTTGCCGTCAGTATAATAATAATAATAATAAGAAGAAGAAGAACGCCCGTGATCGGCAGAGTCAGCGCCGGTCCCAGGAAACGTCAGGACAGACATCCCGTTGACTCCAGAACGCCCGTGATCGGCAGAGTCAGCGCCGGTCCCATAGCTATGCAGAAGACGTTACTTCAGTATCTCAGTGAAAGGTTTTTGCAATACAATGATGTAGCTAATCAAAGGAAAAAGCATTTCCATCAGTTCTAACAACATACACGATGAGCTAGGCAACAAAGCATAGCGCAGGGCCCTGAGCTTCCAAGCTCTCTCGTTTGGTGTTTGTTTGTTTGTTTGTTTGTGTCACGGCTGGAGCTATCCCGTATCTGTCCCATATCTGTCCCGTATCTGTGACTACAAAGGCTCTACAGGATTGTACATAACAGCTGTCCACAATATTTGCGGGCTCCTGTATCTGTCCCGTACCGTACCAATATTCGTCGTATAATGTATACGACTCCCTGATGTAGAGGGAGATTTGGAAAGAAATAGGGAGACGAGGAGGAAATTAAATTAGAATAGACGCCGAATAGGTGATAGGATGCGTCAGCATAAACATACTTTGGAAGAGAGATCCCGTCGTCTCCAAAATAAGCGTGAACGAGCGATTCAGCGCCGGTCACAGGAAACGTCGGAAGAGAGATCCCGTCCACTCCAGAACACCCGTGATCGGCAGAGTCCGCCGGTCCCAGGCAACGTCAGGACAGACATCCCTGTTGAGTCCAGAACGCCCGTGATCGGCAGAGTCTAAGCCGGTCCCAGGAAACGTCAGGACAGACATCCCGTCGAGTCCAGACCGATCGTGATCGGCAGAGTCAGCGCCGGTCCCAGTAAACGTCAGGACAGACATCCCGTCGACGTGCCGAAAAACTCAATCTGCACCCTCTTTTGCCGTCGGACAGGATACGTATTATAGGAGACTGTAAAGTTATGTAATGTCCAAATTTCGATGTGAGCAGCAGGTCACTCGCGTTCATTTTTCGACGTGCGAGCCAAATAACGCGAGCTGAACTTTCGCGTCGCAGACATCCCGTCGATGCGCAGAAAAACTAAATCTGCGGCCTCTTTTGCCGTCGGACAGGATACGTATTTTAGGAGGCTGTAAAGTTATGTAATGTGCTCCACAGGCAACCAAGCATTCGGCGAAGTCATTGGCTCAACAGGTCAATGTACATGTATTACTACAAAAAGGCCAGAAAATCCGATTACTGTATTAAAATAAACTAATTTTCGCTGGCGATTTAATTTCGCTGATTTCGCCGCTTGGTACCAACCGGCCAAAGTAAATCGCAGGCCAAAGTTTGTCATATAGGCAAATGATGCATGATTGAGCAATGGATGCATGAGAGAGCAAAAATACCGATCGGTTTCAAATTTGACGTGAAATTGCGCGTCACGTCGGAAATAACGTGCATCTTAACCTCTCTAATAGAGAGGTTTCTATTTCTCATCGACCAAAATTTGTTGATTTACAGTATAAGGAGATAAAAAGAAAAGAAGGAACAAACCAAAACTAGATGATTATTAGAGAAATAACAATCCGCAATAAATTCTGCAAATACTTTTACCTAACTCATAATATTGAAACGTTTTTGCAATACAGTGATGTGGCCAATCAGCGGAAAAAGACATTTCCATCAGTTCTTATAACATGTACGATGAGCTAGGCAAAAAGGCATAAAAGCATAGCGTAGGGCCCTGAGCTTCCAAGCTCTCTCGTTTGTTTGTGTGTTTGTTTGTTTGTTTGTTTGTTTGTGTCACGCCTGGCGCTGACCCGTATCTGTCCCGTATCTGTCCCGTATCTGTGACTACAAAGGCTCTACAGGATTGTACATAACAGCTGTCCACAATATTTGCGGGCTCCTGTATCTGTCCCGTACCGTACCAATATTCGTCGTATTATGCATACGACTCCCTGATGTAGAGTGGGATTTGGAAAGAAATAGGGAGACGAGGAGGAAATTAAATTAGAATAGACGCCGATAAGGTGATAGGATGCGTCAGCATAAACATACTTTGGAAGAGAGATCCCGTCGTCTCCAAAATAAGCGTGAACGAGCGATTCAGTGCCGGTCACAGGAAACGTCGGAAGAGAGATCCCGTCGACTCCAGAACGCCCGTGGTCGGTAGAGTCCGGCGGTACCAGGCAACGTCAGGACAGACATCCCGTTGAGTCCAGAACGCCCGTGATCGGCAGAGTCTAAGCCGGTCCCAGGAAACGTCAGGACAGACATCCCGTCGAGTCCAGAACGCCGTGATCGGCAGAGTCAGCGCCGGTCCCAGTAAACGTCAGGACAGACATCCCGTCGACGCGCAGAAAAACAAAATTTGCTGCCTCTTTTGCCGTCGAACAGGATACGTATTTATATAGGAGACTGTAAAGTTTTGTAATGTCCAAATTTCGACGTGAGCAGCAGGTCACTCGCGTTGATTTTTTCGACGTGCGAGCCAAATAACGCGAGCTGAACTTTCGCGTCGCAGAAATCCCGTCGACGCGCAGAAAAACTAAATCTGCAGCCTCTTTTGCCGTCGGACAGGATACGTATTTTAGGAGACTGTAAAGTTATGTAATGTGCTCCTCAGGCAACCATGCATTCGGCGTCGTCATTGGCTCAACAGGTCAACAACAGGTCAATGTAGATGTATTACTACAAAAAGGCCAGAAAATCCGATTCCTGTATTGAAATCAACTAATGTTCGCTGGCGATTTAATTTCGCTGATTTCGCCGCTTGGTAC
This sequence comes from Sycon ciliatum, assembly GCF_964019385.1. NCBI lineage: Eukaryota > Metazoa > Porifera > Calcarea > Leucosolenida > Sycettidae > Sycon > Sycon ciliatum. The sequence continues at coordinate 20,491,828 of NC_088645.1, read as the reverse complement.
CAACCGGACAAAGTAAATCGCAGGCCAACGTTTGTCATATAGGCAAATGATGCATGATTGAGCAATGGATGCATGTGAGAGCAAAAATACCGATCGATTTCAAATTTGACGTGAAACTGCGCGTCACGTCGGAAATAACGTGCACCTTAACCTATCTAATCGAGAGGTTTCTATTTCTCATCGGCCAAAATTTGTTGATTTACAATATAAGGAGATAAAAATTAAAGAAGGAGCAAAACAAAAGTAGATGATTATTAGAGAAACAACAATCCGCAATAAATTCTGCAAATACTTTTGCCTAACTCATAATATTCAAACCAATTGAAACGTTTTTGGAATACAGTGATGTGGCCAATGAACGGAAAAGACAATTCCATCAGTTCTTATAACATGCACGATGAGCTAGGCAAAAAAGCATAAAAGCATAGCGTAGAGCCCTGAGCTTCCAAGCTCGAGAGAGCTTGGAAGCTCAGGGCCCTACGCTATGCTTTTAGTTTTATGCTTTTTTGCCTAGCTCATCGTACATGTTATAAGAACTGAGGCAAAAGTATTTGCAGAATTTATTGCGGATTGTTATTTCTCTAATAATTATCTTCTTTTGGTTTGCTCCTTCTTTTCTTTTTATCTCCTTATACTGTAAATCAACAAATTTTGGCCGATGAGAAATAGAAACCTCTCGATTAGAGAGGTTAAGATGCACGTTATTTCCGACGTGACGCGCAATTTCACGTCAAATTTGAAATCGATAGGTATTTTTGCTCTGACATGCATCCATTGCTCAATAATGCATCAATTTCCTATATGACAAACTTTGGCCTATGATTTACTTTGGCCGGTTGGTACCAAGCGGCGAAATCAGCGAAAATAAATTGCCAGCGATAATTAGTTGATTTTAATACAGTAATCGGATTTTCTGGCCTTTTTGTAGTAATACATGTACATTGACCTGTTGAGCCAATGACGACGCCGAATGCATGGTTGCCTGTGGAGCACATTACATAACTTAGCAGTCTCCTAAAATACGTATCCTGTCCGATGGCAAAAGAGTCTGCAGATTTAGTTTTTCTGCGAGTCGACGGGATGTCTGAGACGCGAAAGTTCAGCTCGCGTTATTTGGCTCGCACGTCGAAAAATAAACGCGAGTGACCTGCTGCTCACGTGGAAATTTGGACATTACATAACTTTACAGTCTTCTATAATACGTATCCTGTCCGACGGCAAAAGAGGCTGCAGATTTAGTTTTTCTGCGCGTCGACGGGATGTCTGTCCTGACGTTCACTGGGACCGGCGCTGACTCTGCCGATCACGGGCGTTCTGGACTCGACAGGATTGGTTTCCTGACGTTTCTTGGGACCGGCTTAGACTCTGCCGATCACGGGCGTTCTGGACTCAACGGGATGTCTGTCCTGACGTTGCCTGGGACCGGCGGACTCTGCCGATTACGGGCGTTCTGGAGTTCCCGTAGCTATGCAGAAGACGTTACTGAAGTAACGTCTGGCACTAGCCAGGGTCCACACAGCTTTAATTCCCGTAGCTATGCAGAAGACGTTACTTCAGTAACGTCTGGCGCTAGCCAGGGTCCACACAGCTTTAATTTGGTATTTGTTTGTTTGTGTGTTTGTTTGTTTGTTTGTTTGTGTCACGCCTGGCGCTATCCCGTATCTGTCCCGTATCTGTCCCGTATCTGTGACTACAAAGGCTCTACAGGATTGTACATAACAGCTGTCCACAATATTTGCGGGCTCCTGTATCTGTCCCGTACCGTACCAATATTCGTCGTATTATGCATACGACTTTCTGATGTAGAGTGGGATTTGGAAAGAAATAGGGAGACGAGGAGGAAATTAAATTAGAATAGACGCCGATAAGGTGATAGGATGCGTCAGCATAAACATACTTTGGAAGAGAGATCCCGTCGTCTCCAAAATAAGCGTGAACGAGCGATTCAGTGCCGGTCACAGGAAACGTCGGAAGAGAGATCCCGTCGACTCCAGAACGCCCGTGATCGGCAGAGTCCGCCGGTCCCAGGCAACGTCAGGACAGACATCCCGTTGAGTCCAGAACGCCCGTGATCGGCAGAGTCTAAGCCGGTCCCAGGAAACGTCAGGACAGACATCCCGTCGAGTCCAGAACGCCGTGATCGGCAGAGTCAGCGCCGGTCCCAGTAAACGTCAGGAGAGACATCCCGTCGACGCGCAGAAAAACTAAATCTGCAGCCTCTTTTGCCGTCGGACAGGATACGTATTTTAGGAGACTGTAAAGTTATGTAATGTCCAAATTTCGACGTGAGCAGCAGGTCACTCGCGTTGATTTTTCGACGTGCGAGCCAAATTACGCGAGCTGAACTTTCGCGTCGCAGACATCCCGTCGACGCGCAGAAAAACTAAATCTGCAGCCTCTTTTGCCGTCGGACAGGATACGTATTTTAGGAGACTGTAAAGTTATGTAATGTGCTCCACAGGCAACCATGCATTCGGCGGCGTCATTGGCTCAACAGGTCAATGTACATGTAGTACTACAAAAAGGCCAGAAAATCGGATTACTGTGTTAAAATCAACTAATTTTCGCTGGCGATTTAATTTCGCTGATTTCGCCGCTTGGTACCAACCGGCCAAAGTAAATCGCAGGCCAAAGTTTGTCATAGAAGCAAATGATGCATGATCGAGCAATGGATGCATGTGAGAGCAAAAATACCGATCGATTTCAAATTTGACGTGAAATTGCGCGTCACGACGGAAATAACGTGCATCTTTAGAGAGGTTTCTATATCTCACCGGCCAAAATTTGTTGATTTACAGTATAAGGAGAAAAAGGGAAAGAAGGAGCAAACCAAAAGTAGATGATTATTAGAGAAATAACAATCCGCAATAAATTCTGCAAATACTTTTGCCTAACTCATAATATTCAAACTGATTGAAGCGTTTTTGCAATACAGTGATGTGGCCAATCAACGGAAAAAGACATTTCCATCAGTTCTTATAACATGTACGATGAGCTAGGCAAAAAAGCATAAAAGCATAGCGTATGGCCCTGAGCTTCCAAGCTCTCTCCTTCCCGTAGCTATGCAGAAGACGTTACTTCAGTAACGTCTGGCGCTAGCCAGGGTCCACACAGCTTTAATTCCCGTAGCTATGCAGAAGACGTTACTTCAGTAACGTCTGGCGCTAGCCAGGGTCCACACAGCTTTAATTCCCGTAGCTATGCAGAAGACGTTACTTCAGTAACGTCTGGCGCTAGGCAGGGTCCACACAGCTTTAATTTGGTATTTGTTTGTTTGTGTGTTTGTTTGTTTGTTTGTTTGTTTGTGTCACGCCTGGCGCTATCCGTATCTGACGGCAAAAAAGCATAGGATGTTATAAATTTTTCAATTCTCCTTTTTTTTCAGGCATATCCTGGGATTCGAACCCGCACTATCGCCCTACATGCATTCCCCAATACACTTCGCATTCATACCCATTCTTCCAAGTTGCTTCACGTTAATCTTGCGTTTGAAAGCCCTATTTGAATATTGCGGGCAGCTAGACGGTGTCGTATTACCCTCGATCGTACCTGTCCCGTACCTATTCCCTACCGTACCGTGCCATCAAAGATGGCTGGCCACAATGCATATTCAAATAGGGCTTTCAAATGCAAGATCACAATGTGAAACAACTTGGAAGAATTAGTATGTATACGAAGTGTATCGGGGGATGCATGCAGGGCGATAGTGCAGGTTCGAATCCTAGGTTAAAAAAAAAGGATTTTTTAAAAGAAAACATCCCTATGCTTTTTTTTGTCTAGGTCATCAAGGCAAAAAAGCATAGCGCAGGGCCCTGAGCTTCCAAGCTCTCTCGTTTGGTATTTGTTTGGTTGTGTGTTTGTTTGTTTGTTTGTTTGTGTCACGCCTGGCGCTATCCCGTATCTGTCCCGTATCTGTCCCGTATCTGTGACTACAAAGGCTCCACAGGATTGTACATACCAACTGTCCACAATATTTGCGGGCTCCTGTATCTGTCCCGTACCGTACCAATATTCGTCGTATTATGCATACGACTCCCTGAATTAGAGTGGGATTTGGAAAGAAATAGGGAGACGAGGAGGAAATTAAATTAGAATAGACGCCGATAAGGTGATAGGATGCGTCAGCATATACATACTTTGGAAGAGAGATCCCGTCGTCTCCAAAATAAGCGTGAACGAGCGATTCAGTGCCTGTCACAGGAAACGTCGGAAGAGAGATCCCGTCGACTCCAGAACGCCCGTGATCGGCAGAGTCCGCCGGTCCCAGGCAACGTCAGGACAGACATCCCGTTGAGTCCAGAACGCCCGTGATCGGCAGAGTCTAAGCCGGTCCCAGGAAACGTCAGGACAGACATCCCGTCGAGTCCAGAACGCCGTGATCGGCAGAGTCATCGCCGGTCCCAGTAAACGTCAGGAGAGACATCCCGTCGACGCGCAGAAAAACTAAATCTGCAGCCTCTTTTGCCGTCGGACAGGATACGTATTTTAGGAGACTGTAAAGTTATGTAATGTCCAAATTTCGACGTGAGCAGCAGGTCACTCGCGTTGATTTTTCGACGTGCGAGCCAAATTACGCGAGCTGAACTTTCGCGTCGCAGACATCCCGTCGACGCGCAGAAAAACTAAATCTGCAGCCTCTTTTGCCGTCGGACAGGATACGTATTTTAGGAGACTGTAAAGTTATGTAATGTGCTCCACAGGCAACCATGCATTCGGCGGCGTCATTGGCTCAACAGGTCAATGTACATGTATTACTACAAAAAGGCCAGAAAATCGGATTACTGTGTTAAAATCAACTAATTTTCGCTGGCGATTTAATTTCGCTGATTTCGCCGCTTGGTACCAACCGGCCAAAGTAAATCGCAGGCCAAAGTTTGTCATAGAAGCAAATGATGCATGATCGAGCAATGGATGCATGTGAGAGCAAAAATACCGATCGATTTCAAACTTGACGTGAAATTGCGCGTCACGACGGAAATAACGTGCATCTTTAGAGAGGTTTCTATTTCTCACCGGCCAAAATTTGTTGATTTACAGTATAAGGAGAAAAAGGAAAAGAAGGAGCAAACCAAAAGTAGATGATTATTAGAGAAATAACAATCCGCAATAAATTCTGCAAATACTTTTGCCTAACTCATAATATTCAAACTGATTGAAGCGTTTTTGCAATACAGTGATGTGGCCAATCAACGGAAAAAGACATTTCCGTCAGTTCTTATAACATGTACGATGAGCTAGGCAAAAAAGCATAAAAGCATAGCGTATGGCCCTGAGCTTCCAAGCTCTCTCCTTCCCGTAGCTATGCAGAAGACGTTACTTCAGTAACGTCTGGCGCTAGCCAGGGTCCACACAGCTTTAATTCGGTGTTTGTTTGTATGTTTGTTTGTTTGTTTGTTTGTTTGTTTGTGTCACGCCTGGCGCTATCCCGTATCTGTCCCGTACCGTATCGCACAGCTGGCCATTTGCTGGCTTCCGTATCTGTCCCGTACCGTACCTTACCATCAAACACAGCTGGCTACAAACAGCTGGCCACAATATTATGTACATGTATACGACTCCCTGTGTGTTGCAACTGTGCTTGAAGGGGACCGTTGCACTTTTTGTAGCTCCGTTTTATCTGAGTTTTCAGTCGTTCCTCTTACTAGTCTTGCCAAGGGGGTGGCTCTGGTTCCACCAGAGTTGCCCCTGGCGTATTTCTGAATTTGCTGGGGCGAGGTTTCCGCGACGCGGTCGCCAAGGCAGTGTCTTTTCAGTCACGACCGTTGTCGTCCTCGTCTCTCCATTCGCGGTGGTGTAGCTGACCCCCGAATGGTTTCAAACTGCGAAGCTCGGAGGAGTACAGTGGTGGCAGAGGCATGAGCTGTGAGTGGAGACGGTTGCTGGATATGGATGGTGATGCAGGGAGAAGAGTTACGCTGCCTGACGCCGCGTGGGAAATTGTTTGAACCTGCAATTTCAGTTCGAGCGCGGTGGACTTCTAGACGATGTGTCCTCATGGCTGTTTTTCAACGCTTGGCCTATCGCTGATATCCCTGCGTGGGATGTTCTTCCAGTGGAGTCCAGGTGGAACTTCGGGTGCCCACACTCCATCACCTGGTTGATTGTTTCGGAACTGCAAAAATAATTATTGTTTCCTATTTTGTGCGCATCTCTTGTCATCTCTCTTTTCTATACGTCGCACACCAGATGTACTACTATCGCCATCTTTCTCTTGCTTTCTCTCCCTGCTTGCTGTTTTTTGTTTCTGTTGCCACTGTCCCTCATCATACCCATGCTTGGGTGGTGGGCGACGTGACCCGTTAGGGTAGCTGCCAATACAGTACGACTCCCTGATGTATAGAGAGACTTTCTTTAAAGAAATAGGGAGACGAGGAGGATATGAAATTAGAATGGATGTTAGTTTCCGAATAGGTGATAGGATGCGTCAGCAAAAACATACTTTGGAAGAGAGATCCCGTCGTCTCCAAAATAGGCGTGAACGGGCGAGTCAGCGCCGGTCACAGGAAACGTCGGCAGAGAGATCCCGTCGACTCCAGAACGCACGTGCTCGGCAGAGTCAGCGCCGTCCCAGGAAACATTTCCATCAGTTCCCACAACATGCACGATGAGCTAAGTAACAAAGCATAGCGTAGGGCCCTGAGCTTCCAAGCTCTCTCGTTTGGTGTTTGTTTGTTTGTTTGTTTGTTTGTTTGTTTGTGTCACGCCTGGCGCTATCCCGTATCTGTCCCGTACTGTACCGTACCAGCAAAGACAGCTGGCCACAATATTTTTGTTTGTTTGTGCCATCGACATGCCTGGCGCTATCCCTTACCTGTCCCGTACCATCAAGAGTACGGTACCATCAAGAGAATGAGTATATATGCGAAGTGTATCGGGGGAATGCATTCAGTGAAGTAACATTTTGTGTCGATTTGTGTGCGAGGCCGAGATCCCACTAGCTGGCTGGCTGGGCCGCCAGTCGACCAGCCCGGGAATCGCATATAGGCCGATAGCATAATAATTATAACGTATATACAGTCATGTAGATGTATAGCAGGGTGTCATATTCTGTAAACGACTCCCTGCTGTATGGGGAGATTTTCTGGAAAGAAATACGAAGTAGGAAGACGAGTAAATGCAATCAGAATGGATGTTAGTTGCGGTCAGTACAATAATAATAAGAAGAAGAACGCCCGTGATCGGCAGAGTCAGCGCCGGTCCCAGGAAACGTCAGGCCAGACATCCCGTTGACTCCAGAACGCCCGTGATCGGCAGAGTCAGCGCCGGTCCCATAGATATGCAGAAGACGTTACTTCAGTAACTCATTGAAACGTTTTTGCAATACAATGATGTAGCTAATCAAAGGAAAAAAGCATTTCCATTCTTCTAACAACCTACACGATGAGCTAGGCAACAAAGCATAGCGCAGGGCCCTGAGCTTCCAAGCTCTCTCGTTTGGTGTTTGTTTGTTTGTTTGTTTGTGTCACGCCTGGCGCTATCCCGTATCTATCCCATACTGTACCGTACCAGAAAAGACAGCTGGCCTCAATATTTTTGTTTGTTTTTGCCATCGACATGCCTGGCGCTATCCCGTACCTGTCCCGTACCATCAAGAGTACGGTACCATCAAGAGAATGAGTATATATGCGAGGTGTATCGGGGGAATGCATTCAGTGCAGTAACATTTTGTGTGGATTTGTGTGCGAGGCCGAGATCCCACTAGCAGGCTGGCTGGGCCGCCTGTCGACCAGCCCGGGAATCGCATGTAGGCCGATAGCATAATAATTATAACGTATATACAGTCATGTAGATCTATAGAAGAGAGTCATAATTATTATGTAAACGACTCCCTGCTGTATGGGGAGATTTTCTGAAAAAAACGAAGTAGGGAAACGAGTAAATGCAATCAGAATGAATGTTAGTTACCGTCAGTATAATAATAATAAGAAGAAGAACGCCCGTGATCGGCAGAGTCAGCGCAGGTCCCAGGAAACGTCAGGACAGACATCCCGTCGACTCCAGAACGCTCGTGATCGGCAGAGTCAGCGCCGGTCCCATAGCTATGCAGAAGACGTTACTTGTACTTCAGTATCTCATTGAAACGTTTTTGCAATACAATGATGTAGCTAATCAAAGGAAAAAGCATTTCCATCAGTTCTAACAACATGCACGATGAGCTAGGCAACAAAGCATAGCGCACGGCCCTGAGCTTCCAAGCTCTCTCGTTTGGTATTTGTTTGTTTGTGTGTTTGTTTGTTTGTTTGTGTCACGCCTGGCGCTATCCCGTATCTGACGGCAAAAAATCATAGGGATGTTATAAAATTTTCAATTCTCCTATTTTTTCAGGCATATTATTATTATTATTATTATTAATTCAACATCTCCTGGCTCGTCAGAAGACTGCCAATATATATGAGAAGTCGGGTGGTAGCCAACCACGGCGAACTGAATAATAAGGAGAGAAACAAAGAGAGTACTGCAAGGGGAGGCATGACGAAAATGGTGAGATTATTTAGGACGAAGAAGCTGAAGCTTGAACTCCTTAATGTCTGTGCATGCTTTAAGGCTAGTTGGCAGGGAAGACCAGAGAGTGTACGCAGAGAAGATAGGAGATTTCAGAAACAGGGAGGTATTGGCACGGGGTAATGAAAAGGAATGACGTGTTGATCTGGTGGACACAAACCAGTTATACTTAGCAAAGTGTTTTGGAGCCAGGTCTAATAAGATCATGTGTACAAGGATGCAAAGATGTTGCTGGTGTCGCTCTAAGAGGGGAGATACTGAAGCTAAACTGTAGAGACGTTGGGAGGAGAATGTTTGATTTTTGCGAAACAGGATTTTTAGAAGCAGACGCTGGTGTATTTCCAGAGTTTGAACAAGGGCCTGAGACTGACCGCACCACGCTGTGTCACAGTAATCAAATATAGGTAGAATATACGACGTAAAGAACAATTTTCGGCAATGGTCATTTAAATGGTGGCAGTGAGGTTGCAACATGCCAAGGGAGGAGCTAGCTCGCTTGCATACTGACTGGACCTGTGGGGACCAGGACATATGGCTGTCGAATATAACACCAAGGTGTTTGTGTTCATGAACAATTTTAACGTTAGCATTGGCTCCTGGAAAGTGCAACGGCTGAGTAGGCGGCGATGGGCTGATGAACATTGCTTCGGTCTTCGCGATGTTGGGCCTCAGCTTCCAAGCTTCCATCCATGCTATGGTGGAGTTAATGCCGGTCTGCATGGAGGTAACGAGGTTGGACGGCGAGCTGTCAGAGCACAACAGTGCAGTGTCATCAGCAAAAAGGCTGACGTCTGGAACTAGAGAGGGCAGATCGTTCACATAAGTTAGGAAAAGGAGTGGACCCAGTATGGACCCCTGTGGAACACCAGACACTACAGGTAAAGGATCGGACAAGGAAGCAGAGACACGGACAGTTTGATGACGGGACGACAAATATGACGACAGCCACTGCAGAGCTGTACCACGTACTAGAAAAATGTACTCAAGCTTTGCAAGTAGGCCTCGATGCCAGACTGTATCAAACGCTTTTGACAGATCAAAAAAGACAAGACCTACATGCTTCTTCAGGTCACGATGTCCGTAAATATCCTGGATTAAGCGTGTCAATTGCAAAGTAGTTGAGTCGCCACGACAGAAGCCGGATTGTGCAGAGGAGAGGGCAGGGGTGACATGGTGGTAGAGAGATTCATAGAAGATGCGTTCACAGACCTTGGATATAGTTGGTAGGAGGGAGATGGGCCTGTAATTAACAGCTTGGGAGCGTTGTCCTTTCTTAAAGATCGGGACAACAATAGCAGATTTCCACGCAGATGGGAAGACTCCTGCACGATATGACAAGTTGAAGAGCAAGCACAGGGGATACGACAAGGAAGGCACCAGCAGTTTAAGGACTTCATTTGGAATACCGTCTTTTCCAGGAGACTTGCAGCTCTTAAGACGTTTCAGTTGTTTGCGGACCACACCAGTTGTTGTAAAGACCTCCAGAAGTGGAGCGCGCAGCTCTGGAGCTGGGTGCAGGGGCGGGATAACCCAGTTCGGATCGTCGGGAAGGCCGGGAGAGACAAACTGTTTGTTCAGAGTGTCCGCAATGGACTTTGCCTCAGACTGACGATTGCCATCAGGATCAATCAAGCACTGGATTGGGGCGCGAGAGACACTGGGACGCTCGGTGCGAATGAACTGATAGAGAGAAGGACGATTGGGTGATGAGATTGTTGCAGAGAGGGAGCTGATGTAAGAGCGGTAGGTTTTACGGGATAGGTATTTGACAAAGTTGCGTTGAACTCGGTAGGCCTCCATATTGACAGGTGTTGGAAATTTTCGGCTGACACTGAAGAGGTCTCGTTTACGTTTCACCGCAGATACGAGGACAGTCGACACCCAGGGTGGATTGGATGTCACAGACGATGTGCGTGTGTTTGACCGACAAGAATGGGTGGAAAAATCAGCGAGGTGGTGCTGGAAGGTTTGTTCCAGGACGATTGAAAATCGATCGACTGCGTCGTCAACAGTTGGGGAATTGCCTGGGCGTAGAAATGACCAGTCACAAGGAGAGAGATCGGAATTAAGAGAGTCCCAGCAGTGAGAGGGGACATGACGATAGCGGTAAGGGAAATGTTTTGGTGGTGCTTGCTGCAGATGTTGGCCAGGCGATGGTGAGAGCTCGAACCGACATGACACGGTCAGATGATCCGAGGATCCAAGAGCGCAAGTCGTGTTAATATCCGTTGCAAGCTGGGGGTTGTTGACGAAGAGAAGGTCTAAGCACGACTGGGTCCCTGCAGGTGTTGTGTGCGTTGGGGTATTCACAAGCTGCTCTAGTCCGAAGCAGGTGAGGTGGCGGTAGAGCGCAGCTCCCGCGGGGGACGTTGAGTCAGTTGGGCACCAGTGCTGGTGCTTACAGTTGAAGTCTCCAGTCAGTATGACGTGGTACGAGGACAGGGGGATAGTGACCAGGGCATCGGTGAGCATGTTACAGAAGTGATTTATCTCTGTGCTTTTGGCAGAGGGTGGGCGATAGGCACTACAGACAATAATAGGCTTTGGGGAGCCGGAACAAGGTTTAAGCTCCACCCACACTGTTTCACAGGTAGGGCGACTGAGGTCGTTGCGAAGTTGGATACAACTGAAACGATGATCACGAACGAGAATAGCGACTCCACCATATCCCCTGGAGGCGGTACCAGACTTGTTTTCGTTAGGAGGTCGATCACGCCGAAAGGTGGTGTATCCAGAGATACTAAGAGCGACACTTGGAGCTAACCAGGTTTCACTGAGGCAGATAATGTCAGGTCTGTGGATCTCGGCAATAGCCGACAATTCTGCGGATTTGTTGAGAACGGAGCGGCAGTTAATGGAGAACAAGTTTAGCTTTTCCTGGCAGCGCGGGTAGTAGGGCCGAGCCAGTGGATTTAGGTGGGAATTGGCCATCATTGGCTAGCTGTTGCGACATCGTTTGTGCTGGTGCCAAAGCTGTCACTTTTGAAGCGCCAGGGTCGGATGGTGTGGGAAAGCATGTCAGGCCAGAATGCCTTATTGGCTACTTTCTCCTCGTCGGCTGCCTCCACAGTCACGCGTGCATATGCAGTCCTGAAGTAGGCTGATGCATAGACGACGCATTGCACTATGTCGACCCCATGATCGGAGCACCATTTAGCAATAGATGATGCGGAGCAGTGAGGTTGCACGTTCCCTATGTAAAAGACCTTACGCTTTGCCCGGGGCGCTGCCGTCAACTCAGCAACATGGCCACCGGCGGGGGGGTGTTTCGTTTGTGTAGCGGGACTTCTCCTCGCGCTTGGTGATCAAGGATGTCTGCATATTAGTATTGCCTTCTACGGGTGTGCTTGAACGCTGAGCCCTGCGCAAACGCCTGGCTTGGACGTCCTGCCATTCGGGTTGAGGGCTGTGCGTACGTTGTGAGACGGAGTCGACAGTGCTAGGTTGCTGTACAGTGTGTGCACTGGGCTGGCTGGCACTGCCAGCATGTGCGTGTGTACCGTACAGGGTGTGTACCGGCGGGCTTGAGCTGGAGGGTCCAGCGGGTGCACGTGCAGGTTGTTGGGATGTTCCTGCTAGTACGTCGCTGTACTGTGCTGTGCTGCCAGAGGTCGTGTGGCTCCCGTGTACGCGTGGCATGGCATGCTGTGTGTGTACTGCGGTGTGTACGCTATTGTCTCTTAGGTCAGCAATTTCCCGCCTGAGTTGTTGAATCTCAAGTTTCAAGGACGCAATTTCATCGTCTCTGCCCCCCCCCCTTGTTGCCATCATCTCCTTGTTTAAATCCATTATTGTGGTGGACAATGAGGCTAAGGCAGTCGTTATATCTCCTATACCAGTCATACCTTCCAGGATGGGGTGGGACCCAATCCCCTCCTTCCGGAGTGCTCCTACCAGGTCTGGCCGCGAGAGAGAATCAGATTTCGAGATGCCGTTCCGGGTGGCCAGATTTTGGAGGCAGTCAAACGTCAGAAGGGCCAGGTCGACATGCTCATTGGTGGCCATAGTCCACAGTACAAGTCACAGACTCTATGGGTTACAGTTGCAGACTCACAAACAAGCTGAGAGAATGTTGAATCGCGAGTACATGCAGAGCTTCAAATTTTGCATCCGCTCTACGAGCACCACAAAAGCAAGCCTCTTCCATCCTGGGATTCGAACCCGCACTATCGCCCTACATGCATTCCCCCATACACTTCGCATTCATACCCATTCTTCCAAGTTGCTCCACGTTATGATCTTGCGTTTGAAAGCCCTATTTGAATATTGCGGGCAGCTGTATGTGGCAACCTATATCCCTACCGTACCGTACCAGCAAAGACGGCTGCCACAATGCATATTCAAATAGGGCTTTCAAATGCAAGATCATAATGTGAAGCAACTTGGAAGAATTAGTATGTATGCGAAGTGTATCGGGGGACGCATGCAGGGCGCGATAGAGCGGGTTCGAATCCCAGGTTATGTCTTAAAAAAAAAGGAATTTTTCAAAGACCGGGGGATGCATGCAGGGCGCGATAGTGCGGGTTTGAATCCCAGGTTATGTCTTTAAAAAAAGGAATTTTTTAAAGACCGGAGGATGCATGCAGGGCGCGATAGTGCGGGTTCGAATCCCATGTTATGTCTTACAAAAAAGGAATTTTTTAAAGAATTTATAACATCCCTATGCTTTTTTTGTCTAGGTCATCAAGGCAAAAAAGCATAGCGTAGGGCCCTGAGCTTCCAAGCTCTCTCGTTTGCTGTTTGTTTGTTTGTTTGTTTGTTTGTGTCACGCCTGGCGCTATCCTGTATCTGTCCCGTACCGTACCGTACCAACAAAGACAGCTGGCCACAATATTTTTGTTTGTTTGTGCCATCGGCATGTCTGGCGCTATCCCGTACCTGTCCCGTACCATCAAGTGTACGGTACCATCAAGAGAATGAGTATATATGCGAAGTGTATCGGGGAATGCATTCAGTGCAGTAACATTTTGTGCGGATTTGTGTGCGAGGCCGAGATCCCACTAGCAGGCTGGCTGGGCCGCCTGTCGAACAGCCCGGGAATCGCATGTAGGCCGATAGCATAATAATTATAACGTGTATACAGTCATGTAGATGTATAGCAGGAAGTCATATTATGTAAACGACTCCCTGCTTTATGGGGAGATTTTCTGGAGAGAAATACGAAGTAGGGAGACGAGTAAATGCAATTAGAATGGATGTTAGTTGCCGTCAGTATAATAATAAGAAGAAGACGAATGCCCGTGATCGGCAGAGTCAGCGCCGGTCCCAGGAAACGGCAGGACAGACATCCCGTCGACTCCAGAACGCCCGTGATCGGCATAGTCAGCGCCGGTCCCATAGCTATGCAGAAGACGTTACTTCAGTAACTCATTGAAACGTTTTTGCAATACAATGATGTAGCTAATCAAAGGAAAAAAACTTTTCCATCAGTTCTAACAACATGCACGATGAGCTAGGCAACAAAGCATAGCGCAGGGCCCTGAGCTTCCAAGCTCTCTCGTTTGGTGTTTGTTTGTTTGTTTGTTTGTTTGTTTGTTTGTTTGTGTCACACTTGGCGCTATTCCGTATCTGTCCCGTACCGTACCAGCACAGACAGCTGGCCACAATATCATTTGTTTGTGCCATCAGCATGCCCGGCGCTATCCCATACCTGTCCCGTACCATCAAGAGTACGGTACCATCAAGAGAATGAGTATATAATTAGGCGAAGTGTATGGGGGAATGCATTCAGGCCGATAGTGCTGTAGCATCTTAAGTGGATTTGTGTGCGAGGCCGAGATCCCACTGGCAGGCTGGATGGGCTGCCTGTCGACCAGCCCGGGATTCGCATGTAGGCCGATAGCATAATAATTATAACGCATATAGATGTATAGCAGGGATAGCAGGGATTCGTATTATGTAAACGACTCCCTGCTGTATAGGGAGATTTTCTGGAAAGAAATACGAAGTAGGGAGACGAGGAAATGCTATTAGAATGGACTTTGGTTGCCGAATAAAAGACAGGATGCGTCAGCAAAAACATACTTTGTAAGAGAGATCCCGTCATCTCCATAATAATCCTGAACGGGCGAGTCAGCGCCGGTCACAGGAAACGTCGGAAGAGAGATCCCGTCGACTCCAGAACGTCCGTGATCGGCAGAGTCAGCGCCGGTCACTAGGAGTGTGCGGATAATGCTCGAAAAGGTGGCAGATTCTGCTTGAAAAGCAGTGAAATTGGCAGAACGACACAAACCTTATGGCAGGCAATTCCTCGAATTCTGCTCCATTTCTTTATCCACATTATTATTATTATTATTAGACACAATCTCATAGCATGTGACAAGCATAGCTAATGCAGGGACAGAATCCCCTGAGACAAGGGCGTTACCAAACATGCATGAAACTTACCAGAAAAAGTACCGAATTCTGCCAATTTTTCTGCCGCAATTATCCGCATACATGTATGCCTACCGGTCACAGGAAACGTCAGGACAGATATCCCTTAGGGCTTGGCGGATAATGGTGTTTGGTGTTTGTTTGTTTGTTTGTGTCACGCCTGGCGCTATCCCGTATCTGTCCCGTACTGTACCGTACGAGAAAAGACAGCTGGCCACAATATTTTTGTTTTTTGTGCCAACGACATGCCTGGCGCTATCCTGTACCTGTCCCGTACCATCAAGAGAACGGTACCACCATCAAGAGAATGAGTATATATGCGAAGTGTATCGGTGGAATGCATTCAGTGCAGTAACATTTTGTGTGGATTTGTGTGCGAGGCCGAGATCCCACTAGCTGGCTGGCTGGGCCGCCTGTCGACCAGCCCGGGAATCGCATGTATACCGATAGCATAATAATTATAACGTATATTATACAGTCATGTAGATGTATAGCAGGGAGTCATATTATGTAAACGACTCCCTGCTGTATGGGGAGATTTTCTGGAAAGAAATACGAAGTAAGAAGAAGAACGCCCGTGATCGGCAGAGTCAGCGCCAGTTAGGACAGACATCCCGTCGACTCCAGAATGCCCGTGATCGGCAGAGTCAGCGCTGGTCCCATAGCTATGCAGAAGACGTTACTTCAGTATCTCATTGAAACGTTTTTGCAATACAATGATGTAGCTAATCAAAGGAAAAAGCATTTCCATCAGTTCTAACAACATGCACGATGAGCTAAGCAACAAAGCATAGCGTAGGGCCCTGAGCTTCCAAGCTCTCTCGTTTGGTGATTTTGTGTGTTTGTTTGTTTGTGTGTTTGTGTCACGCCCGGAGCTATCCCGTATCTGTCCGATATCTGTGACTACAAAGGCTCTACAGGATTGTACATACCAGCTGGCCACAATATTTGCTGGCTCTCGTGTCTGTCCCGTACCGTACCATCAAACACAGCTAGCTGGCCACAAACAGCTGGCTAAAATATTCGTCGTATTATGTATACGACTCCCAGATGTATGGGGAGATTTGGAAAGAAATAGGGAGACAAGGAGGAAATGAAATTAGAATGGACGTTAGTTGCCGAATAGGTGATAGGATACGTCAGCAAAAACATACTTTGGAAGAGAGATCCCGTCGTCTCCAAAATAAGCGTGAACGGGCGATTCAGCGCCGGTCACAAGAAACGTCGGAAGAGAGATCCCGTCGACTCCAGAACGCCCGTGATCGGCAGAGTCAGTGCCGGTCCCAGGAAACGTCAGGACAGACATCCCGTCGACTCCACAATAGTTATTGTTCTCTAATTTCGTCCACTTTTGGTTTGCTCCTTCTTTTCTTTTTCAAAACTCCAATCGGCCAAAGTTTAATGACGGTGAAGAGTTTCGTTTCGAGAAAGTTTCTCATCAGCCAAAATTTGTTGATTTACAGTATAAGGAGATAAAAAGAAAAGAAGGAGCAAACCAAAAGTGGATGAAATTAGAGAAAAATAACAATCCACAGTAAATTCTGCAAATATTTTTGCCTAACTCATATTCAAACTGATTGAAACGTTTTTGCAATACAATGATGTGGCCAATCAACGGAAAAAAACATTTCCATCAGTTCTAATAACATGTACGATGAGCTAGGCAAAGAAGCATAAGAGCATAGCGTAGAGCCCTGAGCTTCCAAGCTCTCTCGTTAGGATTTTCGCTGCCAGGGCGTCCTCGAGGGTACGAAGACAGAGTCTCTCGAAGAGCCCTGCAGTGGACACCGGCGGAAAGGCAAAGAAGGCACGGATTGCAGCTTTCGTCATTCGATCGAGGGCGTCCATGTTTCTGCCCATCAGAGACGGGTAGATTGCATTGGACGCATATGTTTGTCAGGACATGATCATTGCATGATAAAATACTCTAGAACCATTAACTTAAGCGACTGTTACTTTTAGCGTTTTCCCATTGTCAACTGGTTAGCGACATTTTTTTAGCAATGTGTAGTGATTTTTCTCACAGTTCACCAGTGCACTACTAATGTCTCAACGGATTAGCGACTTGAAACTTTAGCAAAAAGTAGTCGATCGCTAAATTCGCTAGGGTTTTAACGTCGCAGAAATTAACCGTTTTACAGGAACGTTTTTGAGGAAACTAGGGAGGTTTCGCTCTACGCAATAACGTATGAGAATCCGTATGTCGTACGCGCAGGGGAGCGAGGGCAACTTTCATACGTAAATCTCTCAACGGATTTCCGTAGGAAAGTTGTTTCCTACGTTGGGGCCTCCGTAGGACTTTTTGAAATATTTTGCGCCTTTTTCAGATTTATCCATGGCAAAGTTCAAGCCGCGCGAAACACAAGGTTCACACACCGTACACAACGTGCAAAACGCGGTTTCGGTTCGTGGTGCATGCGGTGGGCGCATGCAGCCAACGCGTCTCCAAAGCAACACGGCATGCAGTCGTGGAGTAATCACGTAGAGCGAAACCGAATTCGCGAAGAGCGCTGATCTTTACGTACTACATACTACTACATACTACATGTGGTGTGAAAATTACGTGCAGTTCCTACGTTATTTTCATACGTAATTCCGTAGAGCGAAACCCCCCTACCGTCAAGCGCACCAATGGAGCGTGGAACTTGGCGAATGCTGTGGTCGACGTGGCCATCCCAGGAGAGCTCATTGTCAACAATAACTCCAAGGTAGCGAACCTGTGACACAATTGTTAGCAGTTTCCCGTCGCAACGGATCTGGAGCGGTTCTGCACTCTGCTACCCACAACTAGGTGTTAAAATTATGCAAGACTTGAGTCTTCGTCTGGTTCAGCGTTAGGCCAAGGTGGTCAAGCCAAGTTGCCAGATAGGTGACGGCGTTGCTTAGGGAGGTGCACACCACTGCTCGCGTCCCAGAGGCCTCGAGAACGATATTGTCCGCAAACTCTTGATTAACGACGGGACGTGGAATGCAATTGTGGATGTCGCGAATATACAGGCTTAAGAGCAGTGGGCCGAGAACGGAGCCCTGTGGCTCGCTTCATGTAAAACTTAAATTGAAATAAAACAAAAATATATTGCATGATCTTCTGTCTTCATTCAATACTATTACCTTGCAATCAACACACTGCAAACAGCTTTGTACCGGTATCTGTAAATAATTTTCTCTACAAGTATACGATGTACTCAACACAGTGGGTGAAACTGCCCTCTCCAACTCGCGATGTACAGACAAAATTTCAATACCCTCTCAAAGCACGAAATCACCAGAACCATTCACGCACCTCTTCTCTCTCCTGCCTCTTCTGATACTGCGACATCCTTCGCTTCGCTGGGGGACGCCTGTCCGGGAAAATCGATGGCACAGCGTCTGCTTTCAGCTTTCGGCGGCACGTTTTGCCCATCTCTCCGTGCAAGTTCCTCTGCAAGGCATCTCCTCAAAATGTGCCGAACAAATTGCACAGCTCTCCTCAAACTTAGGTGGCAAATTCTCGCGGTGAATCGCTGCAACCCATTCCGCTCGGAGAGCTTTATCCCGCGGAATACGATGCACTGTGGTCCAAGGGGGATTGCCAGACTGGTTAGAGCAGCCGACAGCACAGCAAACCGTCATCGTGGTGTAAACTGTTCAGGTCGCAAGAAAGAAACTCCACAAACGCCACTCTTTCTCGCTCACTGAAAAGCAAGCAGACCGGGAACCTGTATCTCTTTGACATCACAGGGTGTGGAGGAGGTGTGCGCCGGCCGCATGACGTCATTTTGCATGACGTCATGGTAAATTTCAAATTCAAATATCTCCAGAACGGTGTATCGCACAGCGATGGGACCTTCACCACCGAACTCAGCGCCTCGAAATCTACAAACCGTGAAATTTTGATTTTAAGGTGAACGTCCCCTTTAAGCGAAGGCTATATACCTGCTTTATGCAGGTTGATGCCAACGCGAACAACCAAAATAATAAAAATAATAATAACATGCAACATAGTGTTTTTGTGCATGCAGCTGTTCATAGTCGCATAGGCCCACCCTTTGGCTTTGTACCATGAGTTACAGAACCACATCAGTTCAGTGCAATGGGAGTCGGAGCATTACTGCTACTACATTGGGATACACCTATCTGGTATGTTTTACTACACGAAGTTCATTCTTACTATCTTAGTACCGATATAAATAATCTATTACGCGATGATATTGCTTGTAAACATAAACGTATTTCTCGCTTGAAATCCCCTGATTATTATGGATATAATTATGAGACGTCATTCCTTTAGGCAGTACGAGATATTCTTTTGCGCAACCACGCTATAACTGATACGCATTGTACTACGTTTTCACGATCGCAGCAAATAATTAGGCGACATAGCCCCGCACACCCCTATACTAGGCTATAGTGCGTTTTCCTTGTTCATCTCGACCTGAGTGGTGTCAGAGAAGTTGGCGTTTTCAATGCGCTTAGACACTGCCGTGGTGGCTGAATTATTTGGTCTTGCATTGTTCAAGTGTCTGCTTTTACAAGTTAGTTAGGCTGGCAGATTTTGCTAGAAGCAAAGCTTTCAAGCTCTTAGTGTTGCACACGAGTGAAGTTGGTTAGTGAATTTTCAGCAATTTCGCCATGAACCAGGCTCCTCTCGAGTGCTCCTCGCCGTCATTTGTGCAATTTCTTATCCAGCTACAAAACGCTACGTCCAGTAGCTTTCAGCAGAGGCTGCATTACGTTTCTCTGTCGTATCTGACCGAGAATTACCCCGTGTTGGAGGAACTACGCGGAGAGGTGGTTAAATATGTGTTGCTGTGAGGGCTTGAAAGCGATGACGTCGAAAGTCAAAATGTAGGAGGTTAGGCTCTGATGGGTCATCGAGTATAACTACCACCTCAATGTTTGCTTATCGACAACTCTGGCGTTCATCTTCCACATATACAAACAACAGGATCCGTCAGCGGTATACCGGCACCTGGCTGGGATTTTCTTTCCTTTCGTCGCCTTTGTGAAAGTCAGAAGCGTGATCATCGCTACTTGATCGCTTATCCAAATGACCACTGTCTTGTATCCTTGACATTTGTCCGTTACCTCATAATACTGGGCATCACTACCCGTTTGGTCTGCGATACAAAATAAAACCTCAAGAACAATAACAACCAAGTTGCTGTGAGGGCTTGAAAGCGATGACGTCGAAAGTCAAAATCTAAGAGTTAAGGCTCTGATGGGTCGTTGAGCACGACTAACACCTCATATGTTTTTCTTACGACACCTGTGGCAAGTGGAATCAGTTCCAGACCAATGGAGACGGGCTGGTTGGTGACTGTCGTTAACAGAGCATGTACGCCTGAGAAAATCTTATAATTAAGGCCTTCTTCTCATCCTGCAGCTTCAGCACAATGAATTGGTTATGATCGGTGGAAGTAGAAAAGGCCAATAGTGTTGTCTGAAACATCTTGCCAGCAGTAACCTGGCGTCTTTAGTTCCTCGATGCAGCCATTATCACCACATGGCTATCTAGGGACGGAGCACTGTGCTTCAATTATTGTCTGAGCTAATTGTGTACAGTGTTTGTTGTGTGTTTGTGGTGTGTGTGTGTGTGTGTTTGTGTGTGTGTGTGTGTATGTGTGTGTGTGTGCGTGCATGAGTAAGTGTGGATGTGTACACGTGGGTTTGTGTTCGTGCATGCGCGCGTGTATGTCTTGTGTGGTTGTGTTTTCGTTTTCTCTATTGTGTTTTCTAGACTCTTCGTTTTCACAGGGGAAGGAAGTATGCCACTGAGCAGAAGGCCGTTATCTTGGCATGTTCAAGGAGCCGTTAGCTATTATGGATATAACATGCATGTATAACATTGACCATGCCCACATACAACCACGCACTAGCACACACATATATACACGCACGCACGCCCACCCTACACCCACCCACACACGCCCCAACACGTCAGACCTTAGGCTGGCAGCTTGCGGAAACGATGATACCGAGCAGCTAAATGTATAATAAGACATAGCAACTTGTGCTGGGATTACAAAATTCAACAGGTTGCAAGGCCTGGGAACTTCCCGCCACTAAGTTTATCAAGATCACCTCACAGCTTAAGCGGCTTTTTCTGGCCAATGAATCAATCCCTATTTTTCATTTTGGGTTCTAAAGATTTTTACATTCTTCCTTCATTAAACACTCACACACACCACTCTACGTACTCAGGCATGGCCTGGCTGTTGGTAAGCACACATGAGAATTAAAGAAGAACACGGAGGATTCGAAAAAGAAAAAAGGCTTGTGTCACCATAATATTCGGGATTATAAAAACCTCTCGATTGGAACTCAACTGCACTGCATCATTATAGGATACACACAGACAGACACACACACACGCACACACACGCACACACACACACACACACATGCACACACACTCACACACAGACACACACCAACAAACACACATACCGAAGTGCACACACAAACACAAACACACATACATGCACACACATTTGTGTTGGTGTTCTGTTGCTCTACAGCAGTTATGACTAGCAATCGTTTGCGGCGTGATGAGTGGTGTGAGTGTGAGTAGCTGCACAGACCACGTGACAAGCCCTCAACAGCAGCACACTGGTCAGATAGCTGAGCGAACACGTGGCGATTATCACGCTTCTAGCTATCAACAAACAGTCGAAAGCCGAGAATATCCCAGCCAGGTCCCCCCTACTGATCGTGTTGCATATTTGGAATATGAACGCCACAGCAAGTTGTCGATAAGCAAACATATGAGGTGGCATTTGTACTGGACCACCCATCAGAGCCTAACCTCTTCCAGCGCAAAAAGTTGAAAACGCTGTGGTCTTCCTGTGCCAACGAGTTGAGAATGCTGTGGTGTTCCAGTGCCAACGAGTTGAAAACGCTGCGGTCTTCCAGTACCAACGAGTTGAGAACGCTGTGGTATTTGAAGTTGTTCGGAGGGTGTTGAGAGAATTACTCGCACCTGCACTGAGCCGCATCGAGCCAGGCCAGCGCTGTATAGAGTGCGGTGCACAAGATAAAGTTCCGTATGCCGCAAAGTCCGCAGCAAGTCTGTTCGTCACCCATCGTCTTCGTCATGGCCGTCTGTTCTAAAACGATACCTTCTACAGCCTTCTGCAGTGTACAACGGTTTGTTGGCTATAGTAGCAAGTATTACCTTCACTGGGAGCAGGGTAAATGCAGTTGGATCACGAGACCGATAACATGATGCCGTCAATTATTTTTATCTGCGCCTTGTCGTCACTCCTCACTACTGTTTGGTGAGCCATTAGGTGGGATTAGTTGCAAATCCATCCATAGAGTGGAGATTTCATGGGTATCGGCCGTTGGTAGGTTTAATAGAACTCATTAGTCCAAGTTGCTTCACTATATGATCTTGCATTTGAAAGCCCTATTATTGTGTTTGGCACACTTTTTACAAAAATGTGCTCTGTTTCTGGAGTACCGTTTGGTTGGCATGAGACTGCTCCATAATGTTATCTTGCCCTCTCCAACACCACACAGCAACAGCGGGACACACTGGAGAGAATTCAACGCCGTGCTATACGCATCTGCCTTCGGATTCCCCTCTTTGCACCAGTTCACCACAGTCCCCTCCTCTATCATGCAAAGCTCCCCACCCTTAGGTCACGACTCCTTGTTAAACAAGTCCTACTAGCATGGGACATCCACCACCAACCCCCCCCCCCCCCACCACACCTGCAACAACCACATCTTGCACCAAAACGTCAATACCAACCATACACCCTTTGACAGACAAGGACCTACTCCATTGGACACGCACACACAAACAGGCACCGAGATTCTCCAATCAACAGTGCCCTTCACCCTCTACAACTCACTCCCTATCGACATCACAACCCAACCTCGTAGAAATTCTTTCCGAAACAATGCATCCAGTCTTCGTTTGAGCACTACCTGTTCCTGCTCCGCGCATCCCCCTGGTTTCCTCCTGGTTTCCCCCTGGTTTCCCCCTGGTTCCCCCTGGTTTCCCCCTGGTTTCCCCCTGGTTTCCCCCTGGTTTCCCCCTGGTTTCCCCCTGGTTTCCCCCTGGTTTCTGATATCTCGAACGTGTACTTTAAAACTATCTCCATCACCCCTCACCCCTGCTAACGTTATTGCCCCCGCTTGTTGTTCATGATCCATTGCTTCTTGCCTCCCCGTTTCCATCTAGCTGTTTCTGGCTAGTACCAGTTCTATCGCACTTATCAATCATCCTTATTGGCGTCACGCCATCGTGGAATAGAATAGTAATAATAATAGACATGCATGTTTGGGGGACGGTTGGCGGTTTTCGTGCTCTGAAGATCAGCCTCAGCGGCACTCGTACAGCATCCCTTAAGCAGTGACCAAACCTTTGTGTACCTTACGATGTCACTGGATGAGAATCCAGACCTAGCCCTGGTGGGATTCAAGGACCTAATTGACCTGGGCGAGCGGAAATCAGTAGACCAACCCTCAAACCTTTCTCGCCCGGAAGTCGTCAAAGAACTCCGGAAGATTGGCGTGGGAGTGCTGCCGCAGCCAGCAGGTCCAAACGGTACGTTGGAACAATTGTCTAGCCTTGTATCATGTGTTTCAACCTTGTCCAAGGAGATTGTTATGTCGAGGGAAGATAGAGACAGCACAATGTTGGCCCTGAAATTGGAAATCCAAGAGCTGAGGCGTGAAGTAGTAGAGCTTCGTCAACAGAAGTCTTCCATCCCTGACCCCTCACCACACACTGTACCCACGTACACGTCCCAACAAAACGTGGGTACGGGACCTCCAGTTGCGAAGTCCTACAGTAATAGCGTACGCACCCATCATGCTGCAACACCACAAGGTACAAGTCCAAGTAGCGCCCAGACCCAGCCTGCCCAACAAAGCCAAATGTATGCTGCATGCACAGTTCGCGGACGACATTGCGCTCGCGTGCAGCCTGGGTGAACAGCACAGGAGGTATCCGATGTTTTATCTGCTTCTGTTTCAATCCTTGCAGACTGGCTGAAGGATCGAGGCCTGATCCTCAATGCTGGCAAGAGCCCAGTCGTGCCAATTCCTGCCGGCCGTCAGCACACAGCGGATCTACAGGTCGTCTGCCATGACACTTCACTGCATAGTGTGCCAAGTGCTCGTTATCTTGGCGCCACAATCGATTCCGGCATGTCCTGGCAAGCCCACATTGCCAAATGTTCTGCACGCGTGTCGCAGAAGATCGGAGCACTCAGGCGAATGCGCCGCTGCCTGAATCACCAGTCACGCATGACCTACTTTAGATCGCTGATCATGTCTGACCTGCTGTATGCCTCAAACACGTACTCTAGGTCCCTGCAAAGAAGGTACCTCTACCGTCTACAGGTCCTGCAGAACAGCGGGGCTCGTGCTGTCTTTGGCCGCCCTCCGTGGTCGTCTGCCCACGACCTGCTGGGGCGCATTGCAGTGTTCTGTGTTGCAAAAGTCTTCAATCAGAAGCTAGCATACCTGATGTGGAGTTGTCGTTATGCACTGGCAAGTCCAGAGTTGCAAGCCCTGCTAACCCCCGCTGCACCCGTCCCTACTCGGCTCCAATCTGCCATGGGCCTGTGCGTGGCAGTTTCCCATTCGGTTGCGGGGCGGGGGGCGCTTTGCGTGCAAGGGTGCTGTATTATAGAATGCCCTCCCCAGCGACATCCGTGTCATCCATCACGCTCGTCAGTTTCGCACGCAGGTACTCCCCTATACCTATGCCCTGTAGATGTCGACAAGCGAAATCTGTTTTTTCTGTTCTCTTTCTGTTGTACACGATCTCCCTCTGATGTACCGCTGACTCTACGTCGAAGATCAAAGTATTTGAATTCTCATTCTCATTATGATTTTCATATTCGCTTTCATGTTTTTGGGTTCTATGCCCGTTTGAATTTGCGAATCAAAATAAATACAAACAAACAAACAATGCACCAGTGATACATGTAGTTGTACACTCCACACAGCCGACACACAATGCTGTGAAGCAGGGGTCACTGGCATATGAAGTACAGAGCCAACACAGAACACGTGGAAAGAGGTGAACCATAGACGAAAAGGACGGCAGGACAAAATCACGGACAGCGTTTCCAAAGCACTGCGGGCTACTTTAACCTCTAGGTACGTGAAGGAATCACCTAACACAGAACCTGCTGATCCGTGCGTCCTGACAGGGGTGGTGCCCATCAACAAACTTGTGCTCTACGTTGGAAGCATCAACAGCGGTTGCAACGCTCACTCCATCAGAGACTGGTGCGAAGCGAGGGACGTAAAGGTATTAAATTGCTCCGTCATGGAGTCGAAATACCTTGGCACATCGTATGCCGGAGTCACTGTAGCTGCAGAACATGAAGAGCGTGTACTAGACAGAACCTTCTGGCCCGAAGCCATCAGACACTCAGTACGCAAGTGGCGTTTTGCGGGCAGCCCCAAAGTGACGAAGCCAGCTTCCAATGCGTAACCTCTCTCCCTCCTCTTCCACTTCATCCCCTGCGCCTCTCAACGCTCTTGCCCCACCTTTCTTCCCCCATTCTGTACATGCTGCTACTCACCGACTTACAATCTGTGTCCTTAATGCTCGCTCCATAGCAAACAAGTCTGGCGAACTCTTTCAAACCTGTGAGGATCACACACCCAGCGTAGTATGCATCACAGATACCTTGCTAACTCCCACACAAGCTTTCCACGTGCCACACTATGAATGCCTCTGTCGAGACCGACCTGTTTTAGAAAATAGACAGAACCGTGACCCACACAGGGGGGGGGGGGGGGGGGGTACGGAGGAGTTCGAATCTTAGTTCGTGAAGGTCTGTGTACTTCCATTGATCAGCTACCGGATTTTCAGCAACCGGGCTTGGGAGCGCTAGCACTTCACCTTACACTCGCTGAACATAAGCTTATCTCACCTTCTGACCTACCAACAACCAACCTAACAGTAGCCTGTATCTATCGTGCTTCTTCCCCGTCGACGGATGACTTATCGACTTTTCTCGACCGCCTCCAAATAGCCCTGCAATCAACTCAAAAGAAGCCCGAAGCCCTTGTGATATCAGGCGACTTCAACTGTAGGTATTCCGACTGGTGCTCAACTGACCAAACGGATGCACAGGGTCTGAGTCTTGACAACCTCTTCTCATGCTATAATTTGACCCAATCGGTAACCTTTCCCACCCACCTCCGCTCGAATGGACTTGGCAGTTGTCTAGACCTTATCGCGAGCAACATTCCTAACCAACTCAACCACATTCAACACCTGGCTCCTCTTGGCGGATCAGACCATGCGGTCCTGCTGGCTGAGTCCTCCTCCTTAAAGGTTCCCCCCACAGCAGCCAGCACCTGTCGTAGCCCACCATCCACACAAAAATACAATGTCCTGAGTGCCACGGATAACCTTGAAGTGCTGTGTTTAATGCTGTTAGTGCCGTGAATTGTTTATTAGTTGTCCTCTCCGTTGTGTACTGGAACATGACACCGACAGGGGAAAGCTGGTGTGCGGAGACGTTAGCTGGCAAGCGAAAATCGTGACGAACCAAGTGCTGAAATCTTTTTTTTACTACAAAGCACTGGCCAGCAACATAAAAGGGGAGGTAGACAAAATTGGAGAAGCTAACATTGGCAACACAGAGGAGCCTGGCATGCGTGCCGATGAGGTAGGTTAACCTCCTCCGAACTAGTGGTCTCGGGTTCATCAGTTGGTCTACGCATCAGGAAGGGGAAATGGACAGAGAAGGGGAGAATGAGCATGAGGAGCTTCCCAGGAGAGGCAGAGTGAGTGAGAGAAAGAGGAACAGAAAATGATAATAATAATAATAATAATAATAATAACAGACAACCGGTTATTCGCAGTGCTGGTGGACGTCAGTGGCCCATAGCCAATTCTTCTTGGGGAGTTGATGGTAGGCCTTGGTGTTGAATGTCGGGTTGGGACAAATCAAACTTTCAGCATTTACCTCAACCAAGGACCATGCCGTTAGCTCTTTCCACTTCCTGAGGATGGTTGCGCTGCCTACTGGAGACTCTCCTATTTCGCGTTACATCTTCTGAAGCCACGTGAGACGACGGGTAGCGGAGATTAGCGAACGAAATAATGTCGTTTTTGAAATTTTGCTGAACATTTCTCAGGAGAGATGGCGAATACCAAGCATCTTCCCCTAGTCTAGAGAAACCATTTAGCAGGCTACATTCCGCCTACGGGAATTCAGGAGACGGCCTGGCTATGAAGGACACAGTTGGAGGAGAACAAAGTAAGTGATTTTATTTACGTTCTTCGGTATTGCAATCTTATGTTTGACAAACATACGTCATGGTGCATAATTGGTCGTTGCGTGCCTGCATGTGAACGTATAAGTGTTTGCTGATAAACACGTCCTTTGCAAGAACGGTTCAACCTGACACTCATGCTCTCTTTCTTTCTTGCAGTTTGTGCGCAAGTGTGTTTGTGTGTGTGTGTGTGTGTGTGTGTGTGTGTGTGTGTGTGTTTAGCTTGCTCGATGTTGTGGGCAAACTGTTTGCTCGCATGCTCCAGGACCGGCTTGAGCCACTCGCTGAAGACTGGCTACCAGAGTCTCAGGGCGGTTTTCGGAAGGGTAGGGCTGCATCGATATGATCTTTGCTGCTCGCCAAGTACTCGAGAAAGCCATCGAACATCAATCTGATCTGTACGTCTTGTTTGTGGATCTACGCAAGGCGTACGACTCGGTCCCCCGAACAGCGCTTTGGCTCGTCCTGCAGAAACTCGGTGTGCCTCCGAGCATGCTTCAGGTGATCCGGTCTCTTCACGAGGGTATGATGGCGTCTGTTCGCGTGGGTAGTGGTCAGTCTGACAGCTCTGGGGTGGAGAATGGTCTACACCAGGGTTGCACCCTGGCTCCGATGTTGTTCAACCTCTACTTCTCTGCCGTCCTTGCACACTGGCGCTCAACATCCACAGTGCCTAGTTTCCCGATGAAACATCGTATCGGCCGCAAGTTGGTTGGCGACCGTACTGCCAAGCACAGACTCACAGACTTATCCGTGTTGGAGTCGCTATTTGCGGATGATGCTGCCCTGTATACCACTTCGTACGAGCACATGGAGACGATGGTGAAGGAATTTACGCAGTATGCGTCAGGCTGGGGCCTGACTGTTAGTGTGCAGAAGACGAAGTTCTTGGCGGTCGATCCGAGTGTCATCCGTGCTGATATTGTGATGCCTGGCAGTGCTGGTGACGTGATCGGCGTGGTCAGCGATTTTACCTACCTAGGCAGTACGATCAGCGACGATGGAGAGCTGGTTGCCGAAGTCACGACTTGTCTTGCCAAGGCATCGAGGGCGTTTGGTAGCCTCCTCCAACCAATTTTCCGGAACTCGGGTCTTATTATTATTATTATTATGCTCTATTCGCGTTAGCATCAGTGAGCTTATAAAGCTCACATATAGCCTTCGCTTAAGCCGCAAGAAGGAGCAAGTGAGCGCGAGGAAGCGCAATGCACACAGAGCGTCAAAACAAAACAAAAAACAAACAAAAAACAAAAAACAGAAAAAAGAGACAAGCTGCAAGAAGGAGCAAGTGAATGCGAGGAAGCACAGTGCACATCAAGCATCACAATCACAAAAAAGACAAGATGGAAACGCTAAGTTATGTCCATTGTTGCATTAGCGGCTACATACAACCTTCACCAGGTCCTGCCACTGAGGGCGATCCTGGGCGAGCTGCTCTCTCGGGTCTATCGCTTGGAATCCGGCGCCAGGTCTACCAGGCCTTGGTTCTTATAGTGCTGCTGTATGGTTCTGAGACATGGACGCTGAAGGCACCCCTCCTGCGCAGGTTGGACACGTCCCATCGACAGTGTGTTCGCACGATCCTGAGTGTTACCCGAGACCAGCAGTGGCAGGAACACCTGTCAAGTGAAGACCTGGCGAAGCCCGGCGGCATGCCAGCCTCGCTGGAGGAGGCCATTCGTGCGAATCACCTGCGATGGCTTGGTCACCTCGCAAGGATGGACGACACAAGGTTGCCAAAGCAGATCCTGTTTGCGGAGGGCACTAACAAGCGGCCCCGCCATGGACCCAAGCGTCGTTGGAGAGATGTGGCAGCTTCAGACCTGCGTGCGACCGGTATCCCGGAGGCGCAATGGTACCACCTTGCTCAGAACCGGAGGGACTGGGGCGAGCGTAGCCGTCGGAAGCCACTAAGCCAGCCCCAACCAAGAGTGTTCGTCTGTTTCTGCGGCCGCGACTTTCGCGGTCCTAATGATTTATCCCGAAACAAGAACTACTACCTTGCCTAATAGCTATCATCGCCTTCGGCGATGGGCTTTCCAAAGGTCCAAAGGTGTGTGGAAGTGTGTGAGAGAGAGAGAGAGAGAGAGAGAGAGGGTGCTAAGCCTGCTAAGGATCAGCGTGAAGCATGGCAGTGCGATCGCCCTGGCCGTTGGTTTCTTTAGCTGGTGAGTTCTTGCCCGTCACAAGTGTGTGGCTCAGCCCCCATCGACAGTGGAGCCGTGTTGTGGTGGACACTGTGTCTTGGGACCGCTGCTTCGGTTTGGTCCAGGGCAGGAATGGACACTGCCGCTCAAGCCCTCCCAGGCCATACGTTGGTCTCGTGGCAGATGACCCAAACTCTCATTGTGTGTGTGTGGGTATATGTGTGTTGCCCCCTACGTAGACAAACTCTTGTTTTTGTGTCCCGGGCGCCGTGGGACGGCGTTCTCCCATTCTGTCTCCACTGCTCCCACGTGGCCCTTGTGAAAGTGACTCGACAGGCCAGGGCAAGTGTGTGTGTATGGTGCATGGTGTGTGCAGGCATGTCTGTATAAACATGTTGGACAGGAATTTGTTCGTCCACGATGTTCACGGAAAACTATGCCGGCTGTTGCTGAAACATATGGAGTCTGCGAGCACTTCCAATAACTTAGGTCATGTCACAATAAGGAACGGTGCAGTGTTTGAATGACCCTCATGTAAACAGGATGGTGATGGTACCTCACCTGAGCTACCCATGAAGCTAGAAAGAACATCAGGCCAACAGAATTGAACCAGAGGAAAGCATCTATTGCCTGAACTTCTTCATATGAAATGAACAATACCCTTCTCCATAGTGACAACATGCAGATGAAGTATTTGGACAAATATATAAATAGGCCATTCTGGAGAGGGTATGGAATGACCTCTACGGAGAGCATTTGTTCATGGGTTAGCTTGCTGATTGAGTTCACATAGCATACGTTCATACATGCCATGTCTCAAATATTCAGCAAAATAAGAAAACATACAAATTATTTCGTTCGCTAATCTCCACTACCCGTCGTCTCACATGGATTCAGAAGATGTTACGCGAGTAAGGAGAGTCTCCAGCAGGCAGCGCATCCATCCTCAGGAAGTGGAAAGAGCAAACGGCATGGTCCTTGGTTCAGGTAAATGCTGAACGTTTGATTTGTCCCAACCAAAATTTCAGCACTTCGTTCGTCACGATTTTCGCTTGCCAGCTAGCGTCTCCGCACTCCAGCGTTCCCCTGCTGGTGACACGACCCAGTACACAACGGAGAAGACTTCTAATAAACAATTCACGGCACTAACAGCATTGAACCTGTAGTCGCCATGGAAACGCAATCAGAAAATCAGCGATATGGCAAGTCTGCAATATCGCACGGAGGCGAGAGATATACCGTCGGAACCGATATCAAATTGTCTTTCATCTGAGCCCTACTTGAAAAATCGATGCACTTCCTTAAGGTACGAATAGTGGCTGTGGAGACACTGATGGGTAGAATAAAGATTAGAGAGTTCATCGAGATTCGGGAGAGTCATCCAGAGATCAATTTCTCTTTGGGATGGCCATTGGAGGCGCTAGCACCCTCACAGTGGAATTGCTAAATCTTGCTGTGGCTGTACAAAGTTGTATGCACAATGATTGCTGTATACGAATTTCGTGCACGCTCCCTTTACTTTACATGTATGCTTTACGTGTTCTTTTAAATTTTTTTGGTACTTCAGCAGAGGTACATGTTAGGCCCCGACAAAATATGCTAAAAAAGAGAATATTATGCTCGTCACATATCAGGGAAAACGGCCATAATAATGCCAACGGCTTTGCAAGATATGCAAAAGATACAAACAATTAGAGGACGGAGAATTTTTTTATTCCGAGTTTCACGCACTAAGCGATCATCAGAAAACATGCAAAAGATAGATATGCCAAAATTTGCTCGACATAATCAGAAAGTGTAGATCATTTCAGTAAAATTACAACCTTGGAATATTCATTGGCTTCACGGCTATCATGCTGATGGTGCAAATCAAAACACATGCAGAATGGTATGGCTGGGGTGTGTCCCCAGGAACCATAGCGATAGTGTTCATCCATGGGGAAATGTAGCAAACGCCTCAACCATTCCAAATTCATCCACAAAAGGCATTTCTGAACGCATTTTGTCCATAATATGAATGTTTTGTCCTCATTTTCTTCAGAATATTTGAATTATAATTATGCTGGCTTTATTTCAATATTCCCTTTGTCGCTCAATATGCCATATATGAAATGTCTCACAAAATATGCGGAAATATGCGTAAGCATATTTGGTCGAGGCCTAGTACATGTAGTTGTTTTAATTTTGGAATCCAATACACCACTCTACCACGATCAAAACTCTGCACTCACATCACCATCACCACAGCGAGTTCAATTCTGGTATACGATCAGCCAATAGCGCAATGTGGTGGTGTGGTGTATTGGATTCCATAATGGCCGGGTTGTCGCTGCTTCTTCTGTTTTAATTATATTAATAATAATAATAATAATTTCGAAGGAAAAATTGTCAGCGCTAACGCAATTGACACAGTCAAGTGAAGCAACTTTAATAACCGAAGGTTGTCGTTCCCTTCTCATCATGGGTAAGTACAGGGATTACTGGAAAAATTTCCAAACACAGCAACTTATTTCGGGAGATTCAGGAGAACCGTCCAGAGTTCAAGTTCTCATGCGGATGGCAATTGAAGGCGCTAGCACCCGCACTGTGGAACTGCTAAATCATCATGTCGTTGGGGCTTCATCAATATCATCACATTGGGCATGGTTGGCCGCTTGACTTGCGATGTAAAATACAAACAAAAAATAGAACAGAGCGCGTATTATGAAAAAGCTCAGCAGACAACGCGAAGGAAATGTGTATGAACGGTGTATACAACACTAATTGTGTGTACAACATTGTGTGTACGTGTGTACAGCATTGTGTGTACAACTTTGTAGAGAAACCTCAAGATTTTAATCTCTCTTCTGCCGAACCGTGCCTCCACAGCCAGTACTCGGGCCTCAATGAAAATACAATACCAATAATGCCAGTTTCTGGGCTCTTGATGGTTCCCTGCTGCGCTCGTGATCAGTAGGCCTGTGTTGACCGCACGGTTTGTCGAGGATTCTGTGACGTGCTTTGTAGGGGTGCTTTCCCTCGAAAGGGGGTCTTCCCAGTTTGAAGTTGCGACCCTAAGGGATAAATCAAGTGTGGTATATCATCATCATGTTTGCAGGCGCAGAAAGGCGATCGTACATGCAACGTAGTGCTTCTGTGCATGCAGCTGTTCATAATCGCATAGGATCACCCTTTGGCTTTGCACCATGAGTTACATAACCACATCAGTTCAGTGCAATGGGTGTCAGAGCATTACTGCTACTACATTGGAATACACCTATCCGGTAAGTGTAAGTACACGAAGTTCATTCTTACTATCTTTGCACCGATAGCATTAGTCTATAACGCGGTGATATTGCTTGTAAACACAAAAGAATTTTCGCTTGAAACCCACTGATGATTATGGATGTAATTATGATAGTTCATTCTTTTAGGCCCTACATGTATATTCTTTAGCACAACCACACTATAACCGATACGCACTGTACAACGTTTTCACGTTAGCTGCAAATAATTATGTACACATCCAGCGCATGTGTAGGATGTCGAGTAGAATACTTGAACAAATACAACTCTCCGTAGAAGTATTCCCGGTATGCCGATACATTAATAACAAATATACACCTGTATAAAAGCCGCGGCACCAGCTGTACTAGCAGCACTCCCACTTTCTCGGCAGTAGCACTGCTAGCAGAAGCAACACCAGCAGTAAACGGTGGTAGCAGTATGGGGCGACTTATGTCCACGTCCGCCTACACAAGCATCTTTCCGTGGCATACGCTCAAAATCGGCTTCCATCCCGATGTTTTCGTCCAAACGCCAGTGGATGGGTAGTGCAAATTGCGTGTTTGTAGGAACATCGTTCGCTCGTGGTTTCGCGCTGCACCATTTCTGCCTTCCGCGCATCCCGTTAGTGCTGAAGTAAGTTACACTTCTTAACTAAAACTGTTTGCATTACAGTCGTTGCTGTTGTTCCTTAGTTACGTAACTATGATAGTTATTAGTTGTTCACTAAAGGGCTTGCGTTGGTGGTTTAGTTTCAGAGCTGCACATCGACTTTGTTTCTTCATGCCGGTTCAACAACATCTCCAAACACGTAAAGATTAGCAATGGCAGTTTTTTGCTTCACGTAATATTTAGGTCTTTGTAGTACCCTCGCTAGCGCAGGAAAAGCATCAATGGAAATGCCTGCCAGGGATATTTATAGATATCAGCAGGTAGCGCACCCAACAATCAGCAGGTAAACGTTTCCAGTCTCCAAAGTTTAGGACAAAATTATTATGACGTAAGCCGGGAATATGTGGTGACTGGAGATGCCGTCGTTCTCGTTGTAGCGCTCTCGCTAGTGAAGCTC
Source organism: Sycon ciliatum (assembly GCF_964019385.1). NCBI lineage: Eukaryota > Metazoa > Porifera > Calcarea > Leucosolenida > Sycettidae > Sycon > Sycon ciliatum. The sequence continues at coordinate 20,458,228 of NC_088645.1, read as the reverse complement.
AAAGGAACACATTACTACCAGCCAAAGGTGCAAATACATCATGATACGTTCTGATCCATCCTATTATACTCCGATTCAATCATAGCGCCTTACCGCACTCTATCTTGTGAACTGTACTCTATACAGCAGAGGTGGCCTGGCTATTAAACTCCGAATCAATCATAGTGCCTTACCGCACTTTTATCTCGTCAACTGCACGCTATACAGCAGAGCTGGCCTGGCTCAATGCGAGGAACACATTACTACCAGCCAAAGGTGCAAATACATCATGATACGTTCTGACCCGTCCTATTATACTCCGATTCAATCATAGCGCCTTACTGCACTCTATCTTGTGAACTGTACTCTATACAGCAGACGTAGCCTGGCTATTAAACTCCGATTCAATCATAGTGCCTTACCGCACTTTTATCTCGTCAACTGCACGCTATACAGCAGAGCTGGCCTGGCTCAATGCGAGTCAAAAAAAAAATCTTTCTAATATGACGTAAGCCGGGAATATTTTGCGACTGGAGATGACGTCGTTCTCGTTGTAGTGCTCTCGCTAGTGAAGGTTTATGGAGCACATTATTAAATTCTTTCTAATATCACGTAGGTTGGGAATATGTGGTTATGCCGTCGTTCTCGTTGTAGTGCTTCCCTGTTGAAGGTCAATGGAACACATTACTACCAGCCGAAGGTGCAAACACAACATGATACGTTCTGACCCGTCCTATTATACTCCGATACAATCATAGCGCCTTACTGCACTTGTGAACTGTACGCTATACAGCAGAGGTAGCCTGGCTAATAAACTCCGATTCAATCATAGTGCCTTACGGCACATTTATCTCGTCAACTGCACGCTATACAGCAGAGCTGGCCTGGCTCAATGCGAGTCCTGGCAGGACAAAATTCTTTCTAATATGACGTAAGCCGGGAATATTTTGCGACTGGAGATGACGTCGTTCTCGTTGTAGTGCTCTCGCTAGTGAAGGTTTATTGAGCACATTATTAAATTCTTTCTAATATCACGTAGGTTTGGAATATGTGGTGATGCCGTCGTTCTCGTAGTGCTCTCGCTATTGAAGGTCAAAGGAACACATTACTACCAGCCAAAGGTGCAAATACATCATGATACGTTCTGGCCCGTCCTATTATACTCCGATTCAATCATAGCGCCTTACTGCACTCTATCTTGTGAACTGTACTCTATACAGCAGACGTAGCCTGGCTATTAAACTCCGATTCAATCATAGTGCCTTACCGCACTTTTATCTCGTCAACTGCACGCTATACAGCAGATCTGGCCTGGCTCAATGCGAGTCAAAAAAAAAATTCTTTCTAATATGACGTAAGCCGGGAATATTTTGCGACTTGAGATGACGTCGTTCTCGTTGTAGTGCTCTCGCTAGTGAAGGTTTATGGAGCACATTATTAAATTCTTGAGCTGGCCTGGCTCAATGCGAGTCTGGGCAGGTGCGGGTACTTCCGTCAGCTTTCGAACTTCTTCTAATTCCACAGCGTTCCCAGCTGGTTGGCACTGGAAGAATACAACTATTACCTCATATGTTTGCTTATCGACAACTGTGGCGCTCATCTTCCACATGTGCATACAACAGGATCAGTCGGTGGTATACTGGTCCGTGGTTGGGATTTTCTTTCCTTTCGCAACCTTTTCGTCAAACGGGATAATTCTAATCCAGATACGACAGAAAAACGTGATGCAGCCTCTGCGGAAAACCACTGGACGTAGTGCTTTGTGGCTGGATAAGAAATTGCACACATGACGCCGAGGAGCTCTATAGAGGAGCTTGGTTCATGTCGAAATTGCTCAAATATTCACTAACCATCTCAACCTGTACATTACAGCTGGACATTTGTGTGCAACACTACGAGGTTGAAAGCTACAGGTATCATGAGGAATCCCCACCCAACAATCAGCAAGTAGCGCACCCAAAGACCAGCAGATATACGGTTCCAGTCTCCAAAGTTAAGGACAAAACTCTTTCTACTCGCTATCCACAGAAATGATGTCCCTAGTCCCAGAACCTGATTCGAACACGGGTAACGGATTCTAATGAAACATTGACCTGAACTTGTGTTTCAGATTTGGATTGCCAGAGAGAGAACCGGATGAAGAGCTCGAAATGGGTATCAGATGTGACATGTTTGATGTGGTCATTGCTAAGGATGGCATGCCGCCGTCAACATCTTTTGTTAGTGGAACATACTGTGACCGTCGCTCACTGCTAAGATTATTCAGTTCGTTTGATGGCGACTGCGAGAGTCGATCTTGGAGCTGCTCCTCTTCGCTTTCCTTCTGTGGAGGGGATACGCTGTGCGAATCCATACTTGATAGATGACAGAAACCTGGTGTAAGTACTCCTGATCATGATGCAAATGGGAATATGCTGTACCGTCGTTCTCGTGATGCAGCCTCTGCTGAAAATTGCTGGACATAGCGCTTTGTGGCTGGATAAGAAATTGCACACATGACGGCGACGAGCTCTCGACAGAAGCCTGTTCCATGTCGAAATTGCTGCAAATTCACTAACCAACTTCACCTGCACATTACAGTTGGAAATTCGTGTGCAACACTAAGAGCTTGAAAGCTACAGATATCATGAGATAGCGAACCCAAAAATCAGCAGGTAAACGTTTCCAGTCTCCAAAGTTTAGGGCAAAACTCTTTCTATTCACTAACCACAGAAACGATGTCCCTAGTCCCAGGACCTGACTGGTAACGGATTCGAATGAGACATTGAACTGAAATTGTGTTTCAGATTTGGATTGCCAGAGAGAGAACCGGATGAAGAGCTCGAAATGGGTATCAGATGTGACATGTTTGATGTGGTCATTGCTAAGGATGGCATGCCGCCGTCATCATCTTTTGTTAGTGGAACATACTGTGACCGTCGCTCACTGCTAAGATTATTCAGTTCGTTTGATGGCGACTGCGAGAGTCGATCTTGGAGCTGCTCCTCTTCGCTTTCCTTCTGTGGAGGGGATACGCTGTGCGTATCCATACTTGATAGATGACAGAAACCTACTGTGAACATACTGTGACCGTCGCTCACTGCTAAGATTATTCAGTTCGTTTGATGGCGACTGCGAGAGTCGATCTTGGAGCTGCTCCTCTTCGCTTTCCTTCTGTGGAGGGGATACGCTGTGCGTATCCATACTTGATAGATGACAGAAACCTACTGTGAACATACTGTGACCGTCGCTCACTGCTAAGATTATTCAGTTCGTTTGATGGCGACTGCGAGAGTCGATCTTGGAGCTGCTCCTCTTCGCTTTCCTTCTGTGGAGGGGATACGCTGTGCGTATCCATACTTGATAGATGACAGAAACCTACTGTGAACATACTGTGACCGTCGCTCACTGCTAAGATTATTCAGTTCGTTTGATGGCGACTGCGAGAGTCGATCTTGGAGCTGCTCCTCTTCGCTTTCCTTCTGTGGAGGGGATACGCTGTGCGTATCCATACTTGATAGATGACAGAAACCTACTGTGAACATACTGTGACCGTCGCTCACTGCTAAGATTATTCAGTTCGTTTGATGGCGACTGCGAGAGTCGATCTTGGAGCTGCTCCTCTTCGCTTTCCTTCTGTGGAGGGGATACGCTGTGCGTATCCATAATTGATAGATGACAGAAACCTACTGTGAACATACTGTGACATACTGTGACATACTGTGACCGTCGCTCACTGCTAAGATTATTCAGTTCGTTTGATGGCGACTGCGAGAGTCGATCTTGGAGCTGCTCCTCTTCGCTTTCCTTCTGTGGAGGGGATACGCTGTGCGTATCCATACTTGATAGATGACAGAAACCTACTGTGAACATACTGTGACCGTCGCTCACTGCTAAGATTATTCAGTTCGTTTGATGGCGACTGCGAGAGTCGATCTTGGAGCTGCTCCTCTTCGCTTTCCTTCTGTGGAGGGGATACGCTGTGCGTATCCATACTTGATAGATGACAGAAACCTACTGTGAACATACTGTGACCGTCGCTCACTGCTAAGATTATTCAGTTCGTTTGATGGCGACTGCGAGAGTCGATCTTGGAGCTGCTCCTCTTCGCTTTCCTTCTGTGGAGGGGATACGCTGTGCGTATCCATACTTGATAGATGACAGAAACCTACTGTGAACGTACTGTGACCGTCGCTCACTGCTAAGATTATTCAGTTCGTTTGATGGCGACTGCGAGAGTCGATCTTGGAGCTGCTCCTCTTCGCTTTTCTCCTGTGGAGGTGATACGCGGTTAGAGTCCACAAAAAAAATACTACCGATAATGATGCTTATCCAGATTTGCCAGTGACTGGTATCAGGGTAGTGGAGTAAGCTGGGAATATGTTGCGGCTGGAGATGCCGTCGTTCTCATGATGCAGCCTCTGCTGAAAGCCACTGTACGGAGCGGTTTTTGGCTGGATAAGAAATTGCACACATGACGGCGACGAGCTCTCGAGAGGAGCCTGGTCCATGTCGAAATTGATGAAAATTCATTAACCAACTTCACCTGCTCATTACAATATGAAATTCGTGTGCAACACTAAGAGCTTGAAAGCTGCAGATATCATGAGGAAGCGCACCCAAAAATCAGCAGGTAGCGCACCCAAAAATCAGCAGGTAGCGCACCCAACAATCAGCAGGTAGCGCACCCAACGATCAGCAGGTATACGTTTCCAGCCTCAAAGTTTAGGACAAAACTCGTTCTAACATCCCGTAAGCTGGGAATATTTTGCGACTCGAGATGACGTCGTTCTCGTTGTAGTGCTCTAGCTAGTGAAGGTTTATGGAGCACATTACTACCAGCCAAAGGTGCAAATACATCATCATACGTTCTGACCCGTCCTATTATACTGCGATCCGATCATGGCGACTTACTGCACTTTATCTTGTGAACTGCACTCTATACAGAAGAGCTGGCCTTGAAAGCTTGAAAACTGCCCTGCTAGCTAAACCTGCCAGCCCAACTAACCGAAAACTTGTAAAAGCAGACTTCTTGAACTATGCAAGACCAAAATTCAGCCACCATGACGGTGTCTAAGCCCATTGAAAAAGCCAACTTCTCTGATATCACTCAGGTCAGAATGAGCAAGGAAAACGTGCTATAGGGCTATGTAGAGCTATGTGGTACAACGGTCAAAATCGTGATCATCGCCACATGCTCGCTGACCAATATGACCAGGTTGCTGTGAGGGCTTGAGATCGATGACGTCTAAAGTTAAAATTTAGAGGTTAGGCTCTGATGAGTCGTTGAGTACAACTTCCACCTCATATGTTTGCTTATCGACAACTCTGGCGTTCATCTTCCACATATACGAACAACAGGATCAACCGGTGGTACACCGGCACCTGGCTGGGATTTTCTTTCCTTTCGTCGCCTCTGTGAAAGTCAGAAGCTTGATCATCGCTACATGATCGCTTATCCAACTGACCACTGTCTTGTATCCTTGACATTTGTCCGTTACTTCATAATACTGGGCATCATTACCCGTTTGGTCTGCGATTTAATAAAACCTAACAACAATAACAACCAAGTTGCTGTGTGGGCTTGAAAGGGATGAAGTCGAAAGTCAAAATCTAAGAGGTTAGGCTCTGATGGGTCGCGGAGTTCAACTAACACCTCATATGTTTGCTTATCGACCACTTTGGCGAGTGGAATCAGTTCCAGACCAATGGAGATGGGCCTGTGACTGTCTTTAGCAGAACTTCACGCTTGAGCAAATCTTAAAATTCAGGCCTTTTCTCATCCTGAAGCTTCAGCACAATAAATTGGTTGTGATCGGTGGAAGAAGAGAAGGACAATAGTGTGGCCTGCAACATCTTGCCAGCAGCAACTCGGCGTGTTTAGTTCGTAGGTGCGACCATTATCATCACATAGCAAGCTAGGGACGGAGTACTGTGCTTCAATGTTGCCTGGTTATTGTCCGAGCTAATTGTGTACACCGTGTGTGGTGTGTGCGTAAATGTGTATGTGTGTGTGTGTGTGTGTGTGCGTGCGTGTGTGTGTGTGTGTGTGCGTGCATGTGAGCATGCATAAGTGTTGATGTGTGCACGTGGGTTTGTTTTGTGTGTGCAGGCGTGCATGCGCGTGTGTATGTCGTGTGTGGTTGTGTGTTCGTGTTCTCTATTGTGTTTTCTAGACTCTCGTTTTCACAGGGCAAGGAAGTATGCCACTGAGCAGAAGGCCGTTATCCTGGCAGATTCAAGGAGCCGTAAGCTATTATGCATGCATAACAGTGACTCTGCCCATATACACACACGCGCTAACCCCCACACATATATGCACGCACGCACACACACCCATCACACACCCACACACGCCCCAACACGTCAGACCTTAGGCCTGCAGCTTGCGGAAACGATGATACCGAGCAGCTAAATATATATTAGACATAGCAACTTGTGCTGGGATTACAACATTCAACAGGTTGCTAGGCCTGGGAACTTCCCGCCGCTACGTTTATGATGGTGGTCACCTAACAGCTGATTTAAGTGGCTTTTTCTGGCCAGCGAATCCCTATTTTATAATTTTCGATTCCTCAAATTTTAACATTCTTCCTTCATTAAACACTCACACACACACACGCCACAACACATACTCCGGCGTTCCCTGGCTATGAGAATGAAAGAAGAACTCGGAGGATTCGAAAGAGAAAAAGGCTTATGTGACCATAATCATTGGGGTCATAGAAACCTCTCAATTTGAACTCAACTGCACTGCACCATATAGGACACACACACACACACAAGCACACACACACACACACACACAAGCACACACAGACATGCACACACACACACATACATACACACACACACACATACACACACATACTGAAGTACACCCATTCACAAACACACATACATGTACACACATTTGTGTTGCTGTTCTGTTGCTCCACAGCAGTTATGAATATCAATCGTTTGGTGCGTGATGGGGGAGGTGTGAGTAACTGCACAAACCACGTGGCGAGCCCTCAACAACAGCAAACTGGTTAGATAGCTGAGCGAACACGTGGCGATTATCACGCTTCTAGGTCTCACCAAGCAGACGAAAGCCGGAAAAATCCCAACCAGGTTGCTCCGAATGATCCTGTTGCATATGTGGAAGATGAACGCCACAGTTGTCGATTAGCAAACATATGAGGTGGCAATTGTACTGGACCGCCCATCAGAGCCTAACTTCTTCCAGTGCCAACGAGTTGAGAACGCTGTGGTCTTCCAGTGCCAACGAGGTGAGAACGCTGTGGTATTTGAAGACGTTCGGTTGAAGTTGAGAGAATTACCCGCACCTGCTCTGAGCCGCATCGAGCCAGGACAGCTCTGTATAGAGTGCGGTTCACAAGATAAAGTTCCGTATGCCGCAAAGTCCGCAGCTAGTCTGTTCGTCACCCATCGTCTTCGTCATGGCCGTCTGTTCTAAAACGATACCTTCTACAGCCTTCTACAGTGTACAACGGTTTATTGGCTATGGTAGCAAGTATTACCTTCACTGGGAGCAGGGTAAAGGCAGATGGATCACGAGACCGATAACATGATGCCGTCAATTATTTTTATCTGCACCTTGTCGTCACTCCTCACTACTGTGCAGAGAGCCATTAGGTGGGATTAGTTGCAAGTCCATCCATAGAGTGGGGATTTCGTGGGTATCGGCCGTTGGTAGGTTTAATAGAGTGTTCTTTCCAAACTTCCTTTGAATCTCTCTCCCCGCTAACGGGGAGACCCAATTGACTTGGTTTGTCAGTGAGCAAGTACAGTTACAAGTGCCTGTGTGAGTTTTGTGTGTATGTGTGTTTCCCCTGAAGCCTCATTTAAAGCACTGCCTACCTCCCCCTAACCTTTCTGACAGTACCTCTCTTTAGCGAGCGGCGTGGTTATTTCTGGCAGCTGTCAATATAAGTAGTGTGTGTGTGTAGTGTGTGTGTGTGTCAATAAGTAACTAGTTTGTCTCGCGGGTACACTTATACCTGATTGTGTTGGGTATGATACTATCAGGGTTAAAGAGTTGGTGGACAAGCCGTTGATTATTCACTCTCATTGTAATATCAAAAAGTATTCTTTCTAGACCAAAGAGTGGTATATTTGATAACATTTAATAACGATAGAAATTTTTTTAATGATACTTCTCCCGAGAAGTATCATTAAAAAAATTTCTATTGTTATTAAATGTTATCAAATATACCACTCTTTGGTCTAGAAAGAATACTTTTTGATACTATCAGGGTTCTAGCCAAAGGGGGTAGGGGGGCGCAGCGCCCCCCCCCCCCCTACTCTGTTTGTGCGCCCCCCCCCCCCCCTGTGAAAAATTGCCGCTCCCTACTCATTTTCCGATTTTCATGCATAGATGGTTCATAAGGGCACATTTGTCTGGGGTAAAGTCAGGGATTCGCCCCATACAGTCAACTTCGCTTATAACGACACTCGGCGGGGCATCAAAAAAGTGTCCTTATTCGCGAAGTGTCGTTATACCCGAAGTCTCTTATTTATGTATTACAGTTGGAAGGGACTTTGCTCTGGGCATGGAAATGCTCTCGTTATTCGCGAATTGTCGTTATATCCACAGTCGTTATTAGCCAAGTTGACTGTATATGTTGCATTTGGCGTGGCAAGACAATATTGGAAAGTGGAAAAATGGGATATAGGGTAACTGTTTCCCATGCCCCCCCCCCCCTACTATTTTGACCTGGCTAGAACCCTGATAGTATGTTGCTATAAGGTTTTTTTGTTTGAGGGTGTAATGTTGTATCTGGCACCTTTGTTGGTTCTAGCGTTCATAAACGTTCTATTTCCTTACCTTAGCGCGAACCCTTTCCGCTCGCCTTGTTCAGCGCTCACTGCTCTTGGAGCATTGCGAGCACTCTTGGCGGGGTTTGCAGCTCTTTATAAAAATGCTTTGCTTCACATAAACGTATTTCATTGCGAAGAGCTGCGCTTCGGTCCTCTGAGCTGTGCTGATGAGCTCTAACAGAGCGAAAAAGTTGCTGTCAACAGACTTGAGTATTTGAAGTATACATAGAAGCGGGACACACTGGAGAGAATTCAACGCCGTGCTATACGCATCTGCCTTCGGATTCCCCTCTTTGCACCAGTTCACCACAGTTCCCTCCTCCATCATGCAAAGCTCCCCACCCTTAGCTCACGATTCCTTGTTAAACAAGTCCTACTAGCATGGGGCATCCACCACCAAACCTCCCCACCACACCTGCAACAACCACATCTTGCACCACAACGTCAACATCAACCATACACCCTTCGACAGACAAGGACCTACTCCATCGGACACGCACACACAAATAGGCACCAAGATTCCCCTATCAACAGTGCCCTCACCCTCTACAATTCACTCCCTATCGACATCACAACCCAATCTCGCAGAAATTCTTTCCGAAACAATGCGCTGGTTTCTGATATCTCGAACGTGTACTTAAGAAAGCATGTCTGAGAATACCAAAGAATGTGTGCAAGTGGATCTCTCCGATTTCGCTCAAAATTTGCAGGTAGGTTCCCTTTGGGGTGTGGATCGATTGTGCAAAGCCCTTGAAAAAGTCTCTGAAGGGAACCTTGAGGATACCCATCAGAAATGGCCGAAATATCACATTATTTATGGGTCTAGAAACGAGTCAAGCCACAACGTATACGAACAAGCTATGAACAAAACTCCATCAAGCCAACATTGCCTCACCTTAGAAGAGTTCCTGGAGCAGTACCGCTTAGCCACGCCAGGATCCCAGAAGATGAGGTCCATCACCCCCTGACGCCACAAATGATCGTCTTGAAAATAGCCATTTTACAAGCGCTGGCAAAACAGCCAGCTGCGTCCTCAATTGGCCAGAACTATACACCGGCAGATAGTAGAACACCTCTTCTAGCGCTGAGGACATGTCCCCCATCTTCCTTTTGAGGTTTTCTTGAAATAAACTTTTTGGAATTTTTCCACTCGACCATGCTGAAATACGGCCAAAGTCATACCTGTGCAGGAAAGCTCGCCCCTCCGCGACGTCCCCTCAGCAATTTCTACTCCAACACTACGCCCAAGGCCGCGGAACAAAGTGTATTGTTGGCTCTGACAAGGAAAAGCAGCGGTGATCACTTGTCACTCCAAACGACAAGCTTCTCCTTGCGCCACCAATAATTTTTTGTGCGACTGTCGATGCAAAAGTGACTGAAGTCCTGAGCGCAGTTTTTGAATTTTATTGCAAGATGCACGGTGAGATCGCGTGCTCCGTGACGTAGGATCTAGGATGACGCTTCCTGGATCACGACACGCGGCCATCGATTGCGAACGTGACTGGAACGCTACTCGGAACAGACCATGATGGCAGAGGTAAGATAGATGAGCTGTATTTCCTGCTTGATCTACTGAGAACCCTCACAAACTGTCCTAGGAGTGTTGCAATGGCAGCAAGCCGTTGAAATATGCCCCCGTACAGCATAGAGAGTTATTCATCTTTCACACTTACCTCCTGCAATCCCGAACATAGTCCAACGGTAAAAGTTCCTTGTTTTCATGTCGATGCTCGACAAAAGCTGCTAGCTCGTTCGCTTTGTGTTGACTGGCATGCCGGCACGCGAGCAGCACTGGCTGCACGAACTTGTCGCGTGAGCTGCATGAGAGATTTCTTACGTCATAAAGAATGTGATTTCATCATCATTTCACTGATTTTCGTCGTACATGGTCAGGGAAAGTCCCGGTTCGTAGGCCTACAACACGGTCAGCGTGTTCTTGAGAGCTGTAACAACACAAGTGTGATCACTTCCAGGCCAACGGGCGTTCAAGCCGAGTAACAAGCGCACTTGACGAAGGTGACTCTGAAATCTCCTGAGCAGAGTGATCCATGATCCACGCGACTTGGCATTCTTGCGTCACAAGGCACGTGATTTCACCGTGCCTCTTGTAGTAAAATTCAAGAATTGCGCTCATGCCTTCAGTCACTTTTGCATCAACAGTCGCACAAAATATTATTGGTGGCGCAAGGAGAAGCTTGTCGTTTGGAGTGACAAGTGATCACCGCTATGTTCTCTTCTTCTGGTTTTCATTCCTAGACATCTGTGCAGGAAGCTACACCCTCGATAATACGTATGCTTATGGGTGAGTAACCCTAACATCAAAAACTGCATCCTGCTGTCGAGACCAGAAACCTCTTGCACAGATTTCCAACCTGGCTTCGTCACATCTATTGGCCGAGGCTCCGGAGAGCGACTCACCCTCCAGTGGCAGAAGGGGAGGCTCGATCCGGCCATCCCGTGGAGCAGCGCCCATGGCATCAGCCAGAAGATCCCGCAGCGCGTTGTGCCTCAGGATAGGGTAACCCCATGGAGGACACGTCGCTGCGTAATCCAAAGACAGATGCTCCACACACACACACATGTGCCCGGCAAGTCTACACTGGGGGCAGGGGTAACTGCAGTCGGATCCCGGGACGGATACCTTGATGTCGTCAATCCTTTCTCTGAGGAGGGATGAGCCCATAAGTGAGACCATTTTTCAAGTCCACCCAGAGGTTTGGGGATTATGGGGGTGTTGGCCGTTGGGTGGTTCAATAGCCAATTGAGTCATCTTTCCAAGGTTCACCCTTTTTTGGGTTCATGACTGGTTTTAAGGTGCGGCGTGTTCCAGTGTCTATGCAAAATACGTAACCGTATTTCAGTACTCCATTTTTTAAATTAAATTAATTAATATCAACGAAATAGAAGAAATCTAATGGAAACGAGTTATGAAGCAACTATGCACGACCGTAACAAGATAATAGGCCGTCAGAAATTGCGAGAGCAGGTCACAAAACTAACATGTAAGGCCGTTATTACACTACGACACGCGGCTCGCGTGTCGCAGTGCGTTTGATCAGATCCTGATGGTTGTCAAGGGTTTCGGGTCCCGCGATCGAAATGCGAGCTGTGCCGTGAGAAAACGCAGACGTGGGCTTTCGATGCCAGGTCACAACTGAAAGACTGTTCCGCGAGCGCTGCCGTGAAGGAAATCCGGAACGTGGGTGGTCGTGTTGAAGTTTTTCTTTTTGAGTTTTTGCAGTTTTTCTTTGTCGTCACTGAGAGCGTTCTCGAAGATCTAATGCAAGATGGTTGCAAGAATTTTTACCGAGCAGATGGAGAGCGAGTTCATTAGGATTTGGCACGACGTCCTTGACGATAGTCAAGGACAGATGCGGACCCGTGATGACAAACTAATAATGGCCACCACAATGATGAGCTTGGCGTGCTGAGAGCACAATTGGTCCGAAATTTCGACGGAGAACTGCAAGAATCAGCTTGATTCGATGAAAAAGAAAGCGAAGGCAGCCTATGAGAAGGTGAAGGTCCTGACGCAATCAGGGAGACCCGTCGTTGACCCTGGCGATCTTGAGTTAAAATTTCATTTTATGTACACACTTGCAATGTGGGTTTGTGCTGTTTGCGGGTGTGCGTGTGTGTATGTGTCACAGGCAGCAGTTTCAAAGTGGGCAAACTTTGCAATATGGAACTCCTTGTTTTTGGAAAAACCTCAACCTTGGTGCTGGCGATACCTCAATTTCGTCTGTGGTTTGTTCATCCGATGAAGATGGTCATGCGGCTTCGCCAGAAGTCGAGCATGGCACCACCTCCATCGTTACATCCGCAACGACTGATGCAGTCCCTGCTACCCCCCCCCCCCCCCAAGCTACCGCAACAGATACAGCTACATCCTGTAGAACAACTACGCCCACTGCTACCGCAGAGGTGAGCCAGAGACGGTTGGGGAGGCGGCTTGAAAGTCACCACAGTGCGCCAGGTGCGTTTGATGGGCTCGTTGATGATGATGGTTTGTTCCCACCTTCCAACCCGGCAAATATTTTGATTTTGATTAAAACGATTCAAAGCCTCTCAATTATTTTGTAATACTTGATGTATAGATATAAGAATAATAACAATAGTTACACTTTCACAGCAAACTAGCTCGGTGCAGCACCAATCACGGCAGAGGAACCCGACCCTCCACCCTCGCCAACTCACGAAGCATGTGAATTGAAGATGATGATGATGATGATGATGATGATGATGATGATGATGGCTACCTGTTGGTGCGGTGCCGCGTGACTATGGCTACGCAGAGGATGATGAGGAAGGGGTCAACATCGTTCCGTTGGCTTTGCCCACCTCAGTCGAGTCGGCTGATTTAATTCCTCGGTGCCGTTCGGAATCCGGGTCTACACTTCCTGCTGGGATTCATGCACAACCATTGCTTGAGGCTGGTGTGGGTGGAGTCGTGGATACTCCAGTGGACGAGATTTACAATAAGATCGTTCATTGGGACAAGCATTTATTCCTCGTGCCCACCGGCAGCACGGGGAAAGAATTTGTGCGGCTCATGGCTCAAGAAATGCAGACCTTTGTAATCTCTGGTTCCATCGATGCCTTGTATAAACTGTACGTTCTTCCTGCCTTGCTATTGCAACGAGCTAACAGGAGTGATGGGACAAAAATGCATTCACAGCACCTTCGCCGTCGGCTAGATTTGTGGCGGGTTGGAAACCTGCATGCGCTCTTTCAGGAGGGCCTCGAATGTCAGGACATTTGGCGCAATCTCGGTGGTCGATCCGGTGGTAGAAAACGCGGCGGTACTGACCAAGCCCGTGAGTTTAGGACTCGCATGGCTACAGGGAGAGTGCATGATGCACTGCGTTGCCTCGATGAGGCTATTGCTGGCACTGGACAGCAGGGTGTTTTACAGATAACGGATGAGATAACGATTGATGACAACGTTGTGTCTGTGGGCGCGGTACTTCAGAGCAAGCACCCGGACGCAGCGCCCTCGGACAACAGTGCTCTACTGTCCGGGACACTGCCGGTTGTCGATCCGGTCAGATTTTCTGCAGTCAATGGTGACTTCATCCGGAAAACAGCGATGAATTTAAAGGGGGCCGCGGGTCCATCGGGTATGGATTCCCACTTATGGCGTCGGGTGTGCACCGCATTTAAAGGTGCTTCCACAGAGATTTGCGAACCTTTAGCTGCTTTTGCAAGAGCGCTGTGTACAAAGCCAATCTCGGGTGAGGCACTACTGCCTTTCACGTCTTGTCGCCTTATTGCTCTTAATAAAAATCCAGGCGTTCGCCCCATTGGGGTTTGTGAAGTGATGCGCAGGCTTGTAGTCAAGGCTGCGATCTCAATCTCTCGCTCACAAATACAGCACGCCTGCGGTTACATTCAAACCTGTAGTGGTTTGCCGGCTGGTATTGAGGCAGCCACTCGGGTTATGCGGGATGGCTTTGCGACTCATGACACCGAGGGTGTATTGCTGGTTGACGCCAGCAACGCTTTCAATAATTTAAATAGAAATGTCGCTTTACACAATATCCAGTATACTTGCCCAGCTCTCTCCTTATTGGCGAATAATACGTATGCCAAACCAGCGCAGTTGTTTGTAACTGGAGGTGGGGAGTTGGCATCGGCAGAGGGTACAACCCAAGGTGATCCTCTGGCGATGCCACTGTATGCCCTATCGACTGTTCCTCTGATCAAGGAATTACACACAGCCCACTCTGAAATACTTCAGGATTGGTATGCGGATGATTCTGCTGGTGCTGGTAGGCTGCTTGAATTGCGTAGATGGTTGGATATGCTGGCTGAACGTGGCAAAGTTTATGGGTATCATGTTAATTGGGAAAAAACTCAGCTGCTTGTGAAACCTGAGTTTGTTCAGGAAGCTGAACGTATTTTCATCGGCACGGGCATCCAGATTGTCACTAGTGGGGTGAAATATCTGGGTAGTCCTATTGGATCTGAGGAATTTGTTAACACATTTGTGCATCACGCAGTCTCCCAGTGGTGTGGTCAAATTGATAAACTAAGTGGTTTCGCGGTATCAGAGCCACATGCTGCGTATTCCGCGTTAGTACATGGGCTGCGGGGTCGTTGGAATTACTTACTTCGGACCACTGCGATAGCTCCCGAGTCACTTGAGCAGCTTGATATTGCTTTGGCAGGTGCTTTCCTCCGTGCCATTACCGGACGGTCGTCCTTTACGGACACTGAACTTTCGCTTCTTCGGCTTCCTGCTCGGCTCGGTGGCATTGGCCTGCCGTCTGTTGTCGAGATGGCGAGGGAGCAGTTGGAGGCTTCTGGCCTCTGGCCGTATTACCGAGGGTCTCACGACGCTCATTCGGAGGCAGGAGTTCCCAGATGGTCCGGATGAGGTTGATGGAGTTTTATCCGCCGTAGCTTGTGCCAAGCGGGAGTGTCGTAAAGTGGCGCGTGAGCGACAGGCAGAGCGCTTGCGTGCTCTTCAATCGCACCTGTCTTTGGAAGTTAATCGTCGCGTGGAAGAACTGGGTCGCCCAGGTGTTTCATCCTGGCTGTCGGCGCTCCCTATTGCTGAGCATGGTTTTGAATTATCCAAGGGAGACTTTCGCGATGCCATTGCGTTACGCTATGACTGGCCGCTGCGTGACACCCCTGCTGTATGTGCTTGTGGGGCGGGTTTTTCCACTAGCCATGCTTTGAATTGTGCTTTTGGTGGATTCCCAACTATTCGACACAATGAACTACGAGACCTGTTCGCTGTTACCTTGACCGAGGTTTGCTCCAGTGTGTCTGTGGAGCCACCTCTCGCCCCTGTAGAACCATTAACTTAAGCGACTGTTACTTTTAGCGTTTTCCCATTGTCAACTGGTTAGCGACATTTTTTTAGCAATGTGTAGTGATTTTTCTCACAGTTCACCAGTGCACTACTAATGTCTCAACGGATTAGCGACTTGAAACTTTAGCAAAAAGTAGTCGATCGCTAAATTCGCTAGGGTTTTAACGTCGCAGAAATTAACCGTTTTACAGGAACGTTTTTGAGGAAACTAGGGAGGTTTCGCTCTACGCAATAACGTATGAGAATCCGTATGTCGTACGCGCAGGGGAGCGAGGGCAACTTTCATACGTAAATCTCTCAACGGATTTCCGTAGGAAAGTTGTTTCCTACGTTGGGGCCTCCGTAGGACTTTTTGAAATATTTTGCGCCTTTTTCAGATTTATCCATGGCAAAGTTCAAGCCGCGCGAAACACAAGGTTCACACACCGTACACAACGTGCAAAACGCGGTTTCGGTTCGTGGTGCATGCGGTGGGCGCATGCAGCCAACGCGTCTCCAAAGCAACACGGCATGCAGTCGTGGAGTAATCACGTAGAGCGAAACCGAATTCGCGAAGAGCGCTGATCTTTACGTACTACATACTACTACATACTACATGTGGTGTGAAAATTACGTGCAGTTCCTACGTTATTTTCATACGTAATTCCGTAGAGCGAAACCCCCCTACCGTCAAGCGCACCAATGGAGCGTGGAACTTGGCGAATGCTGTGGTCGACGTGGCCATCCCAGGAGAGCTCATTGTCAACAATAACTCCAAGGTAGCGAACCTGTGACACAATTGTTAGCAGTTTCCCGTCGCAACGGATCTGGAGCGGTTCTGCACTCTGCTACCCACAACTAGGTGTTAAAATTATGCAAGACTTGAGTCTTCGTCTGGTTCAGCGTTAGGCCAAGGTGGTCAAGCCAAGTTGCCAGATAGGTGACGGCGTTGCTTAGGGAGGTGCACACCACTGCTCGCGTCCCAGAGGCCTCGAGAACGATATTGTCCGCAAACTCTTGATTAACGACGGGACGTGGAATGCAATTGTGGATGTCGCGAATATACAGGCTTAAGAGCAGTGGGCCGAGAACGGAGCCCTGTGGCTCGCTTCATGTAAAACTTAAATTGAAATAAAACAAAAATATATTGCATGATCTTCTGTCTTCATTCAATACTATTACCTTGCAATCAACACACTGCAAACAGCTTTGTACCGGTATCTGTAAATAATTTTCTCTACAAGTATACGATGTACTCAACACAGTGGGTGAAACTGCCCTCTCCAACTCGCGATGTACAGACAAAATTTCAATACCCTCTCAAAGCACGAAATCACCAGAACCATTCACGCACCTCTTCTCTCTCCTGCCTCTTCTGATACTGCGACATCCTTCGCTTCGCTGGGGGACGCCTGTCCGGGAAAATCGATGGCACAGCGTCTGCTTTCAGCTTTCGGCGGCACGTTTTGCCCATCTCTCCGTGCAAGTTCCTCTGCAAGGCATCTCCTCAAAATGTGCCGAACAAATTGCACAGCTCTCCTCAAACTTAGGTGGCAAATTCTCGCGGTGAATCGCTGCAACCCATTCCGCTCGGAGAGCTTTATCCCGCGGAATACGATGCACTGTGGTCCAAGGGGGATTGCCAGACTGGTTAGAGCAGCCGACAGCACAGCAAACCGTCATCGTGGTGTAAACTGTTCAGGTCGCAAGAAAGAAACTCCACAAACGCCACTCTTTCTCGCTCACTGAAAAGCAAGCAGACCGGGAACCTGTATCTCTTTGACATCACAGGGTGTGGAGGAGGTGTGCGCCGGCCGCATGACGTCATTTTGCATGACGTCATGGTAAATTTCAAATTCAAATATCTCCAGAACGGTGTATCGCACAGCGATGGGACCTTCACCACCGAACTCAGCGCCTCGAAATCTACAAACCGTGAAATTTTGATTTTAAGGTGAACGTCCCCTTTAAGCGAAGGCTATATACCTGCTTTATGCAGGTTGATGCCAACGCGAACAACCAAAATAATAAAAATAATAATAACATGCAACATAGTGTTTTTGTGCATGCAGCTGTTCATAGTCGCATAGGCCCACCCTTTGGCTTTGTACCATGAGTTACAGAACCACATCAGTTCAGTGCAATGGGAGTCGGAGCATTACTGCTACTACATTGGGATACACCTATCTGGTATGTTTTACTACACGAAGTTCATTCTTACTATCTTAGTACCGATATAAATAATCTATTACGCGATGATATTGCTTGTAAACATAAACGTATTTCTCGCTTGAAATCCCCTGATTATTATGGATATAATTATGAGACGTCATTCCTTTAGGCAGTACGAGATATTCTTTTGCGCAACCACGCTATAACTGATACGCATTGTACTACGTTTTCACGATCGCAGCAAATAATTAGGCGACATAGCCCCGCACACCCCTATACTAGGCTATAGTGCGTTTTCCTTGTTCATCTCGACCTGAGTGGTGTCAGAGAAGTTGGCGTTTTCAATGCGCTTAGACACTGCCGTGGTGGCTGAATTATTTGGTCTTGCATTGTTCAAGTGTCTGCTTTTACAAGTTAGTTAGGCTGGCAGATTTTGCTAGAAGCAAAGCTTTCAAGCTCTTAGTGTTGCACACGAGTGAAGTTGGTTAGTGAATTTTCAGCAATTTCGCCATGAACCAGGCTCCTCTCGAGTGCTCCTCGCCGTCATTTGTGCAATTTCTTATCCAGCTACAAAACGCTACGTCCAGTAGCTTTCAGCAGAGGCTGCATTACGTTTCTCTGTCGTATCTGACCGAGAATTACCCCGTGTTGGAGGAACTACGCGGAGAGGTGGTTAAATATGTGTTGCTGTGAGGGCTTGAAAGCGATGACGTCGAAAGTCAAAATGTAGGAGGTTAGGCTCTGATGGGTCATCGAGTATAACTACCACCTCAATGTTTGCTTATCGACAACTCTGGCGTTCATCTTCCACATATACAAACAACAGGATCCGTCAGCGGTATACCGGCACCTGGCTGGGATTTTCTTTCCTTTCGTCGCCTTTGTGAAAGTCAGAAGCGTGATCATCGCTACTTGATCGCTTATCCAAATGACCACTGTCTTGTATCCTTGACATTTGTCCGTTACCTCATAATACTGGGCATCACTACCCGTTTGGTCTGCGATACAAAATAAAACCTCAAGAACAATAACAACCAAGTTGCTGTGAGGGCTTGAAAGCGATGACGTCGAAAGTCAAAATCTAAGAGTTAAGGCTCTGATGGGTCGTTGAGCACGACTAACACCTCATATGTTTTTCTTACGACACCTGTGGCAAGTGGAATCAGTTCCAGACCAATGGAGACGGGCTGGTTGGTGACTGTCGTTAACAGAGCATGTACGCCTGAGAAAATCTTATAATTAAGGCCTTCTTCTCATCCTGCAGCTTCAGCACAATGAATTGGTTATGATCGGTGGAAGTAGAAAAGGCCAATAGTGTTGTCTGAAACATCTTGCCAGCAGTAACCTGGCGTCTTTAGTTCCTCGATGCAGCCATTATCACCACATGGCTATCTAGGGACGGAGCACTGTGCTTCAATTATTGTCTGAGCTAATTGTGTACAGTGTTTGTTGTGTGTTTGTGGTGTGTGTGTGTGTGTTTGTGTGTGTGTGTGTGTATGTGTGTGTGTGTGCGTGCATGAGTAAGTGTGGATGTGTACACGTGGGTTTGTGTTCGTGCATGCGCGCGTGTATGTCTTGTGTGGTTGTGTTTTCGTTTTCTCTATTGTGTTTTCTAGACTCTTCGTTTTCACAGGGGAAGGAAGTATGCCACTGAGCAGAAGGCCGTTATCTTGGCATGTTCAAGGAGCCGTTAGCTATTATGGATATAACATGCATGTATAACATTGACCATGCCCACATACAACCACGCACTAGCACACACATATATACACGCACGCACGCCCACCCTACACCCACCCACACACGCCCCAACACGTCAGACCTTAGGCTGGCAGCTTGCGGAAACGATGATACCGAGCAGCTAAATGTATAATAAGACATAGCAACTTGTGCTGGGATTACAAAATTCAACAGGTTGCAAGGCCTGGGAACTTCCCGCCACTAAGTTTATCAAGATCACCTCACAGCTTAAGCGGCTTTTTCTGGCCAATGAATCAATCCCTATTTTTCATTTTGGGTTCTAAAGATTTTTACATTCTTCCTTCATTAAACACTCACACACACCACTCTACGTACTCAGGCATGGCCTGGCTGTTGGTAAGCACACATGAGAATTAAAGAAGAACACGGAGGATTCGAAAAAGAAAAAAGGCTTGTGTCACCATAATATTCGGGATTATAAAAACCTCTCGATTGGAACTCAACTGCACTGCATCATTATAGGATACACACAGACAGACACACACACACGCACACACACGCACACACACACACACACACATGCACACACACTCACACACAGACACACACCAACAAACACACATACCGAAGTGCACACACAAACACAAACACACATACATGCACACACATTTGTGTTGGTGTTCTGTTGCTCTACAGCAGTTATGACTAGCAATCGTTTGCGGCGTGATGAGTGGTGTGAGTGTGAGTAGCTGCACAGACCACGTGACAAGCCCTCAACAGCAGCACACTGGTCAGATAGCTGAGCGAACACGTGGCGATTATCACGCTTCTAGCTATCAACAAACAGTCGAAAGCCGAGAATATCCCAGCCAGGTCCCCCCTACTGATCGTGTTGCATATTTGGAATATGAACGCCACAGCAAGTTGTCGATAAGCAAACATATGAGGTGGCATTTGTACTGGACCACCCATCAGAGCCTAACCTCTTCCAGCGCAAAAAGTTGAAAACGCTGTGGTCTTCCTGTGCCAACGAGTTGAGAATGCTGTGGTGTTCCAGTGCCAACGAGTTGAAAACGCTGCGGTCTTCCAGTACCAACGAGTTGAGAACGCTGTGGTATTTGAAGTTGTTCGGAGGGTGTTGAGAGAATTACTCGCACCTGCACTGAGCCGCATCGAGCCAGGCCAGCGCTGTATAGAGTGCGGTGCACAAGATAAAGTTCCGTATGCCGCAAAGTCCGCAGCAAGTCTGTTCGTCACCCATCGTCTTCGTCATGGCCGTCTGTTCTAAAACGATACCTTCTACAGCCTTCTGCAGTGTACAACGGTTTGTTGGCTATAGTAGCAAGTATTACCTTCACTGGGAGCAGGGTAAATGCAGTTGGATCACGAGACCGATAACATGATGCCGTCAATTATTTTTATCTGCGCCTTGTCGTCACTCCTCACTACTGTTTGGTGAGCCATTAGGTGGGATTAGTTGCAAATCCATCCATAGAGTGGAGATTTCATGGGTATCGGCCGTTGGTAGGTTTAATAGAACTCATTAGTCCAAGTTGCTTCACTATATGATCTTGCATTTGAAAGCCCTATTATTGTGTTTGGCACACTTTTTACAAAAATGTGCTCTGTTTCTGGAGTACCGTTTGGTTGGCATGAGACTGCTCCATAATGTTATCTTGCCCTCTCCAACACCACACAGCAACAGCGGGACACACTGGAGAGAATTCAACGCCGTGCTATACGCATCTGCCTTCGGATTCCCCTCTTTGCACCAGTTCACCACAGTCCCCTCCTCTATCATGCAAAGCTCCCCACCCTTAGGTCACGACTCCTTGTTAAACAAGTCCTACTAGCATGGGACATCCACCACCAACCCCCCCCCCCCCCCACCACACCTGCAACAACCACATCTTGCACCAAAACGTCAATACCAACCATACACCCTTTGACAGACAAGGACCTACTCCATTGGACACGCACACACAAACAGGCACCGAGATTCTCCAATCAACAGTGCCCTTCACCCTCTACAACTCACTCCCTATCGACATCACAACCCAACCTCGTAGAAATTCTTTCCGAAACAATGCATCCAGTCTTCGTTTGAGCACTACCTGTTCCTGCTCCGCGCATCCCCCTGGTTTCCTCCTGGTTTCCCCCTGGTTTCCCCCTGGTTCCCCCTGGTTTCCCCCTGGTTTCCCCCTGGTTTCCCCCTGGTTTCCCCCTGGTTTCCCCCTGGTTTCTGATATCTCGAACGTGTACTTTAAAACTATCTCCATCACCCCTCACCCCTGCTAACGTTATTGCCCCCGCTTGTTGTTCATGATCCATTGCTTCTTGCCTCCCCGTTTCCATCTAGCTGTTTCTGGCTAGTACCAGTTCTATCGCACTTATCAATCATCCTTATTGGCGTCACGCCATCGTGGAATAGAATAGTAATAATAATAGACATGCATGTTTGGGGGACGGTTGGCGGTTTTCGTGCTCTGAAGATCAGCCTCAGCGGCACTCGTACAGCATCCCTTAAGCAGTGACCAAACCTTTGTGTACCTTACGATGTCACTGGATGAGAATCCAGACCTAGCCCTGGTGGGATTCAAGGACCTAATTGACCTGGGCGAGCGGAAATCAGTAGACCAACCCTCAAACCTTTCTCGCCCGGAAGTCGTCAAAGAACTCCGGAAGATTGGCGTGGGAGTGCTGCCGCAGCCAGCAGGTCCAAACGGTACGTTGGAACAATTGTCTAGCCTTGTATCATGTGTTTCAACCTTGTCCAAGGAGATTGTTATGTCGAGGGAAGATAGAGACAGCACAATGTTGGCCCTGAAATTGGAAATCCAAGAGCTGAGGCGTGAAGTAGTAGAGCTTCGTCAACAGAAGTCTTCCATCCCTGACCCCTCACCACACACTGTACCCACGTACACGTCCCAACAAAACGTGGGTACGGGACCTCCAGTTGCGAAGTCCTACAGTAATAGCGTACGCACCCATCATGCTGCAACACCACAAGGTACAAGTCCAAGTAGCGCCCAGACCCAGCCTGCCCAACAAAGCCAAATGTGTGCTGCATGCACAGTTCGCGGACGACATTGCGCTCGCGTGCAGCCTGGGTGAACAGCACAGGAGGTATCCGATGTTTTATCTGCTTCTGTTTCAATCCTTGCAGACTGGCTGAAGGATCGAGGCCTGATCCTCAATGCTGGCAAGAGCCCAGTCGTGCCAATTCCTGCCGGCCGTCAGCACACAGCGGATCTACAGGTCGTCTGCCATGACACTTCACTGCATAGTGTGCCAAGTGCTCGTTATCTTGGCGCCACAATCGATTCCGGCATGTCCTGGCAAGCCCACATTGCCAAATGTTCTGCACGCGTGTCGCAGAAGATCGGAGCACTCAGGCGAATGCGCCGCTGCCTGAATCACCAGTCACGCATGACCTACTTTAGATCGCTGATCATGTCTGACCTGCTGTATGCCTCAAACACGTACTCTAGGTCCCTGCAAAGAAGGTACCTCTACCGTCTACAGGTCCTGCAGAACAGCGGGGCTCGTGCTGTCTTTGGCCGCCCTCCGTGGTCGTCTGCCCACGACCTGCTGGGGCGCATTGCAGTGTTCTGTGTTGCAAAAGTCTTCAATCAGAAGCTAGCATACCTGATGTGGAGTTGTCGTTATGCACTGGCAAGTCCAGAGTTGCAAGCCCTGCTAACCCCCGCTGCACCCGTCCCTACTCGGCTCCAATCTGCCATGGGCCTGTGCGTGGCAGTTTCCCATTCGGTTGCGGGGCGGGGGGCGCTTTGCGTGCAAGGGTGCTGTATTATAGAATGCCCTCCCCAGCGACATCCGTGTCATCCATCACGCTCGTCAGTTTCGCACGCAGGTACTCCCCTATACCTATGCCCTGTAGATGTCGACAAGCGAAATCTGTTTTTTCTGTTCTCTTTCTGTTGTACACGATCTCCCTCTGATGTACCGCTGACTCTACGTCGAAGATCAAAGTATTTGAATTCTCATTCTCATTATGATTTTCATATTCGCTTTCATGTTTTTGGGTTCTATGCCCGTTTGAATTTGCGAATCAAAATAAATACAAACAAACAAACAATGCACCAGTGATACATGTAGTTGTACACTCCACACAGCCGACACACAATGCTGTGAAGCAGGGGTCACTGGCATATGAAGTACAGAGCCAACACAGAACACGTGGAAAGAGGTGAACCATAGACGAAAAGGACGGCAGGACAAAATCACGGACAGCGTTTCCAAAGCACTGCGGGCTACTTTAACCTCTAGGTACGTGAAGGAATCACCTAACACAGAACCTGCTGATCCGTGCGTCCTGACAGGGGTGGTGCCCATCAACAAACTTGTGCTCTACGTTGGAAGCATCTACAGCGGTTGCAACGCTCACTCCATCAGAGACTGGTGCGAAGCGAGGGACGTAAAGGTATTAAATTGCTCCGTCATGGAGTCGAAATACCTTGGCACATCGTATGCCGGAGTCACTGTAGCTGCAGAACATGAAGAGCGTGTACTAGACAGAACCTTCTGGCCCGAAGCCATCAGACACTCAGTACGCAAGTGGCGTTTTGCGGGCAGCCCCAAAGTGACGAAGCCAGCTTCCAATGCGTAACCTCTCTCCCTCCTCTTCCACTTCATCCCCTGCGCCTCTCAACGCTCTTGCCCCACCTTTCTTCCCCCATTCTGTACATGCTGCTACTCACCGACTTACAATCTGTGTCCTTAATGCTCGCTCCATAGCAAACAAGTCTGGCGAACTCTTTCAAACCTGTGAGGATCACACACCCAGCGTAGTATGCATCACAGATACCTTGCTAACTCCCACACAAGCTTTCCACGTGCCACACTATGAATGCCTCTGTCGAGACCGACCTGTTTTAGAAAATAGACAGAACCGTGACCCACACAGGGGGGGGGGGGGGTACGGAGGAGTTCGAATCTTAGTTCGTGAAGGTCTGTGTACTTCCATTGATCAGCTACCGGATTTTCAGCAACCGGGCTTGGGAGCGCTAGCACTTCACCTTACACTCGCTGAACATAAGCTTATCTCACCTTCTGACCTACCAACAACCAACCTAACAGTAGCCTGTATCTATCGTGCTTCTTCCCCGTCGACGGATGACTTATCGACTTTTCTCGACCGCCTCCAAATAGCCCTGCAATCAACTCAAAAGAAGCCCGAAGCCCTTGTGATATCAGGCGACTTCAACTGTAGGTATTCCGACTGGTGCTCAACTGACCAAACGGATGCACAGGGTCTGAGTCTTGACAACCTCTTCTCATGCTATAATTTGACCCAATCGGTAACCTTTCCCACCCACCTCCGCTCGAATGGACTTGGCAGTTGTCTAGACCTTATCGCGAGCAACATTCCTAACCAACTCAACCACATTCAACACCTGGCTCCTCTTGGCGGATCAGACCATGCGGTCCTGCTGGCTGAGTCCTCCTCCTTAAAGGTTCCCCCCACAGCAGCCAGCACCTGTCGTAGCCCACCATCCACACAAAAATACAATGTCCTGAGTGCCACGGATAACCTTGAAGTGCTGTGTTTAATGCTGTTAGTGCCGTGAATTGTTTATTAGTTGTCCTCTCCGTTGTGTACTGGAACATGACACCGACAGGGGAAAGCTGGTGTGCGGAGACGTTAGCTGGCAAGCGAAAATCGTGACGAACCAAGTGCTGAAATCTTTTTTTTACTACAAAGCACTGGCCAGCAACATAAAAGGGGAGGTAGACAAAATTGGAGAAGCTAACATTGGCAACACAGAGGAGCCTGGCATGCGTGCCGATGAGGTAGGTTAACCTCCTCCGAACTAGTGGTCTCGGGTTCATCAGTTGGTCTACGCATCAGGAAGGGGAAATGGACAGAGAAGGGGAGAATGAGCATGAGGAGCTTCCCAGGAGAGGCAGAGTGAGTGAGAGAAAGAGGAACAGAAAATGATAATAATAATAATAATAATAATAATAACAGACAACCGGTTATTCGCAGTGCTGGTGGACGTCAGTGGCCCATAGCCAATTCTTCTTGGGGAGTTGATGGTAGGCCTTGGTGTTGAATGTCGGGTTGGGACAAATCAAACTTTCAGCATTTACCTCAACCAAGGACCATGCCGTTAGCTCTTTCCACTTCCTGAGGATGGTTGCGCTGCCTACTGGAGACTCTCCTATTTCGCGTTACATCTTCTGAAGCCACGTGAGACGACGGGTAGCGGAGATTAGCGAACGAAATAATGTCGTTTTTGAAATTTTGCTGAACATTTCTCAGGAGAGATGGCGAATACCAAGCATCTTCCCCTAGTCTAGAGAAACCATTTAGCAGGCTACATTCCGCCTACGGGAATTCAGGAGACGGCCTGGCTATGAAGGACACAGTTGGAGGAGAACAAAGTAAGTGATTTTATTTACGTTCTTCGGTATTGCAATCTTATGTTTGACAAACATACGTCATGGTGCATAATTGGTCGTTGCGTGCCTGCATGTGAACGTATAAGTGTTTGCTGATAAACACGTCCTTTGCAAGAACGGTTCAACCTGACACTCATGCTCTCTTTCTTTCTTGCAGTTTGTGCGCAAGTGTGTTTGTGTGTGTGTGTGTGTGTGTGTGTGTGTGTGTGTGTGTGTGTTTAGCTTGCTCGATGTTGTGGGCAAACTGTTTGCTCGCATGCTCCAGGACCGGCTTGAGCCACTCGCTGAAGACTGGCTACCAGAGTCTCAGGGCGGTTTTCGGAAGGGTAGGGCTGCATCGATATGATCTTTGCTGCTCGCCAAGTACTCGAGAAAGCCATCGAACATCAATCTGATCTGTACGTCTTGTTTGTGGATCTACGCAAGGCGTACGACTCGGTCCCCCGAACAGCGCTTTGGCTCGTCCTGCAGAAACTCGGTGTGCCTCCGAGCATGCTTCAGGTGATCCGGTCTCTTCACGAGGGTATGATGGCGTCTGTTCGCGTGGGTAGTGGTCAGTCTGACAGCTCTGGGGTGGAGAATGGTCTACACCAGGGTTGCACCCTGGCTCCGATGTTGTTCAACCTCTACTTCTCTGCCGTCCTTGCACACTGGCGCTCAACATCCACAGTGCCTAGTTTCCCGATGAAACATCGTATCGGCCGCAAGTTGGTTGGCGACCGTACTGCCAAGCACAGACTCACAGACTTATCCGTGTTGGAGTCGCTATTTGCGGATGATGCTGCCCTGTATACCACTTCGTACGAGCACATGGAGACGATGGTGAAGGAATTTACGCAGTATGCGTCAGGCTGGGGCCTGACTGTTAGTGTGCAGAAGACGAAGTTCTTGGCGGTCGGTCCGAGTGTCATCCGTGCTGATATTGTGATGCCTGGCAGTGCTGGTGACGTGATCGGCGTGGTCAGCGATTTTACCTACCTAGGCAGTACGATCAGCGACGATGGAGAGCTGGTTGCCGAAGTCACGACTTGTCTTGCCAAGGCATCGAGGGCGTTTGGTAGCCTCCTCCAACCAATTTTCCGGAACTCGGGTCTTATTATTATTATTATTATGCTCTATTCGCGTTAGCATCAGTGAGCTTATAAAGCTCACATATAGCCTTCGCTTAAGCCGCAAGAAGGAGCAAGTGAGCGCGAGGAAGCGCAATGCACACAGAGCGTCAAAACAAAACAAAAAACAAACAAAAAACAAAAAACAGAAAAAAGAGACAAGCTGCAAGAAGGAGCAAGTGAATGCGAGGAAGCACAGTGCACATCAAGCATCACAATCACAAAAAAGACAAGATGGAAACGCTAAGTTATGTCCATTGTTGCATTAGCGGCTACATACAACCTTCACCAGGTCCTGCCACTGAGGGCGATCCTGGGCGAGCTGCTCTCTCGGGTCTATCGCTTGGAATCCGGCGCCAGGTCTACCAGGCCTTGGTTCTTATAGTGCTGCTGTATGGTTCTGAGACATGGACGCTGAAGGCACCCCTCCTGCGCAGGTTGGACACGTCCCATCGACAGTGTGTTCGCACGATCCTGAGTGTTACCCGAGACCAGCAGTGGCAGGAACACCTGTCAAGTGAAGACCTGGCGAAGCCCGGCGGCATGCCAGCCTCGCTGGAGGAGGCCATTCGTGCGAATCACCTGCGATGGCTTGGTCACCTCGCAAGGATGGACGACACAAGGTTGCCAAAGCAGATCCTGTTTGCGGAGGGCACTAACAAGCGGCCCCGCCATGGACCCAAGCGTCGTTGGAGAGATGTGGCAGCTTCAGACCTGCGTGCGACCGGTATCCCGGAGGCGCAATGGTACCACCTTGCTCAGAACCGGAGGGACTGGGGCGAGCGTAGCCGTCGGAAGCCACTAAGCCAGCCCCAACCAAGAGTGTTCGTCTGTTTCTGCGGCCGCGACTTTCGCGGTCCTAATGATTTATCCCGAAACAAGAACTACTACCTTGCCTAATAGCTATCATCGCCTTCGGCGATGGGCTTTCCAAAGGTCCAAAGGTGTGTGGAAGTGTGTGAGAGAGAGAGAGAGAGAGAGAGGGTGCTAAGCCTGCTAAGGATCAGCGTGAAGCATGGCAGTGCGATCGCCCTGGCCGTTGGTTTCTTTAGCTGGTGAGTTCTTGCCCGTCACAAGTGTGTGGCTCAGCCCCCATCGACAGTGGAGCCGTGTTGTGGTGGACACTGTGTCTTGGGACCGCTGCTTCGGTTTGGTCCAGGGCAGGAATGGACACTGCCGCTCAAGCCCTCCCAGGCCATACGTTGGTCTCGTGGCAGATGACCCAAACTCTCATTGTGTGTGTGTGGGTATATGTGTGTTGCCCCCTACGTAGACAAACTCTTGTTTTTGTGTCCCGGGCGCCGTGGGACGGCGTTCTCCCATTCTGTCTCCACTGCTCCCACGTGGCCCTTGTGAAAGTGACTCGACAGGCCAGGGCAAGTGTGTGTGTATGGTGCATGGTGTGTGCAGGCATGTCTGTATAAACATGTTGGACAGGAATTTGTTCGTCCACGATGTTCACGGAAAACTATGCCGGCTGTTGCTGAAACATATGGAGTCTGCGAGCACTTCCAATAACTTAGGTCATGTCACAATAAGGAACGGTGCAGTGTTTGAATGACCCTCATGTAAACAGGATGGTGATGGTACCTCACCTGAGCTACCCATGAAGCTAGAAAGAACATCAGGCCAACAGAATTGAACCAGAGGAAAGCATCTATTGCCTGAACTTCTTCATATGAAATGAACAATACCCTTCTCCATAGTGACAACATGCAGATGAAGTATTTGGACAAATATATAAATAGGCCATTCTGGAGAGGGTATGGAATGACCTCTACGGAGAGCATTTGTTCATGGGTTAGCTTGCTGATTGAGTTCACATAGCATACGTTCATACATGCCATGTCTCAAATATTCAGCAAAATAAGAAAACATACAAATTATTTCGTTCGCTAATCTCCACTACCCGTCGTCTCACATGGATTCAGAAGATGTTACGCGAGTAAGGAGAGTCTCCAGCAGGCAGCGCATCCATCCTCAGGAAGTGGAAAGAGCAAACGGCATGGTCCTTGGTTCAGGTAAATGCTGAACGTTTGATTTGTCCCAACCAAAATTTCAGCACTTCGTTCGTCACGATTTTCGCTTGCCAGCTAGCGTCTCCGCACTCCAGCGTTCCCCTGCTGGTGACACGACCCAGTACACAACGGAGAAGACTTCTAATAAACAATTCACGGCACTAACAGCATTGAACCTGTAGTCGCCATGGAAACGCAATCAGAAAATCAGCGATATGGCAAGTCTGCAATATCGCACGGAGGCGAGAGATATACCATCGGAACCGATATCAAATTGTCTTTCATCTGAGCCCTACTTGAAAAATCGATGCACTTCCTTAAGGTACGAATAGTGGCTGTGGAGACACTGATGGGTAGAATAAAGATTAGAGAGTTCATCGAGATTCGGGAGAGTCATCCAGAGATCAATTTCTCTTTGGGATGGCCATTGGAGGCGCTAGCACCCTCACAGTGGAATTGCTAAATCTTGCTGTGGCTGTACAAAGTTGTATGCACAATGATTGCTGTATACGAATTTCGTGCACGCTCCCTTTACTTTACATGTATGCTTTACGTGTTCTTTTAAATTTTTTTGGTACTTCAGCAGAGGTACATGTTAGGCCCCGACAAAATATGCTAAAAAAGAGAATATTATGCTCGTCACATATCAGGGAAAACGGCCATAATAATGCCAACGGCTTTGCAAGATATGCAAAAGATACAAACAATTAGAGGACGGAGAATTTTTTTATTCCGAGTTTCACGCACTAAGCGATCATCAGAAAACATGCAAAAGATAGATATGCCAAAATTTGCTCGACATAATCAGAAAGTGTAGATCATTTCAGTAAAATTACAACCTTGGAATATTCATTGGCTTCACGGCTATCATGCTGATGGTGCAAATCAAAACACATGCAGAATGGTATGGCTGGGGTGTGTCCCCAGGAACCATAGCGATAGTGTTCATCCATGGGGAAATGTAGCAAACGCCTCAACCATTCCAAATTCATCCACAAAAGGCATTTCTGAACGCATTTTGTCCATAATATGAATGTTTTGTCCTCATTTTCTTCAGAATATTTGAATTATAATTATGCTGGCTTTATTTCAATATTCCCTTTGTCGCTCAATATGCCATATATGAAATGTCTCACAAAATATGCGGAAATATGCGCAAGCATATTTGGTCGAGGCCTAGTACATGTAGTTGTTTTAATTTTGGAATCCAATACACCACTCTACCACGATCAAAACTCTGCACTCACATCACCATCACCACAGCGAGTTCAATTCTGGTATACGATCAGCCAATAGCGCAATGTGGTGGTGTGGTGTATTGGATTCCATAATGGCCGGGTTGTCGCTGCTTCTTCTGTTTTAATTATATTAATAATAATAATAATAATTTCGAAGGAAAAATTGTCAGCGCTAACGCAATTGACACAGTCAAGTGAAGCAACTTTAATAACCGAAGGTTGTCGTTCCCTTCTCATCATGGGTAAGTACAGGGATTACTGGAAAAATTTCCAAACACAGCAACTTATTTCGGGAGATTCAGGAGAACCGTCCAGAGTTCAAGTTCTCATGCGGATGGCAATTGAAGGCGCTAGCACCCGCACTGTGGAACTGCTAAATCATCATGTCGTTGGGGCTTCATCAATATCATCACATTGGGCATGGTTGGCCGCTTGACTTGCGATGTAAAATACAAACAAAAAATAGAACAGAGCGCGTATTATGAAAAAGCTCAGCAGACAACGCGAAGGAAATGTGTATGAACGGTGTATACAACACTAATTGTGTGTACAACATTGTGTGTACGTGTGTACAGCATTGTGTGTACAAC
The DNA here is from genome assembly GCF_964019385.1 of Sycon ciliatum. Taxonomy (NCBI): domain Eukaryota; kingdom Metazoa; phylum Porifera; class Calcarea; order Leucosolenida; family Sycettidae; genus Sycon; species Sycon ciliatum. The sequence continues at coordinate 20,427,391 of NC_088645.1, read as the reverse complement.
TTTGTAGAGAAACCTCAAGATTTTAATCTCTCTTCTGCCGAACCGTGCCTCCACAGCCAGTACTCGGGCCTCAATGAAAATACAATACCAATAATGCCAGTTTCTGGGCTCTCGATGGTTCCCTGCTGCGCTCGTGATCAGTAGGCCTGTGTTGACCGCACGGTTTGTCGAGGATTCTGTGACGTGCTTTGTAGGGGTGCTTTCCCTCGAAAGGGGGTCTGGCCGGTTTGAAGTTGCGACCCTGAGGGATAAATCAAGTGTGGTATATCATCATCATGTTTGCAGGCGCAGAAAGGCGATCGTACATGCAACGTAGTGCTTCTGTGCATGCAGCTGTTCATAATCGCATAGGCCCACCCTTTGGCTTTGCACCATGAGTTACATAACCACATTAGTTCAGTGCAATGGGTGTCAGAGCATTACTGCTACTACATTGGAATACACCTATCCGGTAAGTGTAAGTACACGAAGTTCATTCTTACTATCTTTGCACCGATAGTATTAGTCTATAACGCGGTGATATTGCTTGTAAACACAAAAGAATTTTCGCTTGAAACCCACTGATGATTATGGATGTAATTATGATAGTTCATTCTTTTAGGCCCTACATGTATATTCTTTAGCACAACCACACTATAACCGATACGCACTGTACAACGTTTTCACGTTAGCTGCAAATAATTATGTACACATCCAGCGCATGTGTAGGATGTCGAGTAGAATACTTGAACAAATACAACTCTCCGTAGAAGTATTCCCGGTATGCCGATACATTAATAACAAATATACACCTGTATAAAAGCCGCGGCACCAGCTGTACTAGCAGCACTCCCACTTTCTCGGCAGTAGCACTGCTAGCAGAAGCAACACCAGCAGTAAACGGTGGTAGCAGTATGGGGCGACTTATGTCCACGTCCGCCTACACAAGCATCTTTCCGTGGCATACGCTCAAAATCGGCTTCCATCCCGATGTTTTCGTCCAAACGCCAGTGGATGGGTAGTGCAAATTGCGTGTTTGTAGGAACATCGTTCGCTCGTGGTTTCGCGCTGCACCATTTCTGCCTTCCGCGCATCCCGTTAGTGCTGAAGTAAGTTACACTTCTTAACTAAAACTGTTTGCATTACAGTCGTTGCTGTTGTTCCTTAGTTACGTAACTATGATAGTTATTAGTTGTTTACTAAAGGGCTTGCGTTGGTGGTTTAGTTTCAGAGCTGCACATCGACTTTGTTTCTTCATGCCGGTTCAACAACATCTCCAAACACGTAAAGATTAGCAATGGCAGTTTTTTGCTTCACGTAATATTTAGGTCTTTGTAGTACCCTCGCTAGCGCAGGAAAAGCATCAATGGAAATGCCTGCCAGGGATATTTATAGATATCAGCAGGTAGCGCACCCAGCAATCAGCAGGTAAACGTTTCCAGTCTCCAAAGTTTAGGACAAAATTATTATGACGTAAGCCGGGAATATGTGGTGACTGGAGATGCCGTCGTTCTCGTTGTAGCGCTCTCGCTAGTGAAGCTCAAAGGAACACATTACTACCAGCCAAAGGTGCAAATACATCATGATACGTTCTGATCCATCCTATTATACTCCGATTCAATCATAGCGCCTTACCGCACTCTATCTTGTGAACTGTACTCTATACAGCAGAGGTGGCCTGGCTATTAAACTCCGAATCAATCATAGTGCCTTACCGCACTTTTATCTCGTCAACTGCACGCTATACAGCAGAGCTGGCCTGGCTCAATGCGAGGAACACATTACTACCAGCCAAAGGTGCAAATACATCATGATACGTTCTGACCCGTCCTATTATACTCCGATTCAATCATAGCGCCTTACTGCACTCTATCTTGTGAACTGTACTCTATACAGCAGACGTAGCCTGGCTATTAAACTCCGATTCAATCATAGTGCCTTACCGCACTTTTATCTCGTCAACTGCACGCTATACAGCAGAGCTGGCCTGGCTCAATGCGAGTCAAAAAAAAAATCTTTCTAATATGACGTAAGCCGGGAATATTTTGCGACTGGAGATGACGTCGTTCTCGTTGTAGTGCTCTCGCTAGTGAAGGTTTATGGAGCACATTATTAAATTCTTTCTAATATCACGTAGGTTGGGAATATGTGGTTATGCCGTCGTTCTCGTTGTAGTGCTTCCCTATTGAAGGTCAATGGAACACATTACTACCAGCCAAAGGTGCAAACACAACATGATACGTTCTGACCCGTCCTATTATACTCCGATACAATCATAGCGCCTTACTGCACTTGTGAACTGTACGCTATACAGCAGAGGTAGCCTGGCTAATAAACTCCGATTCAATCATAGTGCCTTACCGCACATTTATCTCGTCAACTGCACGCTATACAGCAGAGCTGGCCTGGCTCAATGCGAGTCCTGGCAGGACAAAATTCTTTCTAATATGACGTAAGCCGGGAATATTTTGCGACTGGAGATGACGTCGTTCTCGTTGTAGTGCTCTCGCTAGTGAAGGTTTATTGAGCACATTATTAAATTCTTTCTAATATCACGTAGGTTTGGAATATGTGGTGATGCCGTCGTTCTCGTAGTGCTCTCGCTATTGAAGGTCAAAGGAACACATTACTACCAGCCAAAGGTGCAAATACATCATGATACGTTCTGGCCCGTCCTATTATACTCCGATTCAATCATAGCGCCTTACTGCACTCTATCTTGTGAACTGTACTCTATACAGCAGACGTAGCCTGGCTATTAAACTCCGATTCAATCATAGTGCCTTACCGCACTTTTATCTCGTCAACTGCACGCTATACAGCAGATCTGGCCTGGCTCAATGCGAGTCAAAAAAAAAAAATTCTTTCTAATATGACGTAAGCCGGGAATATTTTGCGACTTGAGATGACGTCGTTCTCGTTGTAGTGCTCTCGCTAGTGAAGGTTTATGGAGCACATTATTAAATTCTTGAGCTGGCCTGGCTCAATGCGAGTCTGGGCAGGTGCGGGTACTTCCGTCAGCTTCCGAACTTCTTCTAATTCCACAGCGTTCCCAGCTGGTTGGCACTGGAAGAATACAACTATTACCTCATATGTTTGCTTATCGACAACTGTGGCGCTCATCTTCCACATGTGCATACAACAGGATCAGTCGGTGGTATACTGGTCCGTGGTTGGGATTTTCTTTCCTTTCGCAACCTTTTCGTCAAACGGGACAATTCTAATCCAGATACGACAGAAAAACGTGATGCAGCCTCTGCGGAAAACCACTGGACGTAGTGCTTTGTGGCTGGATAAGAAATTGCACACATGACGCCGAGGAGCTCTATAGAGGAGCTTGGTTCATGTCGAAATTGCTCAAATATTCACTAACCATCTCAACCTGTACATTACAGCTGGACATTTGTGTGCAACACTACGAGGTTGAAAGCTACAGGTATCATGAGGAATCCCCACCCAACAATCAGCAAGTAGCGCACCCAAAGACCAGCAGATATACGGTTCCAGTCTCCAAAGTTAAGGACAAAACTCTTTCTACTCGCTATCCACAGAAACGATGTCCCTAGTCCCAGAACCTGATTCGAACACGGGTAACGGATTCGAATGAAACATTGACCTGAACTTGTGTTTCAGATTTGGATTGCCAGAGAGAGAACCGGATGAAGAGCTCGAAATGGGTATCAGATGTGACATGTTTGATGTGGTCATTGCTAAGGATGGCATGCCGCCGTCAACATCTTTTGTTAGTGGAACATACTGTGACCGTCGCTCACTGCTAAGATTATTCAGTTCGTTTGATGGCGACTGCGAGAGTCGATCTTGGAGCTGCTCCTCTTCGCTTTCCTTCTGTGGAGGGGATACGCTGTGCGAATCCATACTTGATAGATGACAGAAACCTGGTGTAAGTACTCCTGATCATGATGCAAATGGGAATATGCTGTACCGTGGTTCTCGTGATGCAGCCTCTGCTGAAAATTGCTGGACATAGCGCTTTGTGGCTGGATAAGAAATTGCACACATGACGGCGACGAGCTCTCGACAGAAGCCTGTTCCATGTCGAAATTTCTGCAAATTCACTAACCAACTTCACCTGCACATTACAGTTGGAAATTCGTGTGCAACACTAAGAGCTTGAAAGCTACAGATATCATGAGATAGCGAACCCAAAAATCAGCAGGTAAACGTTTCCAGTCTCCAAAGTTTAGGGCAAAACTCTTTCTATTCACTAACCACAGAAACGATGTCCCTAGTCCCAGGACCTGACTGGTAACGGATTCGAATGAGACATTGAACTGAAATTGTGTTTCAGATTTGGATTGCCAGAGAGAGAACCGGATGAAGAGCTCGAAATGGGTATCAGATGTGACATGTTTGATGTGGTCATTGCTAAGGATGGCATGCCGCCGTCATCATCTTTTGTTAGTGGAACATACTGTGACCGTCGCTCACTGCTAAGATTATTCAGTTCGTTTGATGGCGACTGCGAGAGTCGATCTTGGAGCTGCTCCTCTTCGCTTTCCTTCTGTGGAGGGGATACGCTGTGCGAATCCATACTTGATAGATGACAGAAACCTGGTGTAAGTACTCCTGATCATGATGCAAATGGGAATATGCTGTACCGTCGTTCTCGTGATGCAGCCTCTGCTGAAAATTGCTGGACATAGCGCTTTGTGGCTGGATAAGAAATTGCACACATGACGGCGACGAGCTCTCGACAGAAGCCTGTTCCATGTCGAAATTGCTGCAAATTCACTAACCAACTTCACCTGCACATTACAGTTGGAAATTCGTGTGCAACACTAAGAGCTTGAAAGCTACAGATATCATGAGATAGCGAACCCAAAAATCAGCAGGTAAACGTTTCCAGTCTCCAAAGTTTAGGGCAAAACTCTTTCTATTCACTAACCACAGAAACGATGTCCCTAGTCCCAGGACCTGACTGGTAACGGATTCGAATGAGACATTGAACTGAAATTGTGTTTCAGATTTGGATTGCCAGAGAGAGAACCGGATGAAGAGCTCGAAATGGGTATCAGATGTGACATGTTTGATGTGGTCATTGCTAAGGATGGCATGCCGCCGTCATCATCTTTTGTTAGTGGAACATACTGTGACCGTCGCTCACTGCTAAGATTATTCAGTTCGTTTGATGGCGACTGCGAGAGTCGATCTTGGAGCTGCTCCTCTTCGCTTTCCTTCTGTGGAGGGGATACGCTGTGCGTATCCATACTTGATAGATGACAGAAACCTACTGTGAACATACTGTGACCGTCGCTCACTGCTAAGATTATTCAGTTCGTTTGATGGCGACTGCGAGAGTCGATCTTGGAGCTGCTCCTCTTCGCTTTCCTTCTGTGGAGGGGATACGCTGTGCGTATCCATACTTGATAGATGACAGAAACCTACTGTGAACATACTGTGACCGTCGCTCACTGCTAAGATTATTCAGTTCGTTTGATGGCGACTGCGAGAGTCGATCTTGGAGCTGCTCCTCTTCGCTTTCCTTCTGTGGAGGGGATACGCTGTGCGTATCCATACTTGATAGATGACAGAAACCTACTGTGAACATACTGTGACCGTCGCTCACTGCTAAGATTATTCAGTTCGTTTGATGGCGACTGCGAGAGTCGATCTTGGAGCTGCTCCTCTTCGCTTTCCTTCTGTGGAGGGGATACGCTGTGCGTATCCATACTTGATAGATGACAGAAACCTACTGTGAACATACTGTGACCGTCGCTCACTGCTAAGATTATTCAGTTCGTTTGATGGCGACTGCGAGAGTCGATCTTGGAGCTGCTCCTCTTCGCTTTCCTTCTGTGGAGGGGATACGCTGTGCGTATCCATACTTGATAGATGACAGAAACCTACTGTGAACATACTGTGACATACTGTGACATACTGTGACCGTCGCTCACTGCTAAGATTATTCAGTTCGTTTGATGGCGACTGCGAGAGTCGATCTTGGAGCTGCTCCTCTTCGCTTTCCTTCTGTGGAGGGGATACGCTGTGCGTATCCATACTTGATAGATGACAGAAACCTACTGTGAACATACTGTGACCGTCGCTCACTGCTAAGATTATTCAGTTCGTTTGATGGCGACTGCGAGAGTCGATCTTGGAGCTGCTCCTCTTCGCTTTCCTTCTGTGGAGGGGATACGCTGTGCGTATCCATACTTGATAGATGACAGACACCTACTGTGAACATACTGTGACCGTCGCTCACTGCTAAGATTATTCAGTTCGTTTGATGGCGACTGCGAGAGTCGATCTTGGAGCTGCTCCTCTTCGCTTTCCTTCTGTGGAGGGGATACGCTGTGCGTATCCATACTTGATAGATGACAGAAACCTACTGTGAACATACTGTGACCGTCGCTCACTGCTAAGATTATTCAGTTCGTTTGATGGCGACTGCGAGAGTCGATCTTGGAGCTGCTCCTCTTCGCTTTCCTTCTGTGGAGGGGATACGCTGTGCGTATCCATACTTGATAGATGACAGAAACCTACTGTGAACATACTGTGACCGTCGCTCACTGCTAAGATTATTCAGTTCGTTTGATGGCGACTGCGAGAGTCGATCTTGGAGCTGCTCCTCTTCGCTTTCCTTCTGTGGAGGGGATACGCTGTGCGTATCCATACTTGATAGATGACAGAAACCTACTGTGAACATACTGTGACATACTGTGACATACTGTGACCGTCGCTCACTGCTAAGATTATTCAGTTCGTTTGATGGCGACTGCGAGAGTCGATCTTGGAGCTGCTCCTCTTCGCTTTCCTTCTGTGGAGGGGATACGCTGTGCGTATCCATACTTGACAGATGACAGAAACCTACTGTGAACATACTGTGACCGTCGCTCACTGCTAAGATTATTCAGTTCGTTTGATGGCGACTGCGAGAGTCGATCTTGGAGCTGCTCCTCTTCGCTTTCCTTCTGTGGAGGGGATACGCTGTGCGTATCCATACTTGATAGATGACAGAAACCTACTGTGAACATACTGTGACCGTCGCTCACTGCTAAGATTATTCAGTTCGTTTGATGGCGACTGCGAGAGTCGATCTTGGAGCTGCTCCTCTTCGCTTTCCTTCTGTGGAGGGGATACGCTGTGCGTATCCATACTTGATAGATGACAGAAACCTACTGTGAACGTACTGTGACCGTCGCTCACTGCTAAGATTATTCAGTTCGTTTGATGGCGACTGCGAGAGTCGATCTTGGAGCTGCTCCTCTTCGCTTTTCTCCTGTGGAGGTGATACGCGGTTAGAGTCCACAAAAAAAATACTACCGATAATGATGCTTATCCAGATTTGCCAGTGACTGGTATCAGGGTAGTGGAGTAAGCTGGGAATATGTTGCGGCTGGAGATGCCGTCGTTCTCATGATGCAGCCTCTGCTGAAAGCCACTGTACGGAGCGGTTTTTGGCTGGATAAGAAATTGCACACATGACGGCGACGAGCTCTCGAGAGGAGCCTGGTCCATGTCGAAATTGATGAAAATTCATTAACCAACTTCACCTGCTCATTACAATATGAAATTCGTGTGCAACACTAAGAGCTTGAAAGCTGCAGATATCATGAGGAAGCGCACCCAAAAATCAGCAGGTAGCGCACCCAAAAATCAGCAGGTAGCGCACCCAACAATCAGCAGGTAGCGCACCCAACGATCAGCAGGTATACGTTTCCAGCCTCAAAGTTTAGGACAAAACTCGTTCTAACATCCCGTAAGCTGGGAATATTTTGCGACTCGAGATGACGTCGTTCTCGTTGTAGTGCTCTAGCTAGTGAAGGTTTATGGAGCACATTACTACCAGCCAAAGGTGCAAATACATCATCATACGTTCTGACCCGTCCTATTATACTGCGATCCGATCATGGCGACTTACTGCACTTTATCTTGTGAACTGCACTCTATACAGAAGAGCTGGCCTTGAAAGCTTGAAAACTGCCCTGCTAGCTAAACCTGCCAGCCCAACTAACCGAAAACTTGTAAAAGCAGACTTCTTGAACTATGCAAGACCAAAATTCAGCCACCATGACGGTGTCTAAGCCCATTGAAAAAGCCAACTTCTCTGATATCACTCAGGTCAGAATGAGCAAGGAAAACGTGCTATAGGGCTATGTAGAGCTATGTGGTACAACGGTCAAAATCGTGATCATCGCCACATGCTCGCTGACCAATATGACCAGGTTGCTGTGAGGGCTTGAGATCGATGACGTCTAAAGTTAAAATTTAGAGGTTAGGCTCTGATGAGTCGTTGAGTACAACTTCCACCTCATATGTTTGCTTATCGACAACTCTGGCGTTCATCTTCCACATATACGAACAACAGGATCAACCGGTGGTACACCGGCACCTGGCTGGGATTTTCTTTCCTTTCGTCGCCTCTGTGAAAGTCAGAAGCTTGATCATCGCTACATGATCGCTTATCCAACTGACCACTGTCTTGTATCCTTGACATTTGTCCGTTACTTCATAATACTGGGCATCATTACCCGTTTGGTCTGCGATTTAATAAAACCTAACAACAATAACAACCAAGTTGCTGTGTGGGCTTGAAAGGGATGAAGTCGAAAGTCAAAATCTAAGAGGTTAGGCTCTGATGGGTCGCGGAGTTCAACTAACACCTCATATGTTTGCTTATCGACCACTTTGGCGAGTGGAATCAGTTCCAGACCAATGGAGATGGGCCTGTGACTGTCTTTAGCAGAACTTCACGCTTGAGCAAATCTTAAAATTCAGGCCTTTTCTCATCCTGAAGCTTCAGCACAATAAATTGGTTGTGATCGGTGGAAGAAGAGAAGGACAATAGTGTGGCCTGCAACATCTTGCCAGCAGCAACTCGGCGTGTTTAGTTCGTAGGTGCGACCATTATCATCACATAGCAAGCTAGGGACGGAGTACTGTGCTTCAATGTTGCCTGGTTATTGTCCGAGCTAATTGTGTACACCGTGTGTGGTGTGTGCGTAAATGTGTATGTGTGTGTGTGTGTGTGTGCGTGCGTGTGTGTGTGTGTGTGTGCGTGCATGTGAGCATGCATAAGTGTTGATGTGTGCACGTGGGTTTGTTTTGTGTGTGCAGGCGTGCATGCGCGTGTGTATGTCGTGTGTGGTTGTGTGTTCGTGTTCTCTATTGTGTTTTCTAGACTCTCGTTTTCACAGGGCAAGGAAGTATGCCACTGAGCAGAAGGCCGTTATCCTGGCAGATTCAAGGAGCCGTAAGCTATTATGCATGCATAACAGTGACTCTGCCCATATACACACACGCGCTAACCCCCACACATATATGCACGCACGCACACACACCCATCACACACCCACACACGCCCCAACACGTCAGACCTTAGGCCTGCAGCTTGCGGAAACGATGATACCGAGCAGCTAAATATATATTAGACATAGCAACTTGTGCTGGGATTACAACATTCAACAGGTTGCTAGGCCTGGGAACTTCCCGCCGCTACGTTTATGATGGTGGTCACCTAACAGCTGATTTAAGTGGCTTTTTCTGGCCAGCGAATCCCTATTTTATAATTTTTGATTCCTCAAATTTTAACATTCTTCCTTCATTAAACACTCACACACACACACGCCACAACACATACTCCGGCGTGCCCTGGCTATGAGAATGAAAGAAGAACTCGGAGGATTCGAAAGAGAAAAAGGCTTATGTGACCATAATCATTGGGGTCATAGAAACCTCTCAATTTGAACTCAACTGCACTGCACCATATAGGACACACACACACACACAAGCACACACACACACACACACACACACACAAGCACACACAGACATGCACACACACACACATACATACACACACACACACACACATACACACACATACTGAAGTACACCCATTCACAAACACACATACATGTACACACATTTGTGTTGCTGTTCTGTTGCTCCACAGCAGTTATGAATATCAATCGTTTGGTGCGTGATGGGGGAGGTGTGAGTAACTGCACAAACCACGTGGCGAGCCCTCAACAACAGCAAACTGGTTAGATAGCTGAGCGAACACGTGGCGATTATCACGCTTCTAGGTCTCACCAAGCAGACGAAAGCCGGAAAATTCCCAACCAGGTTGCTCCGAATGATCCTGTTGCATATGTGGAAGATGAACGCCACAGTTGTCGATTAGCAAACATATTATGAGGTGGCAATTGTACTGGACCGCCCATCAGAGCCTAACTTCTTCCAGTGCCAACGAGTTGAGAACGCTGTGGTCTTCCAGTGCCAACGAGGTGAGAACGCTGTGGTATTTGAAGACGTTCGGTTGAAGTTGAGAGAATTACCCGCACCTGCTCTGAGCCGCATCGAGCCAGGACAGCTCTGTATAGAGTGCGGTTCGCAAGATAAAGTTCCGTATGCCGCAAAGTCCGCAGCTAGTCTGTTCGTCACCCATCGTCTTCGTCATGGCCGTCTGTTCTAAAACGATACCTTCTACAGCCTTCTACAGTGTACAACGGTTTATTGGCTATGGTAGCAAGTATTACCTTCACTGGGAGCAGGGTAAAGGCAGATGGATCACGAGACCGATAACATGATGCCGTCAATTATTTTTATCTGCACCTTGTCGTCACTCCTCACTACTGTGCAGAGAGCCATTAGGTGGGATTAGTTGCAAGTCCATCCATAGAGTGGGGATTTCGTGGGTATTGGCCGTTGGTAGGTTTAATAGAGTGTTCTTTCCAAACTTCCTTTGAATCTCTCTCCCCGCTAACGGGGAGACCCAATTGACTTGGTTTGTCAGTGAGCAAGTACAGTTACAAGTGCGTGTGTGAGTTTTGTGTGTATGTGTGTTTCCCCTGAAGCCTCATTTAAAGCACTGCCTACCTCCCCCTAACCTCTCTGACAGTACCTCTCTTTAGCGAGCGGCGTGGTTATTTCTGGCAGCTGTCAATAGAAGTAGTGTGTGTGTGGTGTGTGTGTGTGTGTGTCAATAAGTAACTAGTTGGTCTCGCGTGTACACTTATACCTGATTGTGTTTGGTATGATACTATCAGGGTTCTAGCCAAAGGGGGTAGGGGGGCGCAGCGCCCCCCCCCCCTACTCTGTTTGTGCGCCCCCCCCCCCCCCCCCTGTGACAAATTGCCGCTCCCTACTCATTTTCCGATTTTCGTGCTTTTCATGCATAGATGGTTCATAAGGGCACATTTGTCTGGGGTAAAGTCAGGGATTCGCCCCATACAGTCAACTTCGCTTATAACGACACTCGGCGGGGCATCAAAAAAGTGTCCTTATTCGCGAAGTGTCGTTATACCCGAAGTCTCTTATTTATGTATTACAGTTGGAAGGGACTTTGCTCTGGGCATGGAAATGCTCTCGTTATTCGCGAATTGTCGTTTTATCCACAGTCGTTATTCGCGAATTGTCGTTATATCCACAGTCGTTATTAGCGAATTGTCGTTATATCCACAGTCGTTATTAGCCAAGTTGACTGTATATGTTGCATTTGGCGTGGCAAGGCAATATTGGAAAGTGGAAAAATGGGATATAGGGTAACTGTTTCCCATGCCCCCCCCCCCTACTATTTTGACCTGGCTAGAACCCTGATAGTATGTTGCTATAAGGTTTTGTTGTTTGAGGGTGTAATGTTGTATCTGGCACCTTTGTTGGTTCCAGCGTTCATAAACGTTCTATTTTCTTACCTTAGCGCGAACCCTTTCCGCTCGCCTTGTTCAACGCTCACTGCTCTTGGAGAATTGCGAGCACTCTTGGCGGGGTTTGCAGCTCTTTATAAAAATGCTTTTTTTATTTTTTATTTTTTTACAAAGACCACTTAATGCCAAACATGAGATGCAGCTAGGGGAAGCACGCACAACCTGAATCGTGGCAGTGGTGGTGAGGTTTAGGGAGCTCCGCCGACCTAGGGTCTCGACTTCATAGCCACCTAGACGCACCAAGAGTGGGTGGGGAGGGAGAGCGAGAGAGAGAGAGAGAGAGAGAGAGAGAGAGAGAGAGAGAGAGAGAGAGAGAGAGAGAGAGAGAGCGAGAGAGCGAGAGAGAGAAAGAGAGCGAGAGAGAGAGCGAGAGAGAGAGTGAGGGAGAGGGAGAGGGAGAGGGAGAGGGAGAGGGAGACGGAGAGGGAGAGAGGGAGAGAGGGAGGGAGAGGTTGCGAAATTGTTTTAAAGTAAAATAAAAGGAACATTGAAAATATGCTTTGCTTCACATGAACGTATTTCATTGCGAAGAGCTGCGCTTCGGTCCTCTGAGCTGTGCTGATGAGCTCTAACAGAGCGAAAAAGTTGCTGTCAACAGACTTGAGTATTTGAAGTATACATAGAAGCGGGACACACTGGAGAGAATTCAACGCCGTGCTATACGCATCTGCCTTCGGATTCCCCTCTTTGCACCAGTTCACCACAGTTCCCTCCTCCATCATGCAAAGCTCCCCACCCTTAGCTCACGATTCCTTGTTAAACAAGTCCTACCAGCATGGGACATCCACCACCAATCCTCCCCACCATACCTGCAACAACCACATCTTGCACCACAACGTCAACATCAACCATACACCCTTCGACAGACAAGGACCTACTCCATCGGACACGCACACACAAACAGGCAAGGAGATTCCCCTATCAACAGTGCCCTCACCCTCTACAATTCACACCCTATCGACATCACAACCCAATCTCGCAGAAATTCTTTCCGAAACAATGCATCCAGTCTTCTTTTGAGCAGTACCTGTTCCTACTCCGCGCATCCCCTGGTTTCTGATATCTCGAACGTGTACTTAAGAAAGCATGTCTGAGAATACCAAAGTATGTGTGCAAGTGGATCTCTCCGATTTCGCTCAAAATTTGCAGGTAGGTTCCCTTTGGGGTGTGGATCGATTGTGCAAAGCCCTTGAAAAGGTCTCTGAAGGGAACCTTGAAATTTGGATACCCATCAGAAATGGCCGAAATATCACATTATTTATGGGTCTAGAAACGAGTCAAGCCACAACGTATACGAACAAGCTATGAACAAAACTCCATCAAGCCAACATTGCCTCACCTTAGAAGAGTTCCTGGAGCAGTACCGCTTAGCCACGCCAGGATCCCAGAAGATGAGGTCCATCACCCCCTGACGCCACAAATGATCGTCTTGAAAATAGCCAATTTACAAGCGCTGGCAAAACAGCCAGCTACGTCCTCAATTGGCCAGAACTATACACCGGCAGATAGTAGAACACCTCTTCTAGCGCTGAGGACATGTCCCCATCTTCCTTTTGAAGTTTTCTTGAAATAAACTTTTTGGAATTTTTCCACTCGACCATGCTGAAATACGGCCAAAGTCATACCTGTGCAGGAAAGCTCGCCCCTCCGCGACGTCCCCTCAGCAATTTCTACTCCAACACTACGCCCAAGGCCGCGGAACAAAGTGTATTGTTGGCTCTGACAAGGAAAAGCAGCCGTGATCACTTGTCACTCCAAACGACAAGCTTCTCCTTGCGCCACCAATAATTTTTTGTGCGACTGTCGATGCAAAAGTGACTGAAGTCCTGAGCGCAGTGTTTGAATTTTATTGCAAGATGCACGGTGAGATCGCGTGCTCCGTGACTGAGAATCTAGGATGACGCGTCCTGGATCACGACACGCGGCCATCGATTGCGAACGTGACTGGAACGCTACTCGGAACAGACCATGATGGCAGAGGTAAGATATATGAGCTGTATTTCCTGCTTGATCTACTGAGAACCCTCACAAACTGTCCTAGGAGTGTTGCAATGGCAGCAAGCCGTTGAAATATGCCCCCGTACAGCTTAGAGAGTTATTCATCTTTCACACTAGGGAGGTTCTGCTATACGTGAAACGTAGAGAAATCACGTAGAGAGCAGGTGTCTGGGTTAGAGTCTACGGCTTCGCGTGTTTTGGCTCAAGATTTCTACGCGGAGATGGGGTTCTCTACGTTGTGGCACACGCAGAGAAAATGCGTACGGATTTGCTGGGTATCGATCAACTGCATGCAGAAAACTGCCAAATATGGAAGGGGAAATTCCCAGTACACATTCCACGTGACTTCTCTAGGTGAAACGTAGAGCAGAACAGCATTTCTTTACGTTACGGGAACGCGAAGAAAGTTCGCGTGATTCTTTGCGTCGCGTTCCCAAAACGTAGAGCAGAACCTCCCTACTTACCTCCTGCAATCCCGAACATAGTCCAACGGTAAAAGTTCCTTGTTTTCATGTCGATGCTCGACAAAAGCTGCTAGCTCGTTCGCTTTGTGTTGACTGGCATGCCGGTGTCATATAGTAGAATGACCCCCGTAGTGGAAGGCCCCCCGGTCATTGTACTATATAGTAGATTGCCCCCGGGGTCACTCTACTAAATAGTACAACGACCCCCCTCGGCCGCTATTTCAGTAGAGGTCCGTGAACTCCTGAACTCCTGAATAATCCAAAAGGAGCAAGGAGCACACAGAAAACGCAAAGGAACACTGAACTTGCAAACTTTCTTCCAACTCCAAAACAAAAACAATCCAACACAAGGTGGGATGTTCATGTCTCCTAAAGAGGAAAAGTGCGCGACCTATGTACAAATGTTGTGGACTTTTCACCACATATTCCCACAATCAAGAGTACATAACCCCGGACTCTTGCCACAATCCATAATGTCCACGTGGAATATGTGGTGTAAACTCCATCCCTTTCTACCTGCACGTGCGAAACGACAAGTCTGGTGGACTCTGTAGTAGAATGACAGGGGGCAATCTACTATAATGACCCCCCGGTCATTGTATTCTGCATTTGTCACAAGCACCAAGTCATTCCCAGGGTTCCCAGTAAAAAGGCAACGCCTGTTGGGAGTTCCCTAGTAAAATAATAAATTCTACTACTACTACTACTACTACTACTACTACTACTACTACTACTACTACTACTACTATATAGTAGATTGCCCCCGGGGTCACTCTACTATATAGTACAATGCCCGGGGGTCCATCTGCTGGGGGGTCATTCTACTATAGTACACCGGCACGCGAGCAGCACTGGCTGCACGAACTTGTCGCGTGAGCTGCATGAGAGATTTCTTACGTCATAAAGAATGTGATTTCATCATCATTTCACTGATTTTCGTCGTACATGGTCAGGGAAAGTCCCGGTTCGTAGGCCTACAACACGGCCAGCGTGTTCTTGAGAGCAGTAACAACACAAGTGTGATCACTTCCAGACCAACGGGCGTTCAAGGCGAGTAACAAGCGCACTTGACGAAGGTGACTCTGAAATCTCGTGAGCAGAGTGATCCATGATCCACGCGACTTGGCATTCTTGCGTCACAAGGCACGTGATTTCACCGTGCCTCTTGTAGTAAAATTCAAGAATTGCGCTCATGCCTTCAGTCACTTTTGCATCAACAGTCGCACAAAATATTATTGGTGGCGCAAGGAGAAGCTTGTCGTTTGGAGTGACAAGTGATCACCGCTATGTTCTCTTCTTCTGGTTTTCATTCCTAGACATCTGTGCAGGAAGCTACACCCTCGATAATACGTATGCTGATGGGTGAGTAACCCTAACATCAAAAACTGCATCCTGTCGTCGAGACCAGAAACCTCTTGCACAGATTTCCAACCTGGCTTCGTCACATGTATTGGCCGAGGCTCCGGAGAGCGACTCACCCTCCAGTGGCAGAAGGGGAGGCTCAATCCGGCCATCCCGTAGAGCAGCGCCCATGGCATCAGCCAGAAGATCCCGCAGCGCGTTGTGCCTCAGGATAGGGTAACCCCCTGGAGGACACGTCGCTGCGTAATCCAAAGACAGATGCTCCACACACACACATGTGCCCGGCAAGTCTACACTGGGGGCAGGGGTAACTGCAGTCGGATCCCGGGACGGATACCTTGATGTCGTCAATCCTTTCGCTGAGGAGGGATGAGCCCATAAGTGAGACCATTTTTCAAGTCCACCCAGAGGTTTGGGGATTATGGGGGGTGTTGGCCGTTGGGTGGTTCAATAGCCAATTGAGTCATCTTTCCAAGGTTCACCCTTTTTTGGGTTCATGACTGGTTTTAAGGTGCGGCGTGTTCCAGTGTCTCTGCAAAATACGTAACCGTATTTCAGTACTCAATTTTTTAATTAATTAATATCAACGAAATAGAGGAAATCTAATGGAAACTAGTTATGAAGTAACTATCCACGACCGTAACAAGATAATAGGCAGTCAGAAAATGCGAGAGCAGGTCACAAAACTAACATGTAAGGCCGTTATTACACTACGACACGCGGCTCGCATTTCGCAGTGCGTTCGATCAGATCCTGATGGTTGTCAAGGGTTTCGGGTCCCGCGATCGAAACGCGAGCTGTGCCGTGAGAAAACGCAGACTTGGGCTTTCGAAGCCAGGTCGCAACTGAAAGACTGTTCCGCGAGCGCTGCCGTGAAGGAAATCCGGAACGTGGGTGGTCGTGTTGGAGTTAGTCTTTTAGAGTTTTTGCAGTTTTTCTTTGTCGTCACTGAGAGCGTTCTCGAAGATCTAATGCAAGATGGTCGCAAGAATTTTAACCGAGCAGATGGAGAGCGAGTTCATTAGGATTTGGCACAGCACAGATGCGGACCCGTGATGACAAACTAATAATGGCCACCACAATGATGAGCTTGGCGTGCTGAGAGCACAATTGGTCCGAAATTTCGACGGAGAACTGCAGGAATCAGCTTGATTCGATGAAAAAGAAAGCGAAGGCAGCCTATGAGAAGGTGAACGTCCTGACGCAATCAGGGAGACCCGTCGTTGACCCTGGTGATCTTGAGTTAAAATTTCATTTTATGTACACACTTGCAATGTGGGTTTGTGCTGTTTGCGGGTTTCCGGGTGCTTCGCCATTGCCAGCCACTGGCTATGCAACTGTGTTGTTGTTTGCTGCGTTGTACGAGCGAGGCACAAAGACTCTGAAATATCTTTTATTTCTCACGGAATGAGTGTGACACTGCCTGCGACAGAATTTGTAGAAATGGACCAATAATTCCATGAGGGAACACATTTTAGTGCTGCTCCTGCGCTAGACTCACCACGCCTGTGGCTATTTTTTGTTGGTATTTGTGTGATGCCTCCTGTACACGCTTGCAATGTGGGTTTGTGCTGTTTGCGGGTACTTGTGTCGTGCCGGACATACACAATACCGATCTCAAGGCTACAACATATACATTCGCATTGCCGTAGTAACCCCACCAGGTCATCAACCAATATAGTTGATCCAAGTATCCATTCAGCCACACACGCTCACCTTGGTCAATCGAATAAGGTTGAGAGTCACTATGATTCCAGCACGATTCAAGAGTGAAGGTCGAAGGAAGGTTGGTACTTTTCATCAGAAGCAGCAGGGGTTATATCGAGAACAAAAAGGATTGAGTTACACAAAGGAGTAGCAAAGGCGGGAAAACCCAACCAATCAGACCATAGAGAGCTTGTTGCTATGCAGAATTGACCAATGGGAGATGACAAGGAGAAATGCGTATTATTTATGAATTAACTAAACAGCAAGCGTATACGATAAGACAGTTAGCAGATACAACATCCCGCGGCCCATGCATTGATAAAAGTGACAAGTAGATACAAAAGACAACTGCCGTACAAACGCGCGCTCATGAGGGGAACACGTTCACCCAACATGTAAACTAGTACCGGCAGAGTAGTTAGTTCGTCGTACAACCCGGGGAAGTTCGTCGTACAGCCCGGGAGAACCCGTCAGCTGCCGAGGCCGATATGACATCTCCCCGGCCTTCTGGGAGATTGCGTCCCGCAATCATTAGTCGTACTCCAGTCGTTGGGGTGGTCTCCTTCTTCGAACTGGACAGTTGACACCAGCCGGTGCTACTGCAGCGTTAGCGGGAGGCAACGGTACTCCTTGAACTGGACGGTTGACATCAGCCGGTGCTACTGCAGCATCAATGGGAAGTAGCTCTACTCCTCCGAACTGCTCGTCACGGCCACCTGCTCTTTCCGCATACAACAAGTCTGTGGTATCAGGCGTGTAGGAGCTCGGTTGTGGTGACGCAGTTCTGATCGGGTTCCTTGTCGGAGATGAATTTGACGCTTCCTCGCGTACAACCGTAGCGAGATGTGTTGGGCGTACACGACACTTCTTCAAGCGATTCACGTGCACAACTTGACATGTAGCCGAGTCTGATCCCATATCACGGACGCGATACACAACATCAGACAACCGGTTCAAAACCTTGAACGGTCCCTTCCACAATTTCGCCAACTTGGTGCTGGTTCCAACCGGAACAGCGGGTACCAAGAGCCATACCAGACTTCCTTCCGCGAATTCCACCGACACAGCCCTATGATCATAGAGATGCGCCTGATGTCGATGCACTGCACCGAGCTTGTGCCTCACAATCGTGTGCACATCCGCCAAACGGGACCGCAATTGACGCACATACGTAGGTTCATCCAACTGTTCAGCTGGCGGTAAACCATACGCAACATCTTGCGGGAGACAGAACTCTCTGCCGAAGAGGAGATACGCCGGCGTGTACCCTGTGCTGGCTTGGGTGGTAGCCCGATACGCCATTAATGCTGCGGGTAATTGGACATCCCAATCACGCTGGTCTCTCTGAACATAGTGTGAGAGCAATCGCTCTAACGTCTGGTTAAACCTCTCTACCAATCCGTCACCCGACGGATGGTAAGCCGTTGTCCGCGTTTTCTTGATACCAAGCAAGCCGCAAACGTTCTTGAACAGTTTCGAATCAAAGTTTGCACCTTGATCCGTATGCAAGCTATCCGGTGCTCCAAATCTGGACACGAATTCGCTCACAAATACCGATGCAACAGTCGCTGCATCCATCCGTTTCAACGGATACGCCTCTACCCACTTCGTGAAGTAGTCCACAACGACCAAAATGTGACGATTTCCACCTGAAGTCTCAGGCAGTCCTGGAATCAAATCCATAGCCACACGTTCGAAGGGATACCCCGCCCAGGACACCTGTAAGGGTGCCCCTTGTCCTCGACCAACCGGTCGGGAGCGTCGACAACATGACGTGCACGTGCCGATCCAATCTTCAACGTCACGACTCATTCCATGCCAATAGAACCGAGTGCGAAGCTGGGCAATCGTCCGCTTCATACCCACATGACCAAGGAAATCGTGATACTCCTTCAAGATTTCAGTCCGCAGATCAACTGGGATCAAAATCTGAAAACGGTTGGGCGCTGAAATCTCAGGCTCAACCCATTCCCTTCCAATCACTCCGCCCTTCACAGAAAGATGCTGGCGTCCCCGCCAGTACTTCCTCAAAGTCGGACTGATTCCGGTCAAGTCAGCCGACTCGCCGTCATCCATTAGCCACTCAAAAAGCTGCCTGAGGTCAGGATCAGCTTGCTGGGCAATCGCCCAGGTCCCATATGTCCAGTCCCTTCGCTGAACCAAGGGTCCAGGAACGGTAGGAGCCACTTCTGTAACATTCATCACAGGTTTGGTCTTCTGTCTGGACAAGCCATCTGCGTTTGAATGAGCCTTGCCCTTTCGATATTGCAGATCATACTCGAATTGACTGAGGAACTCCAACCACCTGGCGACAATCGGCGCTGGTTCTTTGAAGTTGTCCAAATGCTGCAATGCTTTGTGATCCGAGCGGACCAAGAAGCGCTTGCCGAGCAGGTAACACCTGAAGTGATTAAACGCCCAAACTACACCCAGCAGTTCGCTTTTGGTAGAAGCGTACCTGCGTTCCGATGCAGATGTCAATCGACTAGCAAAGGCAATGGGTCGTTCGACCCCCTTCTCATCTTGCTGTGACAAAACAGCACCCAATCCCGTACCACTGGCGTCAACATCCAGAATGAACCTCGGAGCATCAGGTCCATATTGTGGATATGCCAGGGTTGGTGAAGAAGTCAACCGACTCTTCAACGTAGCAAATGCCTCTTCACACTCCTCGGTCCATACGAACGCATGGCCTTGTTTAGTCAACTGAGTGAGGGGTTTAGCAACATCCGAGAAGTTCGGTACGAACCTTCGATAGTAGCCACAGAACCCCAAAAATGCCCGAATTTCCGCTACATTCGTAGGGTGCTCCCACGTAGCCACGCGGTGAGTCTTTGCCTCATCAGTGCTCACACCCTCTTCCGAGACCACATGGCCCAGAAAATCCACCCTCGTACGCAGCAAGAAGCATTTGGATGGTTTTAGACGCAACCCTGCGTCCAATAGCCGTTCAAACACCGCCTCGAGCCGCTCTAAGTGTTCGTCAAAAAGTCTTTGCAAACACAATCACATCATCGAGATACACGAGGCAAATCTGCCACTGTAGCCCACGCAAGACAACACTCATAAGTCTCTGGAACGAGCTTGGACCGTTACACACACCGAACGGCATGACTGTAAACTGGTAGTGCCCATCTGGAGTGGAGAAACCCGTTTTCTCCTTGTCTTCTTCTGCCATAGGCAGCTGATGATAGCCGGAACACAAATCCAAGGTGGAAAAGTACTTCGCGCCACTCAGCGCGTCCAACGTATCATCAATCCGTGGGAGAGGATATGGATCCCACTCCGTAACGGCATTCAATTTGCGATAATCAACGCAAAATCGAGTTGAGCCATCCTTCTTCTTAACCAGCACTATTGGCGAAGACCAAGGACTAGTAGAATCCTCTACCACCCCTTGTTCCTTCATGCCCTTCACTAGTTCACGGGTGGCTTCCCTTGAGTTCCAAGGCAATCGCCTAGGAGCCTGGAAGATAGGACTTCTTCCTTTGGTGTTAATGTTGTGGTTTTGCACAGTCGTGCGACCCAATTCAGCAGAGTTCATCGCGAATACCATCCGGTAGCGACAGACGAGATCACGCAAGCGTGCCAATTCCTCATTCCCAATTGACCCTTGCCCACCAGGCTGAACACGAGACGTCTCCCGGTTCGCCTCCGCTGTGCCCTCACCAGGTTCATAACCGAGCTGCAGCTCGTCATCCCCCGACACAGACTTCCCACTCACAGGACCTTCTAGTCCAATGTTGAGCGCCGAACATAAGTCTTCGGAACTTCCCGAATCCCCCGTGGATTCCATTCCTATATGATCGCAATCATCCTCGTCTTCGCCCATGACACTCATCACGGCTGAAATAGGTAGCAGCTGTCCCACTCGGGCACCTCTTCCTAAAGATACTGACTCCTCTGAGCAGTTCAATACCCGAACGGGTACACCCTCATCTGTTGGACAAACAACCGCTCGTGCCAACAAAACATCCCCACCATCGATCAGACAGCCGTCTGGTTCGGTGATGCCACATGAAGGAACATCCTCCTTGTTCTCGATAACGGCAGCCACCGTCATCTCACAGTATGGAGGTATAACTACCCTATTCTTCAATCGAAGATTATGGCAGCGTTGTGATGTTCCCACCGTTGAAACTTCAGCCTTATCAGCCTTGAAGTTCAATTTCCCATCATTCGACGTGATCTCGCAAGGTATCTGCGATAGTACATCCCTCTCAATCAGGCAATGATACCGCAACCCTCGAATCACCTTCATCTCATGGACACAAATAGCATCCTGTATTGCCAAACATGCAGCGACCGTGCCACACACATGCAACCTCTGACCATCCGCACCGCAGAAGCCAGTCGACTTCTCTGGTGGTTCCAGGTCGCCCAACATGTAGCCCAACTGCTGCGAGAGGGTCTCAGAAATTAGACTTACTGAGGAACCCGTATCTACCAGGAACTCTACTGGCAGCCCATTAATCCTTCCCTCAATCATCATACCTCCGTGGTTTTCTGCTGCCCTGCTCAATGCAGCGACCACTTCAGAGTCATTCTCTAGAGCATCCGAGACAATCGCCTCAGTTTCTGGACCCAGCACAGTTTCTTGATCGCAGACGCGGCCCGCCGTCTCGATCAATGCCCGTTTCCCGCCGGTCGGCGAGATTGGTACTCCCTTCCGGGTTTCATCAAGTCTGGACAGTCAGCTCTTCTGTGTCCCATTCGGCCACAGAACCAGCAAGTCAAACCCCTCGATTGTTCAGGCCTATAGTGGTCAACTCTGTCCACTTGGTCCCCTCTCCTGAATTGTTGGTTCGGCCTAGGAGGGTGGGCAATCCTGTCCACCTGATCACTAAGCTTCTCCACCAACTTTGCCAACGACTCCAACGTAGGGAGCTCTGACGGTGCAACCGCAGCCGTCACCAATTGACGTGGTACGCCATACGCATCGTCCATTCGGCCGTGCGTGCCCTCGTTCCCCCCCCACTCTCTCCAGATGGTTAGCCATCTCGATCGTTTCCTGCACCGTTCGTGGTGCATTTTCCTGTAAGCGCAATCGCAACCTGTCAGGAGTCATGGAATCAATGAGCTGATCCCGCACCAACTCTTCTTGTACGTCTCCACCCATGGTCGGGTAAGCCCTGTGTACAAGACTACGCAAGTCGTCAGCCAATCGACTGACGTCTTCCTCAGGCTTGCGCCTTCGCGTTCTAAATTGCGACTTAAATTGGCGGGCTGTCTCTGGTGGTGCAAACCTCCTCGACAAGTCCTCTACGACCTGAGGCCACTCCACTCGGGGGGCTTCAGGTACAGTCGCAACAAATTTTTGTGCAGCCCCTCTTAGCCGTACGGCTAAGTATTGAGCCTTTTGCACGTCATTCCACTCGTTCACACGAGCACATTGGTTGAAGTACTGCAAGTACTCCACCCAATCCCCCACGCCATCATATGCTTCAGGCATCACTGCCGGCCGTACCACCATTGGCACCCCCTGCAGCAGCGTTCGCTGCTGCATCCGGAGCCTGATTGTGAGCCATGATAATCAGAATCGAGTGCGTTCGCTCTCAACAGGATATCTTTGTCTTTTGCAATCGCAAGACTGTGATACCTTTTCCTTGCCCAGTTGCGCCTTATATTCCCCACTTGCTACTTCGTACGGTAGTCCTCCGACCAATGAGAGCTGTTCAGGTCACAAGTACTGCACAGTACATACGTTCGTATGTACTACAGTCGTCATCGGATCACACCATTCGCGTACGGGTCAGCAAAAATCATGGTCAAACTGGTCTGTAGTACGGTATGGTGTTCAACCGATCACCAGTCCGCGCCAGTTCAACCCTCCTCATCATCAAACTACAAATCTGTAGTACGATACGGTGTTCAACCGATCACCAGTCCGCGCGCCAGTCCAACCCGCATGCGCGAGAGTGTTGGCAGTTCTGCCAACACTCTCGCCTAGCCACATCCTCTCCAAAATAGGCAACTCTGCCTTCAACAAAGAGCAATCGCTCTACATTACGATCATTGTTTGCTGCCCGGCCGTCAAATCATTCGATCTGTTCGGTTTAGACAACAGCCCATCTGACATCAACCAAACATTCCAGCTTGTGGAGGCCTTCCGTAAGCAATCGCCTACAGAAGAACAGAACTTGGATCCTGGTCACAGCACCAAATATGTCGTGCCGGACATACACAATACCGATCTCAAGGCTACAACATATACATTCGCATTGCCGTAGTAACCCCACCAGGTCATCAACCAATATAGTTGATCCAAGTATCCATTCAGCCACACACGCTCACCTTGGTCAATCGAATAAGGTTGAGAGTCACTATGATTCCAGCTCGATTCAAGAGTGAAGGTCGAAGGAAGGTTGGTACTTTTCATCAGAAGCAGCAGGGGTTATATCGAGAACAAAAAGGATTGAGTTACACAAAGGAGTAGCAAAGGCGGGAAAACCCAACCAATCAGACCATAGAGAGCTTGTTGCTATGCAGAATTGACCAATGGGAGATGACAAGGAGAAATGCGTATTATTTATGAATTAACTAAACAGCAAGCGTATACGATAAGACAGTTAGCAGATACAACATCCCGCGGCCCATGCATTGATAAAAGTGACAAGTAGATACAAAAGACAACTGCCGTACAAACGCGCGCTCATGAGGGGAACACGTTCACCCAACATGTAAACTAGTACCGGCAGAGTAGTTAGTTCGTCGTACAACCCGGGGAAGTTCGTCGTACAGCCCGGGAGAACCCGTCAGCTGCCGAGGCCGATATGACACTTGCACATGTGCGTATTTGTGTGTATGTATGTGTGCATGTGTGTTTGCGTGTGTGTTCATGTATGTATGTTCATGTATGTATGTATGTATATATGTGTGTGCGTGTGTGTATGTGTCACAGGCAGCAGTTTCAAAGTGGGCAAACTTTGCAATATGGAACTCCTTGTTTTTGGAAAAACCTCAACCTTGGTGCTGGCGGTACCTCAATTTCGTCTGTGGTTTGTTCATCCGATGAAGATGGTCATGTGGACTTACCACTTGCGCTCAATTCCGTTCTCGACAGGCGTTTTGGAGGCCTTGGATGATATCCTCAGTGACCATTTCCTGCCGGCTTTGCTGGTTCATGGAATTGCGCAGGCCAGCCACCAACGTCGGCTAATGGCTTTGCCTGTCCGGCATGGGGGCCTCGCCGTCCCCATATTGTCGAAGACGGCGGCCGGGGAACATCAGGCCTCTGTCAGTGCCACTGATCCTCTGGTTCAGCTTGCGCTATCATCGCCTTCGCCTGACTGTGCTGGTGCGTCACTGCCTCCACCTGCGGGACCGCCTCTGCGTGATATTAACCAACCACCTATGGGACCACCCCCGCATCATTGTGCTAATATGTCACCGCTTCTGCCTGCTGGGTCGCCTTTGCCTGCCTGTGCTGATGCGTCGCTGCCTCGGCCTCCGCGGCCGCCTCCGCCTGACTGTGCTGGTGCGTCGCTGCCTCCACCTGTGGGACGGCCCCTACCTGGCTTAGACCAACCACCGGTGCGACTGCCTTCGCCTGACCGTGCTGCCGTGTCACTGCCTCCGCCTGCGGAACCGCCTCTGCCTGACTGTGCTCGTGCGTCGCTGCCTCCGCCTGGTCTAGACCAGCCACATGTGCGACCGCCTCCGCCTGATTATGCTGGCGCGTTGTCGCCTCCGCCTGCGGGTCCGCCTCCGCCTGATCTTGACTAACTACCTGATGCCGGATCGTTCTCTGCGCTGCGTGCGGAGCCTGCTGCCGTGGGATTAGGCGTTGAAGAGCCTGGCAAGACTAATCCTAGTGGCCCGTGTGGTGTCGCTGAGGCTGTTGCTGCGGTGCGTGCTGGGCTGCGCCGGGTGAGAGCACAGCGGGACCATATTTCGCGTGGTGTGCAGGCAGAGATTGGCCCTGGACTGTCTCTGTGCCAGCGGCTACTGTTAGAAACAGCGGGTGAGAAAGGCACCTCCAGCTGGCTGACCGCCCAACCGTCATACAATCAGCCAGTAACCATACTCAATAAATCTGATTTCCGGGATGCTCTCTGCTTCCGATACGGTTTGGAGCTGGATGGCCTCCCTGAGACTTGTGTTTGTGGAGCAACTCTAACCACTGAGCATGCAATGGCTTGTCCTACTGGCGGCTACACCATCGCACGCCATAATGATGTTCGCGATTTGCTGGCGGGTGTACTGTCGGAGGTATTGCCTGACGTGGAGGTGGAGCCGGTGCTAGCGCCATTTGATGGGGAGGACCTTCCCCATCGTACAGCCAACAGGAAATCAGAAGCTCGCCTCGATGTGAGGGCGCGGGGTTTCTGGTCCAGGCAGCAGGAGGCTTTTTTTGATGTTCGGGTGACTCACCCAAAGCCAAACCTGCTGTCGCGTCCAGAAGTCCAGCGCCATCTCCAAAAGCATGAAGGCATGAAAAAGCGGGAATACGGAGCGCGTGTTGTGAATATAGACCAAGGCACGGTCACCCCGTTGGTTTTCGCCACGAATGGCATGTGTGGCAGGGAGGCGGACCGCTTTCTCAAGTGTCTTGCAGCCCAGTATGTCGATAAACACAGTGACTTGGCCTACTCGCTGGTTATGGGTCGATTGCGGTGCCTGCTCTCGTTCACTTTACTCCGTTGGGCAGTGGTCTGTTTTCGTGGCTGCCGTAGCTCCTACCAGAAAAGTCAGTCAAGAATTTCAGGAGTTATTGTTTGATGAGTCGTTAGATGGAGGCCGGTGTTTGTGAGACTGCGATCATTTAATGTTTCTTCCTTAGTGGTGTAGGTAGATTCTGTTTTGAATGCATAATGGGACTACTTTTGTTTTGTAAGTCAATCTCATTCTCCACGCTTTGCTGTCATTTGGTTATGTTTTAAAATAGTTTTTATGACCTGATGTTTGTTTTTTATATTTGTAGTTCTATTGTTGACATCTTTTGTCTTTTCCTTGGGTTAAAAGGTTAACTTCATCCTCGTTTTATTATTGCCTTGTATTGGAATTTGCCCATAAAAGTGGCTACGGTGTGATAATGCATTTTTATATTTCGTGTTTTAACATTAATTTCAGAAAATTGCTCTTACAATACCTTGCGTTTTATATTCATAATATTGTTGCCCGTAAAAGCGGCTTGGTCACATGATGATGATGATGATGATGATGATGATGATGATGATGATGATGATGATTTTTTTTTTTTTTTTTTTTTTTGATCCCACCTTCCAACCCGCCAAATATTTTGATTTTGATAAAAACGATTCAAAGCCTCTCAATTATTTAGTACTACTTGATGTATATATAAGAATAATAACATTAGTTACACTTTCACACCAAACTAGCTCGGCGCAGCACCAATCACTGCAGGGGAACCCGACCCTCCACCATCGCCAACTCACGAAGCATGTTAACTGGACGATGACGGGCCGACCGAGCACCCCTGACACACAACACAGCGGAACGTAGCAGCGCGAATGACACCCGACAACGATAATAACTCATCAACGACGATGATGATGATGATGATGATTTTTTTTTTTTTTGATGATGATGATGCCACTTCTTTGGGCAAACAAAACACAATTTCCCAAGATGAAGGAGTGGAACCCTACACAAATAATAGTTTAAATGAATCCAACGCAAAGATCGTTTTTCCATGAAATACAACAATTGAACACAATTACATGCTTAAAGGCATGAAAGCAACAAAACAACAACAAAAGGGTAAGCGCCATACCAATCCCGCATGCACAGTCAGGACACAGCACGATACTTAACAAACTAGACCTGACTCGGCCACGGCAATCGAGACATCATGAAAACATCTCGCCGGATGGTGGTACCGTGACCGAGCCCCACGTATGCACAACACAGCAGCACGCAGCAAAGCAAAAGACAGCCGACAGCGGAGTAAACCAATGACCTGGGAATAGTGAGATCCCGATGACTCGGCCTGCATCTGGCACAGTCTCTTGAGGAACACATTGCACAGCCTCCCACAACCACCTTGCACAGAGAACACGAGAGGTGTGAAAGCGGCTCTTTCTACATTTGTGACTCTTGGCCCATATTCGTTCCACTTACGCCGCTCGTGCTGCTGGTACAATGCAGGAAGGGTTCTGGACCCGTAGGAAGGAGCATCTGGGCAAAATACCCTTACATCAAAAAAAGCTTCCTCCCCACGGGTCCAAAACCCTCGAGCGGCTATGTCCAGGCGCGCATCCTCTCGGCGGTTCGTTGACCGAAGAGGAAACCTCTCACCAGAAAGAGGTTGCAGCGCTGGTTCTGTCGAAACGGCAGTGCAGACTTCAGTCAATTCCCTCGCCAGCAGGTCACGTATCTCGTTATGACGAAGTGTCGGGAAGCCGCCCCTGGCGCAACATAGCTGATGCTCAACTGAGAACAGCTCACCACACACACAGGTTGCTGGTGTATTGGCTAGCGGCCATGCATATCTCAATGCCAGAGCATCCCGGAAGTCACGCTTGGTGAGACGAAAGCCATGCTCCGCCAGGGGCAGCACGCTCAGCCATGAGGATGATCCTTTCTCCGTGTGTTCTTCTATTCGTCGCTTCGTCATCTCATCGCTCGTGTCCACTATTTTGTTCCTGGCTGCCTTTGCGCGCTCCCGGTTTTCGGTGTGGACGACACGTTTTTTGTGACGCATTTCATCGATCATCCTCTGAAAGGGGGTACCAGCACCAGCAACATCAGCAGCCACATCCGGTCCAGGGTTTGAGTTGCCAGCGACCTCCCGCGGCTGCACCTCCGTTGCCGTCATCGTGGGAGTGGGAGACGCTCCACCACGGTCAGCAGTATCTGCAGAAGCCGGCACATCTCCAGCGAGAGAAATTGGATCGCTATCCTTAGCGAAATCGCCCAGAACCTCCTTCACCATAGGTCCGGACACTTGCTTGGAGCCCTGGTGCTCAAACCGTGGTCGAGTCGTGAGGTCCGGAAGGGCCATCCCACCATCCCGTGTCGGGAGCTTTAGAATATCAATGTCTTTCAGAGGCACGCTCGGTTGTCCCACGAGCTCCGGTAGAAGTGAGGAGTGAAGCTCCCGCTCCAACGGCGCCAAGTCCTCCGCAGAAACAGCCATAGTTCGAAACACATAGTTCCATCTGTTGACTAAGCCATGGGTCAACGCAGAGTATGCTGCATGCGGCTCTGATGCGGCATAATTTGCCAAAATCTCTGTATGTTTCACCCACTCTTCTACTTTTGTCTCTTTGAATTCTCCGAGGAATGCCTCAGTCCCGATAGCAGCGCCCAGATACTGTACGCCACGAGACTTGACGTGGATAGTTGTGTCACCAAAAGTCTCGGCAGCCAGGGACTCAAAGCCAGGCTTGACGAGTAGTTGCGTTTTTGTTTCGTTGATGTTGTAGCCGTATTTTTGGCCCTCTTCCTTAAGGAGGTTGTACCACTTTCGCAATGGGGAGAGCCCTCCGGCAGCTGCCGAGTCATCTGCAAACCATCCCTGGCACACATCTGCAACATTGGTTCCGACTGACTTGACGAGAGGGGTGAGAGCCGTGGCATAAATGGCCATCGCAAGAGGGTCACCCTGGGTTGTGCCCTCCTGTGACAATAAAGACTGGCCACCACGCACAAAGAGGGATGCAGGGTCTTGGTAAGTATTCAATGTTATTTGTGCTAGCGGGGGGCATACTCGAGCAATATTGTGCAATGCAGCGCGGCGATTCAAGCTATTGAATGCATTGCGAGCATCGACTAGCAACACTGCCTCAGCCTTTTCCGAAGCAAAGGCAGCCGTCATTGAGTGCACCATAGCCTCCACCCCAGCCGGGATGCCCGTGCAGGCCTGAACTGGTCCGCAGGCTTGCATAATGTCGGGTTTCATCAGAAACAATGCCGCCTTGGAGCACAGTCTACGAAACACTTCACATACCCCTATTGGCCGAACGCCAGGGTTCTTGTTGAGGGCAATGAGTCTGCAAGCTGTGTACGGTGTGAGTGAGCCGGAGGGGACTGAGTCGGTACAGATCAAGCGTGTGAAGCACGCCACTGCCTCACGCAGATCAGTAGATGCACCTTTGTAACATGTGCATAGCCGCCGCCAAGCATCCGCGTCCAGGCCGGAAGGACCCGCAGAACCGTGCAGAGAAAGGGCAGTGCGTTTGATCAACTCACCATTGACGCTGGCGAAGTAGATACTGCTGACATTGCCCGCCTCCTCCTGAAGCAGGATGTCCGGTGCTGCCGGTGCCGACCCCGGATGCTTCCCGACGAGAATTTCACGGACTGACTGGGATTGATGAGAATCAGAAATGATGTCGTCCATGCCCAAGACCGGTTTATCACACTTGGGCTTGGTTGCATTATCCAGCATTCTCAGTGCGCAGTGAACTCGGCCCTGTTCCATCAAGTGGCCAAACTCATGAGCAGGGTCTTCGCCACGCCTGGATCTCCGATTCTGCGATGTCTTGAGCATATGCTGAATAGCTCGACCCTCCTGCACTAGCTCCATATAGGAACCCTGGATCCATAAATTTAGTCTGCGACGAGTGTGGTCAGAGCACTCTGCGGCAGGGCAATTCCGACCTACTCGCTGGAGCACCAACGCTGGAAGCAGGAAGAAACGATATAGAGCAGTGGCTTCCGCTCCTCGGGACGAATTGAACTTTTGAAGTTCTGACGTGAGTGTCCGAACAAACTCTTTGCCAACACTGCCGGTCGGAGCCCGGAAGAGGTTCTTTTCCCAACTCGCCACCTCCTGATAGATGTCAGCCATGTCAAAAGGCATGGAGACCCGAGGGGTGGTGGGAACTGGAGAGGCAGCGTCCGGCTGGCTCGAGCCAAGCACCTGCGAAAATGGATCCACATCCGCATGCCCAGAACCCGTAGCCTGCAAATCGATATTCCCCGTAGATGGGCATAGCTGGGGTTGGGATGAGATAAGAGTGGACCGTGAGTCATCCTCCCCATGCACTGCCTGTTGTACAGTACCCCCAGCGCCCGAATCCACACTCATCAGTGGCGCACCAGAGTCAGATTCCTCCAAACTGGTAAGCAAGTCAACCTGAGATGCTGTCGGAATCAATGCAGTTGCAGCAGAGGTGCCACTCTGAATAATCTGGGGCTGAGAGCTCGGGACCCCAGGCACCGAAGCAACATTACGACAGGTGCCAAGTCGACCCCTCCCAGGATAGCAGTTACTACAAACTCTGCCAGCCCTGACACAAGCGCATCGTATGCACGTACCCCCTGCTTGGCAGCGACAACATGGCACCGCGCTGGCTAGACCGCACTCGACTATGTCACTTGGGGAGAATGGCGAGGAATCAGAGCTGGGATGAATCCCAAGTGGGTGATCTACACGCAGCCAGGAGTCGACATCGCGCCTGCCACTGCCACAACCCTCATCTGCAGATGCAGTGGATTCATCAGAGCTATCCTCCGGTGATATGTTTCGCTGAGATGGCTGGCTGGCTGAACATCCTCCACCACCACTGACCACAATACCAGCGCCAACAGCACCAGCAGGCTGCGAGGCGATGGATTCAGTTTGGTTGTGACAAAGGCTAGGGGTAGCTCTACCAGGGTAGCAGTCCACACAGCGCTTCTTCGCACGAACACATCTGCATCTAACACATTTGCGACCAATCTGGCAGTTGCAGCACGGCATCGCGACAGAACTGGCAGGGATAGGAGGTGTGAGGATGACTGAGGTGACGACTGCATCAGGACTGTACGACCAGAGTCACCAATCGTGTCAGAAACTGCCTCCAGCAGCAAGGCAGTCACACTCCTCTCCTCACTGGTCTAACACTGGCCATTGGGTGGCCATTGGGTGCCTCCAAAGGATAAAATGTGATGACCACTCCACCGAACAGCAACAGACAGCAGCGCCAGCCAAGTCAAGCTTCTCAGTTCCTCTCCAGCAACCAAGTCAACCAAGCAAACCAAGAGCCTCAGAATTGCCAACCGTTCTCCACTGAGCGATGATGATGATGATGATGATGATGATGATGATGATGATGGATGATTATTCGGATGCGCTTGCGGAGATCGGTTGGACTTTTGGCTGCTCTGGTTGGAGGAAGAAGCTTGCTTGGCTGCTGAGCTGCTTGATTGCTGCTTGATTGCTGTTTGGTCTAGAGTTGACTGGAGCAGCTGTTATATCTTCAAGTTCTTCAAGTTGGCTAGGTTGGCAGTGTCCTGCCATTGGATGAAGTCTCATGGTGTGGTCAAATCCTTCGATCCTTAGCGCAAGGGCTGAGTTGTGCGTTGCGCCAAGCTGGATTACCTGGATTAGCTACATCGCTGCATTACGCGCTGAGGTGAAGTGCTTGCGCCACTCATGGGCGCTTATTGGTGACGGATGTTTCTCCTGCTGTTGCTGGTCCAGGTCGTGGCACTTGCCTTGCCGGGCTGTCACCAGGGGTCTGCGCTATCCGTGTTCCGCGCTGACTGGGTGGTTGGCCTGATGCCTTGCTGTAGGTGCCAGACGGGCAGAGCATGTACACGATGTTCGTGTGTGAAGGCTGGGAGAGTTTGTAGCGATTGCTACCCGAGCAGGTCTACGCCCAGCACTTGCTGTAATGTGTCTGCAGCTGCTGCCGGAGTGCTACGCAGCCAACCACCATCTATCGCCAGTGCTGGTGTGGACCCAGCTCTCTCTTGTGGTGTGGATGGTGCAAGTCTACAGTCTCGGCCTCCGGTTGTTCATTCTGTCTCTCGGGATTTGGCGCCTCCTCTCACCGTGGCAAGTGCTTTTGATGCCTCTGTTATTAGCAGCCAGGAGGGTGATGGCGGCTCTAGTGAGAATGCCTCCGACTCTAGTGAGAATGGCGAGGAGGGTGATGAGTGCTCCCCACACCTTGTCACGGTTAATCGAAGTGCCACCCTACCCTCTGGTCCTGGAGAGGATACCCGGCTCCTGGCTGATCTCGGTGGCAGCCAGCCAAGCAGTGTGCTTGACAGCTCGGAGGATTATGGAATGAATACAGAGCACCGCGCTGGTGGCGGCCAGGTGGATGTGGAATCAACCGCTCAGGCACGGTCGAGGCCTATCCCCAGCCCAGCGGATGCCGGTAGTGGAGTTGCGAGCGTAGCCAGGGATCCGTTTTCCGCGAGAATCATCGATGCCTACGAGGTCGTGGTAGGCTGGAGACGCAATCTGTTCATTATACCCCATGGATCCGCTGGTGCAGCCTTTGTTGACGAGCTCGCATCTCTGATCCTTGGGTTTGCGGATGACTCCGGTAAAAGAGATGTCGCATGGAGAGCTGTGTGCGTTGCTTGTCACCTTCTCTTGCAAAAACCACACAAATCAAAGATCATGAAAAACCATAGTGAGCATCTTCGCAGACGTCTCGTGCTGTGGAGAGATTGCGACATTCCACAGTTACTGAGCGAGTGCCTTTGTATCCAGGCGCACTTGCCGGCGTCGGGCGGAGGCTCTCCCAGGCCCGCCTCACAGGAGAAGAGTGACGTGGTGTTCGCTAATCTCGTTTTCAATGGAAAGATTTCTTCTGCTGTTCGCTACCTGGCGCCAAACGCTTCTGGTGGAGTCCTTTCCATGAACGACATTGTGGATGATACCACGGGAGAGACGGTCCGTGACGCCCTGTTGAAGAAACATCCGCCATCTGCTACACCGCCTGCCTCGGCTCTCTTGCCGGGTGATCCCGAGATTGTCAACCAGGTCATCTTTCAACAAATAACCCCTGAGCTAATAAAGAAAATCGGCCGAGGCATGCAGGGTTCCTCTGGACCGTCTGGCCTGGACGCTGAGGCGTCGTGCCGAATGCTGACGTGCTATGACGCCTCGTCAAGGCGTTTGTGTTCATCCCTTGCTGCCGCGGGGAGGTGCATATGTACCGAGCGCCTTGCCGGTTGCGCGATGATTGGATTTACATCCGCTCGCCTAATACCCCTCGATAAGAAACCTGGCGTGCGCCCCATCGCTGTGGGCGAAGTGTACCGGCGTATCATTTGTCGCGCCGTGATGTCAGTAGTGGAAAGTGATGTGCTGAGAGTAACAGCTCCTGTCCAACTCTGTGTGGGCGTTCCATCTGCCTGCGAAGCCGCCGTACACACAATGTCCCGTCTGTTCGCTGGCCCGGGGGTTGAGGGTGTCTTGCTTGTGGACGCCTCCAATGCATTTAATGCATTGAATAGGCAGGCTGCGCTACACAACATTCCGCGTCTCTGCCCCCCGCTTGCAACGGTGTTTCGTAACACGTATGGATCAGTTTCCCGCCTGGTTGTGTCTGGTGGAGGTGAAATCGAATCGCGTGAAGGCACGGCTCAGGGCGACCCACTGGCTATGGCAGCCTATGCTGTGGCGATCATGCCACTGGTCAGGCGCCTGGCTGCGACATGCCCCAGTGTTGTCCAATCTTGGTTCGCGGATGATGACTCGGGTGCAGGTCTTCTGGCTCGCCTTCGGAATTACTGGGATGAACTCCGGGCCATTGGCCCTGGTTATGGTTACTACCCGAACGCGTCCAAAACTGTTCTGATCACAAAGCCAGAGCATCTGGATAGGGCCAGAGAAATCTTCTTCGACAGTGGCATCCAGATTACCGCCGCTGGCGGCCGATTCCTCGGGGGCGCCCTAGGGTCAGAAGATTTCTGCCGCTCTTATATGGGGCAGTTGGCGGATAGATGGGCTGGTGACCTGCGCACCTTGTGTGAGATCGCCCAGACTCAACCTCATGCGGCGTATACCGTCTTCTCCAAGGCCCTGTCATCACGGTGGACTTACCACTTGCGCTCAATGCCGTTCTCGACAGGCGTTTTGGAGGCCTTGGATGAGATCCTCAGTGACCATTTCCTGCCGGCTTTGCTGGGTCATGGAATTGCGCAGGCCAGCCACCAACGTCGGCTAATGGCTTTGCCTGTCCGGCATGGGGGCCTCGCCGTCCCCATATTGTCGAAGACGGCGGCTGGGGAACATCAGGCCTCTGTCAGTGCCACTGATCCTCTGGTTCAGCTTGCGCTATCATCGCCTTCGCCTGACTGTGCTGGTGCATCACTGCCTCCGCCTGCGGGACCGCCTCTGCGTAATATTAACCAACCACCTATGGGACTACCCCCGCATCATTGTGCTAATATGTCACCGCCTCTGCCTGCTGGGTCGCCTTTGCCTGCCTGTGCTGATGCGTCGCTGCCTCGGCCTCCGCGGCCACCTCCGCCTGACTGTGCTGGTGCGTCGCTGCCTCCACCTGTGGGACGGCCCCTACCTGGCTTAGACCAACCGCCGGTGCGACTGCATTCGCCTGACCGTGCTGCCGTGTCACTGCCTCCGCCTGCGGAACCGCCTCCGCCTGACTGTGCTCGTGCGTCGCTGCCTCCGCCTGGTCTAGACCAGCCACATGTGCGACCGCCTCCGCCTGATTATGCTGGCGCGTTGTCGCCTCCACCTGCGGGTCCGCCTCCGCCTGATCTTGACCAACTACCTGATGCCGGATCGTTCTCTGCGCTGCGTGCGGAGCCTGTTGCCGTGGGATTAGGCGTCGAAGAGCCTGGCGAGACTAATCCCAGTGGTCCGTGTGGTGTCGCTGAGGCTGTTGCTGCGGTGCGTGCTGGGCTGCGCCGGGTGAGAGCACAGCGGGACCAGATTTCGCGTGGTGTGCAGGCAGAGATTGGCCCTGGACTGTCTCCGTGCCAGCGGCTACTGTTAGAAACAGCGGGTGAGAAAGGCACCTCCAGCTGGCTGACCGCCCAACCGTCATACAATCAGCCAGTAACCATACTCAATAAATCTGATTTCCGGGATGCTCTCTGCTTCCGATACGGTTTGGAGCTGGATGGCCTCCCTGAGACTTGTGTTTGTGGAGCAACTCTAACCACTGAGCATGCAATGGCTTGTCCTACTGGCGGCTACACCATCGCACGCCATAATGATGTTCGCGATTTGCTGGCGGGTGTACTGTCGGAGGTATTGCCTGACGTGGAGGTGGAGCCGGTGCTAGCGCCATTTGATGGGGAGGATCTTCCCCATCGTACAGCCAACAGGAAATCCGAAGCTCGCCTCGATGTGAGGGCGCGGGGTTTCTGGTCCAGGCAGCAGGAGGCTTTCTTTGATGTTCGGGTGACTCACCCAAAGCCAAACCTGCTGTCGCGTCCAGAAGTCCAGCGCCATCTCCAAAAGCATGAAGGCATGAAAAAGCGGGAATACGGAGCGCGTGTTGTGAATATAGACCGAGGCACATTCACCCCGTTGGTTTTCGCCACGAATGGCATGTGTGGCCGGGAGGCAGACCGCTTTCTCAAGTGTCTTGCAGCCCAGTATGTCGATAAACACAGTGACTTGGCCTACTCGCTGGTTATGGGTCGATTGCGGTGCCTGCTCTCGTTCACTTTACTCCGTTGGGCAGTGACCTGTTTTCGCGGCTGCCGTAGCTCCTACCAGAAAAAGTCAGTCAAGAATTTCAGGAGCTATTGTTTGATGGGTCGTTAGATAGAGGCCGGTGTTTGTGAGACTGCAATCATTTAATGTTTCTTCCTTAGTGGTGTAGGTAGATTCTGTTTTGTAAGCATAGTAGGACTACTTTTGTTTTGTAAGTCAATCTCATTCTCCATGCTTTGCTGTCTTTTGGTTATGTTTTAAAGTAGTTTTTATGACCTGATGTTTGTTTTTTATATTTGTAGTTCTATTGTTGACATCTTTTGTCTTTTCTTTGGGTTTTAAAAGGTTAACTTCATCCTCGTGTTCCTATTGCCTTGTATTGGAATTTGCCCATAAAAGTGGCTACGGTGTGATAATGCATTTCTATAAATTATTTCGTGTTTTAACATTATTTTCAGAAAATTGCTCTTACAATACCTTGCGTTTCATATTCATAATATTGTTGCCCGTAAAAGCGGCTTGGTCACATGATGATGATGATGATGATGATGATGATGATGATGATGA
This sequence comes from Sycon ciliatum, assembly GCF_964019385.1. NCBI lineage: Eukaryota > Metazoa > Porifera > Calcarea > Leucosolenida > Sycettidae > Sycon > Sycon ciliatum. Next base: position 20,391,320 of record NC_088645.1, on the reverse strand, counting down.
TGTACCCACTAGTAATGGGCATACTACGCACCCGTTTGTCTTTCTGCTTGCTGCGATGGGCAGTCACCTGCTTCCGCGGTTGCCGCGGTTCGTACGGCAAGAGGCGACAGCCGAACTCATTTCTGGCCCAGTGCCGCCAGGCGGAGTAGGGTGCTGCCTTTGGCCTCAACTTAATATAATGCTATTCTGGTTTTTTCCCCTTTTATTACTCTGTGTTCATTGCTTGTTTTTGTATTGATTTACTTCCTTGACTGCTTTTGTGTTTCATCATTTTCCGGTTGGTTTTGTGTTGATTTCCCCTGTTCACTTTACATATTGTAATGATATACATTTGCTTTGCCCGTAAAAGAGGCTTTTCTCATGATGATGATGATGATGATTTTTTTTTTTTTGATGATGATGAAGCCACTTCTTTGGGCAAACAAAACACAATTTCCCAAGATGAAGGAGTGGAACCCTACACAAATAATAGTTTAAATGAATCCAACGCAAAGATCGTTTTTCCATGAAATACAACAATTGAACACAATTACATGCTTAAAGGCATGAAAGCAACAAAACAGCAACAAAAGGGTAAGCGCCATACCAATCCCGCATGCACAGTCAGGACACAGCACGATACTTAACAAACTAGACCTGACTCGGCCACGGCAATCGAGACATCATGAAAACATCTCGCCGGATGGTGGTACCGTGACCGAGCCCCACGTATGCACAACACAGCAGCACGCAGCAAAGCAAAAGACAGCCGACAGCGGAGTAAACCAATGACCTGGGAATAGTGAGATCCCGATGACTCGGCCTGCATCTGGCACAGTCTCTTGAGGAACACATTGCACAGCCTCCCACAACCACCATGCACAGAGAACACGAGAGGTGTGAAAGCGGCTCTTTCTACATTTGTGACTCTTGGCCCATATTCGTTCCACTTACGCCGCTCGTGCTGCTGGTACAATGCAGGAAGGGTTCTGGACCCGTAGGAAGGAGCATCTGGGCAAAATACCCTTACATCAAAAAAAGCTTCCTCCCCACGGGTCCAAAACCCTCGAGCGGCTATGTCCAGGCGCGCATCCTCTCGGCGGTTCGTTGACCGAAGAGGAAACCTCTCACCAGAAAGAGGTTGCAGCGCTGGTTCTGTCGAAACGGCAGTGCAGACTTCAGTCAATTCCCTCGCCAGCAGGTCACGTATCTCGTTATGACGAAGTGTCGGGAAGCCGCCCCTGGCGCAACATAGCTGATGCTCAACTGAGAACAGCTCACCACACACACAGGTTGCTGGTGTATTGGCTAGCGGCCATGCATATCTCAATGCCAGAGCATCCCGGAAGTCACGCTTGGTGAGACGAAAGCCATGCTCCGCCAGGGGCAGCACGCTCAGCCATGAGGATGATCCTTTCTCCGTGTGTTCTTCTATTCGTCGCTTCGTCATCTCATCGCTCGTGTCCACTATTTTGTTCCTGGCTGCCTTTGCGCGCTCCCGGTTTTCGGTGTGGACGACACGCTTTTTGTGACGCATTTCATCGATCATCCTCTGAAAGGGGGTACCAGCACCAGCAACATCAGCAGCCACATCCGGTCCAGGGTTTGAGTTGCCAGCGACCTCCCGCGGCTGCACCTCCGTTGCCGTCATCGTGGGAGTGGGAGACGCTCCACCACGGTCAGCAGTATCTGCAGAAGCCGGCACATCCCCAGCGAGAGAAATTGGATCGCTATCCTTAGCGAAATCGCCCAGAACCTCCTTCACCATAGGTCCGGACACTTGCTTGGAGCCCTGGTGCTCAAACCGTGGTCGAGTCGTGAGGTCCGGAAGGGCCATCCCACCATCCCGTGTCGGGAGCTTTAGAATATCGATGTCTTTCAGAGGCACGCTCGGTTGTCCCACGAGCTCCGGTAGAAGTGAGGAGTGAAGCTCCCGCTCCAACGGCGCCAAGTCCTCCGCAGAAACAGCCATAGTTCGAAACACATAGTTCCATCTGTTGACTAAGCCATGGGTCAACGCAGAGTATGCTGCATGCGGCTCTGATGCGGCATAATTTGCTAAAATCTCTGTATGTTTCACCCACTCTTCTACTTGATGATGATGATGATGATGATCAGTCCCGATGATTCGGCGCCTCCAGGAATCCAATCCATCTGTGGCTCAGGTTTGGTACGCGGACGACGATTCTGCAGGTGGCCGCGTTTCTTCATTGTCCACATACTGGGGAGACATAAGCCAACTGGGCCCTGACTATGGATACTTTCCAAACCCACAGAAATCAGTGTTGCTGGTCAAGCCGGAGCATGAGGAAGAGGCCCAGCGCCTCTTCTCCGCCACTGGAGTTACCATCAAGACCAGCGGCAACCGTCACCTCGGCGGAGCGATTGGCAGTGAGGAGTTCTGCTCTGCCTTCATGGCCAAGAAGGTGGATAAATGGAAGCAGGTTCTGGATTCCCTGACGGGGATGGCTGTCACTCAGCCTCAGGCCGCATACACCGTTTTTACGAAGGGTCTGTCATCCACATGGACATACCACTTGCGTTGCTCACCTTGTTCGGCTGAGATACTGGCCGAGCTTGATGAGAGGATCAATGATTGCCTGATACCTGCCCTTCTGGGGGATGGCGTTCGTCCTGGTAGCCCTGAGAGAGAGCTGATGTCATTTCCAGTGCGTCTTGGTGGTTTGGCCCTCCCTCTGTTGCAGGATAGTGCACCAGCAGAGCTCGCAGCATCCTTGAGCATCACAAAGCCTCTTGTTCAGCTACTGTTGACTGGCACATATGCGAACCCTCCAAGCGTGCCTGGTGATATGGCAAGGAGTGATTTGTCGGATACTGCCCAGTCAGAGGGCTCCGGTGATACAACCCAGGAGGTTGCCGACCGAGTGAGGCTCTCCAATCATGATCCCGTCCGCGATGCTGTTGGGGACACCCGCCAGCTGGCACGCTCGACTCGGACAAGCAAAATGCGGAGCCTATGCAGCCGGCAACAAGACATTAAGGCGGACTTGAGCTCGGAGCAACAATTTCTTGTTGAAATCGCGTCCGAAAAGGGAGTATCGTCATGGTTGACTGTTGCCCCGCGGTGGCAAGATGGAACCATCCTGAAGAAATCCGACTTCCGTGATGCCCTGTGCATCCGCTATGGGCGAAGGTTGAGTGGGCTACCCGATTCATGTGTTTGTGGTGTGCCTCTCAGCCCCGCTCATGCACTTACCTGTGCCACTGGCGGCTATACCATTGCCCGTCACAATGAGGTGCGGGACTTGGTTGCTGGACTACTGAGGGAGGCTGGAGTGGTGGACGTAGAGACGGAGCCCCGGCTATTGCCCTGCAGCAGTGAGCATTTGCCTGGTGGTCGTTCCCTCAACCGATGCGCAGAAGCTCGTCTGGATGTGCGGGCTCGCGGCTTTTGGTCGTGGCAACAGGACGCTTACTTTGATGTGCGGATCACTCATCCCGCAGCGTCTGTGTTGTCTCGATCACAAGCCCTGAGTCAGCTGAAGTCTCACGAGCGAAACAAGAAAAATCAATACGCCAGCCGTGTGGTTAACGTGGAGCGCGGCTCCTTCACGCCACTTGTGTTCTCGACGTACGGCTTTAGTGGCCCAGAAACTACTCAATTCCTGAAATCATTGGCCTCCCTGTTTGTTGAGCGCCATACTGAACTGAAGTACCCACTAGTAATGGGCATACTACGCACCCGTTTGTCTTTCTGCTTGCTGCGATGGGCAGTCACCTGCTTCCGCGGTTGCCGCGGTTCGTACGGCAAGAGGCGACAGCCGAACTCATTTCTGGCCCAGTGCCGCCAGGCGGAGTAGGGTGCTGCCTTTGGCCTCAACTTAATATAATGCTATTTGGTTTTTCCCCTTTTATTACTCTGTGTTCATTGCTTGCTTTTGTATTGATTTACTTCCTTGACTGCTTTTGTGTTTCATCATTTTCCGGTTGGTTTTGTGTTGATTTCCCCTGTTCACTTTACATAATGTAATGATATACATTTGCTTTGCCCGTAAAAGAGGCTTTTCTCATGATGATGATGATGATTATGATGATGATGATGATGATGATGATGATGATCGTGGAGCGCGGCTCCTTCACGCCACTTGTGTTCTCGACGTACGGCTTTAGTGGCCCAGAAACTACTCAATTCCTGAAATCATTGGCCTCCCTGTTTGTTGAGCGCCATACTGAACTGAAGTACCCACTAGTAATGGGCATACTACGCACCCGTTTGTCTTTCTGCTTGCTGCGATGGGCAGTCACCTGCTTCCGCGGTTGCCGCGGTTCGTACGGCAAGAGGCGACAGCCGAACTCATTTCTGGCCCAGTGCCGCCAGGCGGAGTAGGGTGCTGCCTTTGGCCTCAACTTAATATAATGCTATTTGGTTTTTCCCCTTTTATTACTCTGTGTTCATTGCTTGTTTTTGTATTGATTTACTTCCTTGACTGCTTTTGTGTTTCATCATTTTCCGGTTGGTTTTGTGTTGATTTCCCCTGTTCACTTTACATATTGTAATGATATACATTTGCTTTGCCCGTAAAAGAGGCTTTTCTCATGATGATGATGATGATGATGATGATGATGATGAGTTATTGTTATTGTTTGATGGGTCGTTAGATAGAGGCCGGTGTTTGTGAGACTGCAATCATTTAATGTTTCTTCCTTAGTGGTGTAGGTAGATTCTGTTTTGTAAGCATAGTAGGACTACTTTTGTTTTGTAAGTCAATCTCATTCTCCACGCTTTGTTGTCATTTGGTTATGTTTTAAAGTAGTTTTTATGACCTGATGTTTGTTTTTTATATTTGTAGTTCGATTGTTGAAATCTCTTGTCTTTTCTTTGGGTTAAAAGGTTAACTTCATCCTCGTTTTCTTATTGCCTTGTATTGGAATTTGCCCATAAAAGTGGCTACGGTGTGATAATGCATTTTTATATTTCGTGTTTTAACATTATTTTCAGAAAATTGCTCTTACAATACCTTGCGTTTTATATTCATAATATTGTTGCCCGTAAAAGCGGCTTGGTCACATGATGATGATGATGATGATGATGATGATGATGATTATGGGGGCCTCGCCGTCCCCATATTGTCGAAGACGGCGGCTGGGGAACATCAGGCCTCTGTCAGTGCCACTGATCCTCTGGTTCAGCTTGCGCTATCATCGCCTTCGCCTGACTGTGCTGGTGGATCACTGCCTCCGCCTGCGGGACCGCCTCTGCGTGATATTAACCAACCACCTATGGGACTACCCCCGCATCATTGTGCTAATATGTCACCGCCTCTGCCTGCTGGGTCGCCTTTGCCTGCCTGTGCTGATGCGTCGCTGCCTCGGCCTCCGCGGCCACCTCCGCCTGACTGTGCTGGTGCGTCGCTGCCTCCACCTGTGGGACGGCCCCTACCTGGCTTAGACCAACCGCCGGTGCGACTGCCTTCGCCTGACCGTGCTGCCGTGTCACTGCCTCCGCCTGCGGAACCGCCTCTGCGTGACTGTGCTCGTGCGTCGCTGCCTCCGCCTGGTCTAGACCAGCCACATGTGCGACCGCCTCCGCCTGATTATGCTGGCGCGTTGTCGCCTCCACCTGCGGGTCCGCCTCCGCCTGATCTTGACCAACCACCTGATGCCGGATCGTTCTCTGCGCTGCGTGCGGAGCCTGTTGCCGTGGGATTAGGCGTCGAAGAGCCTGGCGAGACTAATCCTAGTGGTCCGTGTGGTGTCGCTGAGGCTGTTGCTGCGGTGCGTGCTGGGCTGCGCCGGGTGAGAGCACAGCGGGACCAGATTTCGCGTGGTATGCAGGCAGAGATTGGCCCTGGACTGTCTCCGTGCCAGCGGCTACTGTTAGAAACAGCGGGTGAGAAAGGCACCTCCAGCTGGCTGACCGCCCAACCGTCATACAATCAGCCAGTAACCATACTCAATAAATCTGATTTCCGGGATGCTCTCTGCTTCCGATACGGTTTGGAGCTGGATGGCCTCCCTGAGACTTGTGTTTGTGGAGCAACTCTAACCACTGAGCATGCAATGGCTTGTCCTACTGGCGGCTACACCATCGCACGCCATAATGATGTTCGCGATTTGCTGGCGGGTGTACTGTCGGAGGTATTGCCTGACGTGGAGGTGGAGCCGGTGCTAGCGCCATTTGATGGGGAGGATCTTCCCCATCGTACAGCCAACAGGAAATCCGAAGCTCGCCTCGATGTGAGGGCGCGGGGTTTCTGGTCCAGGCAGCAGGAGGCTTTTTTGATGTTCGGGTGACTCACCCAAAGCCAAACCTGCTGTCGCGTCCAGAAGTCCAGCGCCATCTCCAAAAGCATGAAGGCATGAAAAAGCGGGAATACGGAGCGCGTGTTGTGAATATAGACCGAGGCACATTCACCCCATTGGTTTTCGCCACGAATGGCATGTGTGGCCGGGAGGCAGACCGCTTTCTCAAGTGTCTTGCAGCCCAGTATGTCGATAAACACAGTGACTTGGCCTACTCGCTGGTTATGGGTCGATTGCGGTGCCTGCTCTCGTTCACTTTACTCCGTTGGGCAGTGACCTGTTTTCGCGGCTGCCGTAGCTCCTACCAGAAAAAGTCAGTCAAGAATTTCAGGAGTTATTGTTTGATGGGTCGTTAGATAGAGGCCGGTGTTTGTGAGACTGCAATCATTTAATGTTTCTTCCTTAGTGGTGTAGGTAGATTCTGTTTTGTAAGCATAGTAGGACTACTTTTATTTTGTAAGTCAATCTCATTCTCCACGCTTTGCTGTCATTTGGTTATGTTCTAAAGTAGTTTTTATGACCTGATGTTTGTTTTCTATATTTGTAGTTCTATTGTTGACATCTTTTGTCTTTTCTTTGGGTTAAAAGGTTAACTTCATCCTCGTGTTCCGATTGCCTTGTATTGGAATTTGCCCATAAAAGTGGCTACGGTGTGATAATGCATTTCTATAAATTATTTCGTGTTTTAACATTATTTTCAGAAAATTGCTCTTACAATACCTTGCGTTTATATTCATAATATTGTTGCCCGTAAAAGCGGCTTGGTCACATGATGATGATGATGACAACGAGGTGAGAGACCTTGTCGCCGGTCTCCTGAGAGAGGCAGGTGTTGTTGACGTCGAGACCGAGCCTAGATTATTGCCGTGCGGTGGTGAGGATCTACCAGGAGGGCGTTCGCTCAACAGAAGTACTGAGGCTCGTCTTGACGTGCGGGCTCGGGGCTTTTGGTCGTGGCAACAAGACGCTTTTTTTGATGTGCGGATTACCCATCCCGCAGCGTCCGTGTTGTCTCGATCAAAAGCCTTGAGTCAGCTGAAGTCCCATGAACGGGCAAAAAAGAATCAATATGCCAGCCGCGTTGTGAATGTCGAGCGAGGATCGTTCACCCCACTGGTGTTCTCGACTTATGGTTTCAGCGGGCCTGAGACAACTCAATTCCTAAAGTCTCTTGCCTCTCTCTTTGTAGAGAGAAGCCAGGATCTCAAATATCCTGTTGTCATGGGTATGTTGCGTACCCGCCTGTCGTTTTGCCTCTTGAGGTGGGCCATTACGTGTTTTCGTGGTTGCCGAGGGTCTTATAACAGACGGCGGGTGAATTCCTTTGTGGCCCAGTGTCGTTTGGCCGCATAGTGAATTTTTATGCTATGCCTCTCAACAATATCACTATGGATAACATCACATTTTTTAAATAACTATTTGGTAAAGTAACATCATCTGTCATTCAATATCTATCTGGTGAAATAATCAGCATTTGAATATCTATTTGGTACTAATCATTCAACTGTTAAATGTCATATTTTACCTGAATATCTATCACGATTTTTGCACATAATCTCGGTTATCACCGTTTCAAGCCCGTACAAGAGGCCGTTTCCAATGATGATGCTGATGATGATGATGATGATGATGATGATGACTTTGATGTGGAAACAATCCCCCCGGCATCTACAACAGCTACAAAAGCAGCAACAGCTACACCAGAGACAGCAGTGTAGACTTCCGGCAGGGCAGCGCTGACTCAGAGGCCAAGTCGAGACCTGGCCAGAGCCACTGGCTCGAGTGCCACCGGCTCGAGTGCCAACCGTCCAGAGAGAGAGAGAGAGCCCAGCAAAGTTTCGTTCACAGTATACAAGATGTAAGCATTCGCTTTGGGGAGATCGAGTCCAGACCACGCAGATCACGCGATGCGCAGATGGAGTATGAAGTGAGGAGAGACACAGAAAACAGGAGATGGCAGCAGGATATGGAGCAAAGGCGACGACAATATGAAGAAGAGAGGGATGCAAGTCGTGAGACTCAAGAGAGAGAGAGAGAGAGAGAGAGAGAAATAGATAGATAGAGAGAGAGAGAGAGAGAGAGAGAGAGAGAGAGAGAGAGAGAGAGAAGAGAGAGAGACGACAGGCGGGAGCGTGAAAGGAGAGAATATGACTCTCGCATAAGGATGCAGGAAATGGAGTTCACTGCACAGCTGTTCCGTCGAATGGACAGAGACACATAAAAGAGTCCTTGTCTTACGTCATTATAATCTTCTTTCTATCTTCCAAAATATGTGTGTGTGTGTGTGTGTGTGTTTGTGGTACATGGTGTGTGTGTGTGGTACATGGTGTGTGTGGTACATGGCGTGTGTGTGGTACATGGCGTGTGTGTGCAGTGAAGGATATCTCTCTACATATTTTACATTTTCTTTTTGTTTGCTAGATACAAGCGTGTGTGTATGTGACCTGCTCAGCTGAATGGACAGAGACAGACGGAAGAGTCCACATCTTACATCATAAAATTATGTTCTTTCTATCTTCCACATGCGTCTAAACACTACACAACGTGTGCTTTTGCTCGCGCGCTTGTGTGTGTGTGTATGTGTGTGTGTGTGTGTGTGTGGTACGTGGTGTGTGTGCAGTGAAGGATATCTCTCTACTTCTTCGACATTTTCTTTTTTCTGCTAGATACATGCGTGTGTGTGTGTGTGTGTGTGTGTGTGTGTGTGTGTGTGTGTATGTGACCTGTTCCTCTGAATGGACGGAGACAGATGGAAGAGTCCACCTCTTTTACATACTAATTATGTTCTGTCTATCTTCCAGATGTGTCTAAACAATACACAATGTGTGGGTGTGTTTGTGTGTGTTTGTGTGTGTGTGTGTGTGTGTGTGTGTGTGTGTGTGTGTGTGCGTGTGTGTCGTGAAGAAGCTCTGTGAAATGGGCCGGGACAGATTAAGAAGTAGTTTTGTTTGATATATTTTTTTCTGTCTGCTACATTTATGCTCGCATGCGTGGGTATATGTGTTTGGTTGCCATGCAAGAGATCAAATTATTATGAAGAGTAATTAAATCCACGATATCGTCTTCATATCCATAGTGCATCACGTTATGCGAGCAGGCATATTGACGTCGCATTGCCGTGTTTAAAAGCCCAGCAAATGGATATCCATGATGGATCCTCCTATGAATTTGACATTGCGATACACTTCAATGAAGCACAGATAGTCATAATCACAGAAGTGAGAGATTACGAATGGCTCCACCACCACACATTCCCAGTGCCACTAGAATAACGCATTTTTGACGTGCGAATAACTGCACATGTCCCTAGTATGGAACATGGGTGGATGGAGGAAATGTGTGCCTGGTTCAAAAAAGAAGGCAAAGAATATGTTGACCCTGACTGTACTTTGTCATAAAGAAACAGTGCACAAGGAATTCAAGGAACACCGGTCGAATCTCCACCTAACATTACAGCTATGCACAGGAATAAATTTGGTAAAGGTGTGCACTCAGCAAATTATACACAAAACAACTACTTGCTCAATCAATCTCCTAGATCACTTGCAAACATAGTGCTTCGCTCTCCGGTATGCCTACGCCATGTACATAACCACCCCTGTGTGCTCCCCAACGTATTCACGCTGCACAACTTTTCACTACTTTCACTTTAGCTTATACATGTACATGTACATGTACATGTACATCCTTCAAAGCGGTGAACCCCTTGATAGGCGACAAGCCTCTGGGTCATCCTAATAAAGATATTAGATATCCTTAGCTAAAAAAACGCTAACGTAAACGCAAACCTTTCGGTACTTCGGATCGTTCAAGCTGACTTTTCCCTTAGCACAAAGTACGTTATAGTTGAGACGAAGTAGTCGTGACAACCATGGCGATATGAATTTTCGTGGAAACAGATGCGGGAAATTCAAAATTTTGAACCAGGGATTAGTTTGCTGTCGTTCCGAAAGAATACCTGGGCGAGGTCTTTCACTCTGGAATAGCAAAAGCACGGCGAAAATGAGTTTTCGCTGTTCCCAGGTCCTTGGAAACCCTTTCCTAAACGCAGCACCGAAGACTGTAAGGGCTCTCCAGCTCCAGCACGTCTGGGAGAGGCCGATGAATTTCTTCCTCAGGAGTGCCTTGGAACTGGTCCTTTGTTTCCCAGATGGGATAGAGGGAGAAAGGCACGAAGCAGAGGACGCAGAAATTGTCAACTGAAAGGCAAAACTCGCCAAAAAAGCTAAATGTCACAAGAGGAAGCAATCTCGACTCTCGATCTCATCTCGATCTGCACGACGTGCTTTTTATCTCCCGCCAGTTACAAAACAATGCGAGTTTGTGCATTTTTTGCAGAATTTCCATATCGAACGTCGGCCCGTTATTTTGAGTTCTGTGACGTTTATCCGTTATCCGATAACGTCTTTTGTCACGGCTGGGAGTGAGTACCGTAAAAGTTAGCGTTATCGTACTTTTGCTAAGGATGTCTATTGTTATTATTATATGTAGAACGCCACCAGAACACAGTAAAACGCATCACGGTTAACTTCAAGCCTGAGGTTACATCCGTGCTCGCTCTGTATGCGCCGCTAGAGCTGCGCGGACAACTTCTCTTGCACCAGCACTGATTACTGGGTCTCCAGCATGCGCTCCGCTATCATCCTCGTAGTGCGCCGTTTCGGGAAGCCAAGATTCGTAGAAGGGCACATTTAACCGAGAACAAATGTTGTGGAGAGCACAACACAACATAGCCACTTTGCTGGCGAAATCTAGGTTCCGAATGAAAATTGTCGCCAAGATCCGGAACCTGCCTTTCAAGCGGCCGAATGCCTGCTCTACCACCTTCCTGCCCTTGTTCACCGAGCTGTTGAATGACGCTTGTCGGCCAGGCCGGGGTGGGTGTTTGTACCCTTTCTGGATGCTGGACGAGAGGCCAAATGCCGAGTCTGCGAGGATGTATGGCATGATGTGCTGCCCTGAAACAACCTCGGAGAATTCGTGCAGCCATTTTCCCGGACTCTATTTTCCCCCTGAGGCGAGAATACTTATATGTGTAGGCGTCGCCCAATGATCCAGCTCGACCAGCATCGGTGAAGGTGAATATGCCGTCCATGTCAACGACAGTCACAATCAAGATGGCTGGGTAGCCCCTTGTAACACCAGAAGCTGTCTCCCCAGACTTCTGGCTTGATAATCTTCATAAACGTGCCATCTATTGCATCAGCACACGTAGGCAGTTTGTACAGGTTTTGAAATCCGTCGACAGTTCTGCTGAGCGCACGCCCGGTTGGGAAACGGATGGACGTGTGTGCCAACTGAGCACACAGCGCATCAACACCGCAATGGATGATGTGGTGCTCGGTTGCTTGCCCAATGTTGTATTTATCGCCCAACTGCTCTTGCGTCTTGGCATGAGCAAGCCACTCAAGCAGAATAGCCAATCGCTTGTCAGACGGCACTGAGCATCGGAAAACCGTATCTTGCTTTTGAAGCAGAGAACCAAAGTCAGCATGCAACGCCTTGAAAGGTTCCTGGTCCACACGGAAGGTTCTCACATATTTCCTCACCAAGTAGTCTTTTCCCTGGTCCCTTATGTGGGGGAGAGAGGCGACATCGTCAGGCCAAAGTTTCAAGACTTTCTCTTCGAAGAAACCGTTGGAGCGTGCAAAGGCCGACCAGAAACGTCTTTCGGCACGAATTGAGCTCAGCAGGTCGGAACAGCAGCACAGCTGGGCCAGCGCAAAGCCAAAGTGACTGGCAAAAGAGCACGATAGCAGTCCACTTCGTGTGTCTGATATTTGGCACCAGGGGACTGGCTCAACTGCACGAGTGCTCAGTGGCCTAATTCTCGGAACTCTTATCTCTTGCAGGGATTTCTACAGCTTGCCACTTCCTATGTCGAAGTAGTTTCAATAGCAACACACGTTTTCTCTTTCTGATACAAGCCATTCCTCATTCTCTCTCCAATAATGACAAACTGAACGAGGAAACCCACATCCACTACAGGCACTAGAGCCCAGTAGAGCAGAACGAACAGGACCGGAGTTATTTTTTCGAGTTTTCAACCACGTGTGCAGTTCCCGCCACATTACAATGTGCACGTGATCAACTTTGTCTCACTCACGGGAACTCCCGGCAGATTTGATGTAATACGTCGTTGTTGCGCTTTTTCGGCTGCGTTTCCACACTGTGACGCGACACGCGAGCCGCGTATCGTAGTGTAATAATGGAAAGGGCGCGTTCAGACTACCGATAAAAGTGACGGAATGGAAAAGTTGCCAAGGTGATTTGATCACGTGACGTTACTGGCACGTTACCGGCGGAAACGTTTTACTGCCGCGGCTACTGCGGCAGTAAACTTTTGCCGGCAGTTAAATCGTCTTCGTCAACCAATAAGTCACTAAAGCGATTCTTCGTGGCGATTGGAGCGGCAGCGGGACAGGGTGGTGCTCTTCTCGGCGCCAGTGATCGCACCGCTGTCACTGGCGTCCAGCGTTAGGGTGGTGGTGAACTCGCGGGCAATCTCGGGCTAAATGTCCCTGCTGACGGCAAGCTAAACATCTGCCAACACTCATCAAGCGATTACGGTCTTCTGACCACTGTCTGGTCGGTCTTCGGATGTTTGGCGATCCTGCAGCTATGCCAACTGGTTGGGGTCGATTCTCGGCCGTTACGGTCAGTGCTGCTTGTGTAGCCTTCGACAGTGTTGTCGGATGCTCCTTGAGTACTTCACGCTTCAAATGGCCCCCGAGTCCGCTGACAAACAGCAGGGCGCGCGAATTTTCGTCTCACTCGGGTGCCTGCAGGCTGAGACGATTAAATTTAGTGATAAATGATGCAACGGTGTCCTTCTGACGGGCATTAAATAAATTCAACCTATTTTGCTCATCGCTGAAATGCGGGCCATACACAAGTCCTAGTGCATCCCTTAGCGTGGGCCAGTTGATGTAGTGTCCCCCATCCTCAATGTTCGAAATAAGCCATATGCGGGCATTGCCCACAAGAAAAATCGAGGCATAAGTAACTTCTTCCTCCTGTGTCGCAAATCCTATGGCTTTTATAGCTAAGTCCATGCTAAATACCCACTCGCGAAACAAATCTGCCTCACCGTGAAATGCTGGGGGCTACTTGACATGGCGATTGGTAATATTATCACGAGGGTGTTCTCTTGTGCTTGGCTTTGCTTGGCCCTGGGCTGGATGGGAAAGGTCTCGCAGGAGTTGGAGTGATGGCGGCCACAAGTCGTCGCAACTCTTGTAGAGCCAGGTACGCTGTCACGGCGATGACGGTCAGCAGAAGCGGAAGGCCAGGATAGTAATCAGGTCGATGGAAATCATTCTCTCTGCTACCAGTGTGACCGGCTACTGCGGGTTGAGGAAAAGAATCATCTTTATTCGTACTGCACAGTGTTATACCGGTATATGATGTAAAGGTGTCAACTAGATAGGCGGGATGGTAGGTGATAGGCCGAAGGGCCGTGGATAGAGGTGATAGGAGTGTGAACAGCAGGTAACACTGTTACACATCTGGCCGGGTAACGGAGGCAACCTGGGCGTTTAATGCTGGTGCTTTGGCCAAAGGGTCAGTAGTTTGCTGAGTCCCTGTGGTGAGCGATGGAATTGCCCGTGATGCGTTTCGAATTCTTGTTTGTCTCACAAACTGGTGAAGCGGTGGACGGTGCTTATCCTGCAAAGTAGTTAGCACTGAATGGATATAAGCTCTTTTCTTTGGCCGCGTCTGGGTTTTCACTACATTTTGCTGCTGTTGGTATACTTGTTTGTTTTGTTGTGTTGGGTACTTCTGGAAAATCCTATAGAGATCATATTTCCCCTTGATTGCTGTGCGGAGATTGACATCAAACAAGGGTGGCTGACTGGGCCGAAGGCAGCCGTGAGAATACGGCTGCTTGCTGAATGGCGAGAGGTGCTGTAAAGAAGTTAGGAAAGATGCGAATGTGTATCATTGACGTTTCTAGCACGCAGGTGCCAGCTACGATCAATGGCAGCGAGCTCTGTATTCACACTATCTCAGATAATAGATGGCACGGATTTCAAGTGATAGTGTGGCTTTGCAGGAACATCCCTGAAGTTATATTGGGGTGAAGCAGCGGGATGTCGGTTTTCAGTAGGTTCCTCACGATATGTCATTCCGGGATCACTTGCACTCGATTGCGACACGTGGCTGCCAAAGACTGGGTGTTTTCCTTCGGGCTTGCCGTGTGTTACATTACCATGGCGGCTTTGTGCGTACAAGGGATTTGTGCGACCTATCCTTGAGTATGCTCCCCTTGTGTGTATGGGAGCTGCATCCAGCCATCTCGCCCGACTCGACCGTGTGCAGAAACGTGCAATGGCCATTATTGGCCCTGGCGCCCTTCTCCAAAGCCTGTGCCACCGCCGGATTGCATCTGGGCTGGTATACCTGTACAAGCTCCAGTGCATCCCAGGACCATTTCAGCTCACAGCCATAATCCCCCCTCCAGCCAACCGTGTGGAACCTCGGTGTACCCGGAGTCAACTCCCTCCTGGCCAGCAGCACCATGTGCAGCTACAGCAAGTCCTGGACAGGAGAGCACCTGCCTATGCTTCTCGGTCCTTCCCGTTTTCTGTAATCTCAATATGGAACAGATTGCCAAGCGAAATTGTAACGGCTCCACTCAGCTTGAACCGGCTCCACACGTTCAAAGATGATGTCCATCAGTGCCTCATGCACCAACACTGGCTGATGGCTACCGACTTCTACGGATGAACTCTTGATTTTGGCACGGGTCATGTTTTATTTTATTTATTTATTTCACCGTCCAATGGCAGAAGCCAATGCAAAGGAGGGGGCGGTAGCCAGCCATGGCAAGAGAAGAAAAAAAATGAAGGAAAGAATATGATAATCGGGAGAAAATAATGCATCAGCGGGGTGAAATGTATCACTATGTTGACCATGGTGGAGAGCGGCGAGATAAGCTAGCAACAGAGGCGAGCGAGCATACAACGTGGCATGACATTTTAACATGGTCTATGAACTGTCTAATATTGGATATTGTCTTCATTTCCATGGGCAGCTTGAGCCAATACGAGTATGCAGAGAAGCTAGGAGATTTGGTAAACATAGTTGACAAAGCTCTGGGAAGTACTATGCCATTGCGAGTGTCCCGTGCAAAAGTAAACCAATTATACTTGGTGAGATGTTCAGGGACAATGCTCAGTTTAATACGATGGACCAGAACGCATGACTGTCTCTGCGACAGGATAGAGATGGGGCTGGTGGAGGCCAAACTATATAGATCAGTAGAGGGGAAAAGAGAGGGTTTACGAAAAATAATTTTCAACACACGTTTATGATATATTTCTAGTGTCTGTACAGCAGATTTACTAAGCAGGGAATGCCAAGCAGTGGCGCCGTACAGAAAGATAGGAAGGAGGTAGCATTTATAAAAGAGACGAATACATTCGGGGACAAGTGGGAGCAGTGAGACATCAGGAAACCTACAGATTTGATAACTTTGTTGCATACAAAATCTACGTGAGAATTCCAGGACAATTGCGAGTCAAATACAACACCCAAATGCCTGTGCGTATCTACAATCAATATTAATGTTAATAGCCGAATCAAGTCCGGGAAGGGTAAATGTGGGAGGGTGGTCTAGTTGAGGGAGAAAGACTATTTCTGTTTTCAAGATATTGGGTTTCAGAGGCCATGACAACATCCATTTATGAACAACATTGATTCCATTCTGAAGCTTCGTACACAGGTTTGCAATGTCGGCGTCAAACTGAATGAGGGCTGTGTCACCAGCAAATAGTGACAAACCATCTATACAGTCAGGTAGATCGTTTATATACAACAAGAATAGTAGAGGCCCCAGTATAGATCCCTGGGGGACTCCCGACTTCACAGGCAGTGGGTCTGAGAGTACCCCTTCGACAGACACTGATTGCGCTCTATCTGTTAGGTAGTCCGTAATCCACGCCAGAGACGCTCCGGAAACATTGTACATCGCAGATAATTTAGCTAGGAGTCCACGGAACCATACCGTGTCAAACGCCTTTGCTAGGTCGAAAAAACACATACCAACATGTTGGTGGTCATGACGAAGGGCCACAATGTCCTGCACAAGGCGTGTCAGCTGCATGGTGGTTGAGTCTCCTCGTCGAAAACCAGATTGGACTGGGGCAAGGGCCGGCGACACATGAGCATCAAGCTTATCAAAGAAAAATCGCTCACATAGTTTCGATACACAGGACAACAAGAAGATAGGACGGTAATTGCTGGCTTGTGACTTGGAGCCTTTGCTCTTGTAAACCGGAACAACCTTCGCGAGTTTCCATGCTGCTGGAAATTTACCCGTCGAAAAGGACACATTAAAAATACGGCAGAGGGGGTACGATATCGACGGGGCAAGTTTCTTCAGGACATCATTCGTAATGGTGTCCAAGCCAGGACTGCGGCGAGACTTTAGTCGGGCGATAGCCTTTCTAACATCCGCAGTTGTGGTGATGACCTGAACAAATGTTTCATGAAGTTGGCTGTGGGCTGGAAGTGATAACGACGGATCATCCGGCACAGCAACGGAGGCGAACTGCTGGTTGAGGACTGTAGCCTTGTCGAAACTGCCAGAAACTGGATGACCGCCTTCATCAATGAGGTGAGGAAGGCCACGATCCTGCTGACGATTCCGCTGAGAACGAACAAACTGGTACATGTTAAGGTTACCTGACGCCATGCTGGCCTGTATAGATGCCAAATAGTCACGGTGAAGAGATCGAGATAAGTTTCGTACTCTGTTACGCTGAACTTTGAAGGCAGAATGGTTAGCTGGGGTTGGGAACTTCCTATATCGGCTGTAGAGTTCGTACTTCAACTTAATGGCAAGTACTAAATCTCGATTAACCCACGGAGGATATTTCCTAGATACAGCTCGCTGGGTGGAGGAAGAGATTTTCCGATAAGGCGACAGGTAGTGGGAAAATGCATCATTCAAGGAAGAGGAGAATCTGGCTAATGCGTCGTCGAAATCTGGTGTGTCCATGAGATCATACCAGTTGAGCGAGGAAAGATACATATTTACTGCTACCCAGACAGAAGGTGGCACTTGCGCAAAATTGTATGGAGTGGCTGGGGAACTACGGGCAGGATAGCATGGTACTTCCTTTGCAGGCGTTCGGGTTACAGTTCTGTAGAAAAGGGTGGTAACTACCTGTGAATGGTCGGACGCACCAAGCGGGGTAGCATCGTCGACAGAGAATACTGATTGAGGACGATTGGTAGCGAGCAAGTCTAGGCACGACAGGGTTCCGTTAGGAGAGGCGTGAGTGGGAAAATCTACCAGCTGGGAGAGACCGAAGCTGGAGAATATATGCGAAAGTTCCTTTCCAGCGCGTGATGTAGCGTCACCGCTCCACCAGTCAGAGTTGTGAGCATTGTAGTCACCAGTGAGGAATATATCAACGGATGAGAGGTCTACAGCCCGTAGGGTATCCGTCATCATGTCACAAAATGAGGTAAGTTCAGGTAGGGATTGCGAAGGAGGGCGATACTGACAGCCAATGAGTATAGGATTAGCACCCAGGTCAGCAGGAAGTCCAAGCTCAACCCATATGTTTTCGCATTGGGGAGAGTCAAGGTCTGAGCGCTGGGCTGCATGCAAAAATGTCCCATCTCGTACAAAGATGGCGACACCACCATAACCTCGGAACTGGGCCCTTTGGTTTGCTGGTATTGGCCTATCTCGACGGAAGCACGTATAACCGGGTACACTGAGCATATGTATCGGGCAGAGCCAGGTTTCTGTCAGACATAGGACAGTCGGTGTGTTGGATCGACACAATGCATGGAGTTCAGGGATTTTGTTCGACACGGAGCGACAATTAATCGTAACAATAGTGATATTATGTTGAGTCTTAGGAAAATATTGGAAGGCCCGGGCGCTCAGCGGTGCGGAAGCCATCATTCTGACGACGTGGAGGTTTTACCTGGTGTTCCTTGTTTCGGCTAGGCTGATGATATTGGGCTTCATATTCGCTATGAAAAGTATGAATGCCGCAGACATCACCACGCAACATGACAATTTGTTCAAGGTTTTATAATTATTGTGTGTTTCCAGAATCGATTTTCAAGCTCCGATCATCAGTGGAAATACGGAACTAAAGTGATCAAGGGAAAAACAAAGGTTAAAAATCCAAAGAAGTGTGACACATGACGCGTAAGTATTACAAAAAAATTGAACAAATTGTCATGTTGCGTGGTGATGTCTGCGGCATTCATACTTTTCATAGCTAATATTAAACAATTATTCCCGTAGCTATGCAGAAGACGTTACTTCAGTAACGTCTGTATTTGTATTTGTATTTATATCATTATCTCATGGCACATCATGATGACGGCCAATAAAAACTGAGACAAGGGTGAAAGCCAACCACAGCAGTAAAACAGATAAAAGAATACAAATAAGAGGCAAAGAAGGCAACGGAGGAGACAAACCAGCAGGATATACATGAAACCTATAATTGAGCAGAGATTTTAGCAACAAAATTATCCATCGACGTGCTGGTCTTGGCCTGCGTTGGTAATGTTGCCCAAAACACATAGCCAGCAAAGATCGGGGATCTAGTGAATAGGGTGGAGGCAGCGCGTGGGAGACTGAGTGAGTTCCGGGTGTTCCGTGTTTCGGAGAACCAATTATAAGCCTGCATATGCAAGGGTATTTTATTTAGTAATATTTTATGTATGAGAACACAGAGGTGGAACTTATGTCGAGTGGAAAGGGGACTGATCTTGGCAATTTCGTAAAGACTAGCGGAGGGAAAGCGACGATCTTTGCTAAATAAGAGTTTAAGGAGCATGCGGTTATGGGTTTCTAGCTTGTTCAATACAGTAGTAGTTATGCCACACCAAGCAGTATCACAGTAGTCAAGTAAGGGCAATATATAGCAACGATAAAACAAGCGTTTGCAAGAAAGAGGAAGATGTCTACAGTGGGCTTGAAGAGCCCCAAGGATGGAGCTTGTGCGCTTGCAGACATACTGCACATGGGGTGACCACGACAATTTAGAGTCAATAATAACGCCAAGATGCTTATGCTCTTCAACAATGCGAATAGCAACACTTGAAGAAGGAAAACAAAGTGGCAGGGAAGGGGGAGAAGGGGAAATGTACATAGCTGCCGTTTTATCAACGTTTGGCTGCAACTTCCAATCATGCATCCAGGTTATAACTTTCCCAATGCTATCTTGCATGGCTTCGTGCAGGTGTATAGGGCAAGCATTGGAGCAAAGCAGAGCTGTGTCGTCAGCGAAAAGGCTGACACCTGGGGCAGTATCGGGGAGGTCATTAATATACAGGAGAAATAGCAGTGGCCCAAGGATTGAACCCTGGGGGACTCCAGAAGTAACGGGTAAAGGCTCCGATAACACAGTTGAGAGGCGTACAAGCTGATGTCGGTTAGAGAGATACGATGAGAGCCAGCCGATAGCCTTGCCATCAATGCGATATACTGTTCGCAGCTTAGCTAAGAGACCCCTGTGCCAAACAGTGTCGAAGGCCTTTGCGAGATCGAAGAAAACTAAAGCAACATGGTTATGGGCGTTCCGGGCGGTGTGGATGTCTTGCACGAGGCGGGTAACCTGGTACCTGGTGGAGTCACCCCGACAAAAGCCCGACTGTGCTGGCGAAAGTGAAATGCGAACATGATCATAAATGATGTCATATACAACACGTTCGCACACTTTTGATAAAGTAGAGAGCAATGAGATAGGGCGATAGTTGCTGGGGGTGGTGCGTGGTCCTCTATTTTTGTAGGTGGCCACGACTACCGCAGTTTTCCACATGGCTGGGAATTTCCCTTCACGAAATGACATATTCAAGATAATTGACACAGGATAGGCAACAGACGGAGCAAGAGCTCTCCAAACTTCGTTGGTAATTCCGTCTTGACCAGGGGACTTGCCAGTTTTCAGATTACGGAGATATTTCCTCACTTGGGCTGTACCAGTCGACAATGATAGGAGGCACGCAGGTATTGAGGGTGAAGGGGTGAGTGGTGGTATAGGCCACGTAGGGTCGTCAGGAAGTCCAAACGACGTAAACTGCGTGTTCAATATGTCTGCTATGTCTGCGGGATCTGTAGCCACCGTGCCGTCTGAAGCTGTCATTGATCGGATCGGCTCCCGACTACAGTTCTTACGGAGATGGCGGAGAAATTGATGGAGACTAGGGCGATCATGGGAAGACAGGGTGGCATGAACCGACTGTACATACTGACGATGGAGGGTACGTGACAAACATTTCACTTCGTTACGCTTGCGCTTAAAGGCAATGAAGTTTTCACTGGTTGGATACTTCCTATAAATGCTATACAAATCTCGCTTCAGTTTCACAGCACACTTGAGGTCCGGAGTGATCCAGGGTCGGGATGCATCCCGCATAGTAGGACGAGGCCTAATGTAGTCTCCTGTCCGCGGAATAACTTTGTAAGGCAACAGATGACGATGGAATGCTGACTGTAGTAAAGCATCAAACAGGACAATGGCATCATCAACATCAGAATGCCGATGAAGTAATGACCAGTCCAACCTAGACAAGTCTTCATTCACAACCTGCCAGACACGGGTAGGCACTTGTTTATACCTGTACTGAGCCTGGGGATGGAGGGACGATTTAGCAGTCGCTTGTGGTGTCGAGCACGATGCATAGTTGAGCGTACAAACAACCTGCAGATGATCAGATGTGCCAAGAGGAGCTGCGTGGTCGACTGAGAGGACATGTTGGGGTTTGTTGGTTACCAACAAGTCAAGACATGAGTTGGCACCCGCTGATGAAGTGTATGTTGGGAAACTCACTAGTTGTTGGAGCCCAAGCATTGAAAAAACTGTCTGTAGGTTGGTACCGGCTGTAGAGGTGGAGTCAGAAGAGCACCAATCATTATGTTTGGCATTAAAATCCCCCGTCAGGAAGAAGTCACACTCGTCATAGCAAGAGGACTGTATAGCATCGACCAGCATATCCGAGAAGAAGGACAATTGTTCCGCCGTTTGGGAAGGGGGTCGATACATGCAACATACAAGAATAGGGTTAGGGGTGCATTGAGACTTAACTTCCACCCAGGTAGATTCACAGCCCTGACGCTGCAGGTCGGGTCTGTGGAGAATATGTTGAAAAGCATCAGTCCGGACAAGCACCGCGACACCACCATATCCTCTAGTGAAAGAGTGTGCATTTCTGTTCTCGTGTGCTGGTCTGTCTCTTCTGAAACAGGAATAGCCCGGTACATGCACGGAAACAGATGGGCACAGCCAGGTCTCCGTGAGGCAAACAATACTTGGCTTAGTGCTCTCCAGAACAATCGAAAGTTCAGCTAATTTATTGACGAGAGACCGACAATTCATGGTTATCAGCGTTAGGTCGGATTCTGATCTGGGGTAGAATGGGGTAGCATGCAAGTTGAGGGAAGACATAGACAACATGATTATGACGAGGAACTATCACCACCACGTTCAGTCACATTGGTACCGTCGGCAAAGCGCCACTTACGGACGGTGTGGCTAATTGTTGCCGGCCAAAATCCTGCACTGAGTATTTTGCCTTCATCCGTCGCTAGGACAGTCAGTCGTGCATATGCTGTGCCAAAGGTCCGGGATTCGCTAATACTGCAATTGAGCACCTCAACCTCACGGTCCTTGCACCAGTCAGTAATTGCGTTAGCGCTACACTCCATGTGGACATTGCCCACGTAGAACACAGATTTCGCGACTTTTTCTACGCCTGTAAGGATGTTGGGGTTAGCTGGGGCCACAGGCTTCACGTACCGGGACGTGACCCGACGCCGTACGATCTGGCGCTAGCCAAGGTCCACACAGCTTTAATTCCCGTAGCTATGCAGAAGACGTTACTTCAGTAACGTCTGGCGCTAGCCAGGGTCCACACAGCTTTAATTTGGTGTTTGTTTGTTTGTTTGTTTGTTTGTTTGTTTGTGTCACGCCTGGCGCTATCCCGTATCTGTCCCGTACTGTACCGTACCAGCAAAGACAGCTGGCCACAATATTTTTGTTTGTTTGTGCCATCGACATGCCTGGCGCTATCCCTTACCTGTCCCGTACCATCAAGAGTACGGTACCATCAACAGAATGAGTATATATGCGAAGTGTATCGGGGGAATGCATTCAGTGCAGTAACATTTTGTGTGGATTTGTGTGCGAGGCCGAGATCCCACTAGCTGGCTGGCTGGGCCGCCTGTCGACCAGACCGGGAATCGCATATAGGCCGATAGCATAATAATTATAACGTATATACAGTCATGTAGATGTATAGCAGGGTGTCATGTTCTGTAAACGACTCCCTGCTGTATGGGGAGATTTTCTGGAAAGAAATACGAAGTAGGGAGACGAGTAAATGCAATCAGAATGGATGTTAGTTGCCGTCAGTATAATAATAAGAAGAAGAAGAACGCCCGTGATCGGCAGAGTCAGCGCCGGTCCCAGGAAACGTCAGGACAGACATCCCGTTGACTCCAGAACGCCCGTGATCGGCAGAGTCAGCGCTGGTCCCATAGCTATGCAGAAGACGTGACTTCAGTATCTCAGTGAAACGTTTTTGCAATACAATGATGTAGCTAAAAAAAGCTAAAAAGCATTTCCATCAGTTCTAACAACATACACGATGAGCTAGGCAACAAAGCATAGCGCAGGGCCCTGAGCTTCCAAGCTCTCTCGTTTGGTGTTTGTTTGTTTGTTTGTTTGTTTGTTTGTTTGTTTGTGTCACGGCTGGAGCTATCCCGTATCTGTCCCGTATCTGTCCCGTATCTGTGACTACAAAGGCTCTACAGGATTGTACATAACAGCTGTCCACAATATTTGCGGGCTCCTGTATCTGTCCCGTACCGTACCAATATTCGTCGTATTATGTATACGACTCCCTGATGTAGAGGGAGATTTGGAAAGAAATAGGGAGACGAGGAGGAAATTAAATTAGAATAGACGCCGAATAGGTGATAGGATGCGTCAGCATAAACATACTTTGGAAGAGAGATCCCGTCGTCTCCAAAATAAGCGTGAACGAGCGATTCAGCGCCGGTCACAAGAAACGTCGGAAGAGAGATCCCGTCCACTCCAGAACACCCGTGATCGGCAGAGTCCGCCGGTCCCAGGCAACGTCAGGACCGACATCCCGTTGAGTCCAGAACGCCCGTGATCGGCAGAGTCTAAGCCGGTCCCAGGAAACGTCAGGATAGACATCCCGTCGAGTCCAGACCGCCCGTGATCGGCAGAGTCAGCGCCGGTCCCAGTAAACGTCAGGACAGACATCCCGTCGACGTGTCGAAAAACTAAATCTGCACCCTCTTTTGCCGTCGGACAGGATACGTATTATAGGAGACTGTAAAGTTATGTAATGTCCAAATTTCGACGTGAGCATCAGGTTACTCGTGTTGATTTTTCGACATGCGAGCCAAATAACGCGAGCTGAACTTTCGCGTCGCAGACATCCCGTCGACGCGCAGAAAAACTAAATTTGCAGCCTCTTTTGCCGTCGGACAGGATACGTATTTTAGGAGGCTGTAAAGTTATGTAATGTGCTCCACAGGCAACCAAGCATTCGGCGAAGTCATTGACTCAACAGGTCAATGTACATGTATTACTACAAAAAGGCCAGAAAATCCGATTACTGTATTAATATCAACTAATTTTTGCTGGCGATTTAATTTCGCTGATTTCGCCGCTTGGTACCAACCGGCCAAAGTAAATCGCAGGCCAAAGTTTGTCATAGGCAAATGATGCAAGATTGAGCAATGGATGCATGAGAGAGAAAAAATACCGATCGGTTTCAAATTTGACGTGAAATTGCGCGCCACGTCGGAAATAACGTGCATCTTAACCTCTCTAATAGAGAGGTTTCTATTTCTCATCGGCCAAAGATTCTTGATTTACAGTATAAGGAGATAAAAAGAAAAGAAGGAACAAACCAAAAGTAGATGATTATTAGAGAAATAACAATCCGCAATAAATTCTGCAAATACTTTTGCCTAACTCATAATATTGAAACCGATTGAAACGTTTTTGCAATACGGTGATGTGGCCAATCAACGGAAAAAGACATTTCCATCAGTTCTTATAACATGTACGATGAGCTAGGCAAAAAGGCATAAAAGCATAGCGTAGGGCCCTGAGCTTCCAAGCTCTCTCGTCTCCACGTAGATTGCCCCCCCCCACGTAGATTATTTGTATATTTTGCTTCATTTACCTTTTATTATTAGTTTGCTTTGTTTGTTATGATTTCTTGGTTTTCTACCCGGTTTAGTTATAATTTAAATTATTATTTGCTGCAGCTTTAGCGCTATGTGGTTTATGATTTTCCCTTTTCATAATTTCGTATTTAGCGCTTTTGGGCGTCATTATTTTCTTCTCATTATTTCGCACCAAGTTATTATTTTTGTGATACCCTCTGGCTTCTTTTTGTTTTCCAGTTGTACTTGTGCAACCGCCCCCCCCCCCCCCATTCATTTTTCGATGGCTAGTTGCAACGCTGACACCGAGACCTCTGGTCGGCTAAGTTGCTCCCAGCACATCAGCACGTCGTCCCTACATCCCCTATGTTTCGTCCTTTCCCTCATTTCTTTTTGTTCTCCACCTGTTTTTCAGTAGGGCTGTGTCAATAGTAAAAACAAAAAAACAAAAACCCAGCATCAGTCGGCAGTAGTAAATGACTGAGGATTTGTGCGTGGTCAGAGATGCACCAAGAGAAGCAACAAATGCGACAGACAGTAGCAGGTGAGGATGATCCGTGAGTATAACGTCAATTTTTTTAAATATTCATTTTTGTTAGCGAACACAGCCCTACTAATAATCAGGGAAAGAGGACAACTGAAGTTACACTGGACAACAATACCAATGGGAATACACGATGAGAAACCGGGGGGAGGGGGGGGGGTTGAAGTGTGTGGGGAATGTCTCCATTTGCTCAAGGTTAAAACAAGAGAAGAGGTTATGGAACTCTCTTCCAGCACGATTTGTGGTTGTCACTAGCACACCACTCGGAGTGGTGAACATTCAAGTTACCTGCGAGTACAAAAGCAGAATTGGGGAGGCTGATTCTGGAAAGACAGTCCTCTAGAAGCTCACTAAATGCCTTGACTTGGGAGATGCTGTCTCCAAGGTGTCTGTAAGCAGAGCAGATATTAAGGGGAAGTGAGGGAACGGTCACTGGCCGCAATTCGAGCCAAACTGCTTCCAGTCCACAGGGCTCAAGGTCGAAGCGGCGCTTGATGGAGATGAACGACCTGTCAGATACAAGAGCAGCAACTCCGCCATAGCCTCTTGCTTGCAGATTACCAGAGCAGGTCGTAGGTGGGCGGTCCAGACCGTTTGACGTGTAACCTAGAATTCAGATGTCTATAGCAGCTGGCAGCCACGTTTCACATAGGCAAATTATGTCTGGAGAATACTGCTTACAGACTTGATTAAGGTCCGCTAGCGTTTTCACCATGGAGCGGAAGTTAAGTGAGAGCCCTGAGAAGGATGAAGATAATTGGGCAGGTTGATTGGGAGTTTTAGTAGTGTGTTGTCCAGGAGCAGGAAAGGATGGTGGTGCAAGTGGATGGAGCGACAAAATTAGTTCTGTTGAGTGTTGCGGGGATTTTGACTCGGACCAGAATGGTGGACCTTGTTGCTCGTCTCCGTTGCCTGCAAATTTGCTGTCCCACAGGGACATGCTTCTTCGCTTCAATATCCATGATGACTCACCTACTTCAGATCTATCATTTTGACAGAGTTTTTGTATACCTCTATTAGTTACTACCCTTACTAAGTTTGTCAGTTTGTAATGAACAACGGCTACATAGTCTGTTCAAACGTGCCGCTCGGGCAGTCTGCAAGTCTCTACCGTGGACCAGCACAGCTCCCCTGCTAAATCGAATGCATGTATGTGACCTACAGGTTTCTGTGAACTCTAATATATTTGGTCTCCAAAGAAACTTGGAAGGCCGTTGGTTAGCGCTCGACTCTGACCTTCATGCCGTGGAATTTCTCAGTACTCCTTGTCAGTTTTATGCTAGATTAAGCAAGTCTGACTGTTCACCATCTGGTTCAGTTAGTGGACTCGATCATGTAACTTCTGCCCACAATGTTCAAGTTCCAATAAAATAAGGCTAGGTATTTTTTAAACATGAATATCAACGCAATTGCCCCTGCTGTTCAGGTCTTGCCCCGCTCTAGTAATGGCTCATGAATCCACCCGGTCCACATGCCTTCTCCATTTTTCTTTCCTCCCAGTTGCATCTTCCTCTGTTTTACTTTCTCTATTCGTCCGTCCCTCTTGATATTTGTACTTTGTACTGTTTAAGCAATGAACTGATAATATAAACCAAACTAAACAAAACTAGGAAGGTCATCGTACCTGCAACGTAAATGTCGTGCTGCTGTGCATGCGGCTGTTCATAGTCCCATAGGCTTACCACGTGGCTAGGCAACATGAGTTACATGCCCACAGCCGTAAAACCTGTAGCACTGCTGTGCAATTGCAGTCGGATCAGTACTGCACGGAACAGATGCTACTGAAGTATTATTACAAGCAAGAGTAGGTAAACAAGAGTGTGCTACTCCGGGATGGGTTGGCCCGCGGCGGAATATTGTTGCCGTAATATTTTTCAACCACACACGCGCTGCGAGTCTTTTGGATAGTGTTGCCTCGCGCACTTGGCCGGGCTTCACATTACAAGATCGGTGCCCAGCACGCGCTCTCACACTGATCTGCGGCAAAATATGCGCTTTTCTGAAAAAATGTGACGTCAACTAAAAACATTCCACAGCGGGCGGGAGTGTCTGCAGATTGTGCAGAAGAGATCCAGAGTTGCACACGCTTGTTTGTCTGCTCTTGCTACAAGCGATACACTAAGCTGGCAAGTTTTGCTACTCAAAGTCTAATCTTTGGACCGATATATTTTACTAGGCGATAACATTAAATGCACTTGTAGGAATGTTCATTTGAAACCCATGCTATGAAAATATGAGAGTTCATTCTTGTTAGCAATACATGTACATGTATATTCCTTAACCCAACCACACCATAACCGATACGCACGGTGCTAGGTTTTCACGATTGCTCCACGGATTTGTACTGATCCAGTGCACGTACAATTATCATGATGTCGAGTATCATACTTGAACAAATACAACTCTCCGTAGACAGATTGCCGGTATACCGGTGAGTGTACGGAATGTATGCACCAGTATATAAGCAGGTGATTGCCTTCAAGTCAGCTTTCCCAACGCCTGTGCAGATCCATTTGATGTCAGCGTTCCCACCCGAGGTAGTGTAACGTTGAAACTTCAGAACAAGCAGCGGCAGCACCAGTAGCAGCAGCACCAACACCAGCAGGACTATCAGCGGTCTAGCAGACATCCGCACGATGGCTGAAGGTCCAGATCCAGAACAGGGAGCAGAGCATGTCGTGATGTACCAAGCACATGCCCTTGTGTACCATGCCGAGGGTCATACTAACCTCGTACGATATTTATCAGATGAGGATTATACAGTACCTGGACCAGAAGCAGTACCAGCACCTGCACCAGGAGGAGGACCAGCTTCTCCAATCCTAGTGCTATCATCCGACGACGAAGGAGGAGCACATGCACTACCAGCACCAGCAGTAGCAGCAATGCCAGGAACAATAGCAGTACCAGCAGCAGCAGTAGCACCAGCAGCAATAGCAGCTGCACTAGCAGCACAAGCAGCAGCAGGACCAGAGGCACCGGCAGCACAAGCAGCAGCAGCACAAGCACAAGCAACAGCAGCAATAATAGCAGCATCAAAAAGACCGTCTGGGTTAGAATACACGGCCATGGTGACATGGCCGTCAAACAACTGGGGTGGCTTCGACCGCGATGCTTTCATCACGCCGCCAGAACAAGAATTAATGTGCTCAGTATGCAACGGGGTTTTACGCCACCCCATGCTAGTGGTAAGGTGTGGCCATCATTTCTGCCACAGCTGCATAACCGAATCCCTCAAGTAAGTCACACGTTTGGAATTAAACGGTCTGCATGACCATGTGCACACATTCACGTATATTTATTGAAACCACATCGCAAGGTCGCACAGCATTACTCTCTCCCACCAGACAAAGAGAGTTCATGATAACAAGACCGTGTACCGACTGGTTATTGTTAGTGTTAATTATGTGTGTATGTGTGTGCGCGTGTATGTACATGAACATGAATGCACGTGTGTGTTGTGCGTGTGTGTTGTGCGTGTGTGTTGTGCGTGTGTGTTGTGCGTGTGTGTTTGTCTTCTGTGTTCTCTGTGTATATTCTGGTAACTTTGTTTTCACAGGCATAATGAGCAATGTCCATTGGACAGAGGAGCGCTGTCTTGGGCCGTGCCAGAGGACGTAAGCTATTTAATATACATATAGAACATTCACACGCCCACATACACACCCACACGCACACGCACACATGCGCACAAACACATGCGCATACTTGTTGTGCTGTTCCTCACTGCAATTTAAAATATCAATTATTTGGTGCGTGAATAGAGAATGTGAGTGGCTGCAAAACCCACAGCGTCCAATTGGGTCATTTACTTGGCAGTGACGCTTTCTACGTGTACTGTAATAGGCCATTCACACGACGGGCAAACTTACTTTTATCGTACCGTTTCCAAGGATAATTACTCGGATACGATAAACTTGGACACACGCGAGCAACAATTTTTTTATCTTGGCCAAGGCCCTTTTGCTCGCGATTATCTTTGCACGCCAGGAAAAGTGTCGGTTGTTGAAAGTGCGTACTGCAAATGCAGTGCTTGAACAAAGGAAAATTCAAAATTTAACATTTCCCGGCATTTTCGGGGAGTCACTATGGATACATTGACGGTTGCAAAGTTTGCCCAGCACCGTGTGAACTGGATCATGGTTTGCCCGTGTTATCTTGGTCACACGCGTGCAAATGTTTGCACGTCGTGTGAATGGCCTATAAAGCCCGATTCATACTTCATCTCGAGTACGGGAAACCCATCGCGTGACCGTCGCGCGATGGGTTTCCC
This sequence comes from Sycon ciliatum, assembly GCF_964019385.1. NCBI lineage: Eukaryota > Metazoa > Porifera > Calcarea > Leucosolenida > Sycettidae > Sycon > Sycon ciliatum. The sequence continues at coordinate 20,362,070 of NC_088645.1, read as the reverse complement.
GTACGCGAAATAGTTGACCTCAGATCAACCTTTTCGCCACGCGACGCGTTTCCCGAACGCGACATGAAGTTTTAATCGGGCTTAAAGCGATATACTTTTGCGGCGCGCAAATTTTGCGTTCTCAAGAATTGCGCAGGTCCACAACAAGAAACTTTCACGATTAAATTTTAATCTCTTCAAGTTCAATGCTATCTTGTACAGTCAAAAATCAATGCACAGAGCAGTTTGCGGTGATATGTATTCGCGAAAGTTTGCTGGTAGCGAATATAGCGAAAATTCCTTACTTTACAGTATGTCCCGTCCCCCCCCCCCCCCCCTCCACACACGCACACGTTCTTGAAACCTGCCGACCTCAAAGTCTCGTACAATCAAACGTAATCTTCTCGATGCATGTACCCATCCATTGGGAACATTATAAAGTTTAGATATAATTATGGTATTGTTTTGGCGTCATCCACTCAAATCTGCAGTTGGTGGAAGATCGATTCATGAAACGCCGTATTGGAGAGTTAATAATTATGTGTGAGAGAAAGGAGGACGGCTGCAAGTGGACAGGCGCGTTATCCTCGTACAATGTAAGTCCAGTTGCTCTCCGTATGTTTTTTTCGCTCTCCCTCTTCTTACTTATCTCTTTTTCTTTCTTTTTCTCTCTGTCTTTCCTTCTCTATCTGTCTCTCTCGATCTCTCTGGCTGTCTCTGTTTCTCTAAAGCACTCCCTCTCTCTCCAGCTCTAGCTCTCCGTCTCTCTCCAGCTCTAGCTCTCCGTCTCTCACCCTAGCTCTAGCTCTCCGTCGCTCTCTTTCTTTCTCTAGCTCTGTCTCCCTTCTCTTTCTCTCTTTCTCTATCTTTCTTTCTCTAGCCCTCTTTAGAGCTGGCCTTCTCTCTCTCTCTAGCTGTAGCTCTCCGTCTTTTTCTCTAGCACTCTCTCTCTCTTTTCTCTCTCTTCCTCTCTTCTCTCTCTCTATCTCTCTCTTTTCTCTCTCTCTTCTCTTTTCTCTCTCACTCCTCTCTCTCTCTATCTCTCTCCTCTCTCTCTATCTTTCTTCTTTCGCTCTCTCTTTCTCTCTCTCTTCGCTCTCTCTATCTCTCTCTCTTCGCTCTCTCTCTTCTCTCTCTCTCTCAATTTACTCTCTCTTATACGTTGTTCGTTCGTTGTTTGTGTTGACGTGTTTCTTTATGTTGAACATGTTTGTGTATGCGTGTGTGCATGTGCGTATACATATTATATCCCCTGCAGTCACACGTCAACCGGGACCATAGTTGAATGTACATGTACAGTCCTGCATACATTTACAGGTTCCTTTACGAGTACGAGGGCAGTACCGCGGAATCCAGCCCGCGCCGCGATAGAGGCAAGGGCTGGATGAACAGCGGTACTGGCCGAGTATGAGTGACTGGAACGTGTTTCCCGTGTGCACCCAAGCCAAATAAAGAGATACATGACAGACACATCTGCATTGTGTTTTGTGATTGTTTTCTGGTACAGTTTTTTGTAGTAGTCCATAGTGCTTTTTTTCTCGCGGTGCCATTGACATTGTCGACTGGGCATCAGGCATTCTGTCTGTTCTGTTCCTACGGATTTTTCCTACGTCTTGATCGGAAACCTCAGCAAATTGCGCGGATCCTGCAGGTTGCTGAGCATTGCGCGCTTTGGTTGAGGCTCATCCGGCTCGTCCAAGATCTCTGTAAATCCTGAAAATGGTACTGACACTGTCTGGGCTGCATGCAATGAATGCAGCATAGCTGCTGATAATTGCATGGGTAAGCAATAAGAAGTGGGGAGAAAAGAAAAGTACTGACTGGTTTGAGGGAAAGAGTCGAACGGGAAAGAAAAAAGAAAAAAAAAGAAAAGTACGAACTATTTACAAGGCAAACAAATTCCAGTTGCTGCTCAGTGACACTGCAAAGGAAAGCGCAAGCCAAAGTCAGCGCAGCAAGAGCTACCCAAGGCGATTCGGGCGCGCATGCGCAGCAGTTGAGTGCACGTGTAAAGCCAGCTCAGTCGCAGCTAGAATGAGATAGAGAGCAGCGCATCGGTCTCATCACTTACTAGGGTTAGCCCAAAAGCTAACCCAACATAAGCGTTCCCGCGACCTGCAGCAGAATTAGGTCCGTCTCTGTGCATGACATTCAACGCTTCGCTCTCGACGGGCAGATTTCCACGTCAGTTCAAGCTTGCTAATGTATTTCCTTTGTTCAAGGGTGGTAGCCTTGATCCTGGTCAAGCTGCTTCCTATCGGCTTATCTCTCGCCTGCCTATTATATCTCGTCTACTGGAGAAATTAGTGAAAGCCCAACTCATGTCATACATAATGGAAAACGATCTCCTCCCTGCTTCGCAGGTTGCATACAGGAGGCGACACAGCCTTGAGGACGCCCTTGTCCTAGCGGTAAACCGCTGATTAATAGCCAAGTATGAGCGGAAAGAAACAGGCATAGCGTTTGTCGACATGTCTAAAGCGTTCGACTCTGTCAAGCACAAATTGCTGCTGGAAGAGCTCTCTAACATGGGTGTGACGGGCAATGCGAATTCCCGGCTTGCTAGTTACCTCAGCGACCGGTACCAGTGTGTAGTTGTTGGCCGCAGTATGTCAAGCTACACACAGTGCAGTCGAGGCGTGCCATAGGGCTCCGTTCTCGGCCCACTGCTCTTTTCTGCTCTTTTCACTGATGTTGCGAATATACCGATATTCGCGATATCCATAATTGCATTCCACGTCCCGTCGTTCATCAAGAGTTTGCGGACGATGTCGCTCTCGAGGCCTCTGGGAGTCGTGCAGTGGTGTGCACCTCTCTAAGCACCGCCGTTACCAATCTGTCAATTTGGCTTGAGGACCGTGGCTTTAAAGGGGCACTCCGGCTTCTGTTTCGACGCCGAGTTTTCGATGCCAAGACGAAGGTTGGTGAAAGAGAAGACCCCTCGAACAAGAACGAGTCTCCAGAAGAGATCGAGTCGAGCAGGGAGACGACTTTTGAATTTCGGCGAGCGAGCGCTGATGACGTAATGAGGGATTAGCTTGCCAGTGGAAATGCATCTGCGCACACACATTTCACATACTTTTTCGCCAATTTTCAATCGAAGAGGAGGTTGTTTTCTATGTTTTCTCAACGTCGTGAGCAATCCCGTCTTCTATACCCTTCCAGGTACCCTGAAGGTCCTCCAGAGGAGAATTGATCTCCAGCAAAGCGTTGTTGATCCGCTAAACTCGTCTCGAGACATATGCACCCAGTGCAGTGCTGACAAATGTAGAATGTTGAATCTGTGATAATTGTCGACGATGGACAGAAAAGTTAATAGCCGCTGTCGCAGGGAAAGTGAAGCTGCTGGAAGTAACAACGGGGAGCTTGTTAGCATCACTTGATCAAAGCAGCTAGACGGAATCGGGGAGTACTGACTATTTGTCTCGCCCTCAGTTTAGTGAATTTTATGATCAGAACATTTTTCAATCACGATCCCTTCTGCAAGATGTGTAGTACAGCCTACAGGTGATTTCTGAACTTGACGATATGGAGACCGACCAGTAGACCTACCAACAACGTGTACCTGCAGGAAATTCACCCAGGGCTATTGCTAATGCTATCCTCTTCAGTGGCTGTTGTTTTTTTAGTAAAAATATGTTCCCTTCTCTCATCATACTCCTGCATGGCAGCAAGAAGGTGCGCTATGGAATTCAACGCCACAATCTTCGCCCAGCTGTGGATGAAGCATGGTCAAGTCATGGCAGTACATATACTTGAACCAGATTAGAAATTGAAGTTCATTTGTGATGCGAAGTTTGACAGCCCCAGTGACCGAGTCAAGCGGTGTCTTTTGCCGTGGCACAAATTGCTGAAGAATCCGAGATGGTCTTCGAATTATGCACATGGATACTACGAGAAATAATGGTGGCATGAACAATTGTGGAATGGGACAGATCACGGAGAATACTGGAATAGCTCAAGTATCTCTAGGCGATTGTAAATCCTGCTCTGGCTGATAGCTTCGGCCTGCTGCGCCCGTCCATGTACAATGATGGGAACATGCATTTCTGTTTTCTACATATTTGCTATCTACTGTACTGTGATATTACAGTTGCAGGTCCCTTATATAGAAATATGTTTAACTCCCCCCCCCCCCCCACATACCCACATAAATATGAACTAACAATTTCACTGTTGGAATCGCCGGCGGCTAGAGAGCAAAGGATTAATTTATAGCAAAGAAAAGGACCAGGGAACTAGAAGTTACGCTATAATGTCCACGAACAATTTCACTGTATTTGAAATAATTTTGTTTGATACCCTGAGAACCAGGGAGTCGTATAGACCCGGGAGGCGGCACGAGGCCTTCCGGGCCGACTATGATTGACTCGCGGCACTTTCTCACACCTTTCCCTCAGATATTCCCGGTGCGTGCCCTGAGTTATAAACCAACTACTCCGCATACTTATGCCATGGGAGTGCACTCGTACTCCTTGACTCGTGCAGGATCGATAGGATCGTGGGAAATCGTAGGTCGAAAAGAAGAAGAAGAATGAACTACTTTTCCAAGTAATTAGTTGCATTTGATAATCGTGATGGAGGCAGAGAGTGCTGCTGATCGCGATCCAGATCCGGGTCAAGAATCACCTCCTGATCCTAAGGAAACCTCAGCTGACGTAGATCTACGTTCTCTTCGCGTGAACGCTCAGTCTGTTTTGGCTTGGGCCACAGGTATGGTTTGAATTCTAATTTTCTATGTTATTATATTTTTCAATTTTGTCTTGAAACTTTCAACCTTGCTACTTAGCGGCTTCTGATCTGGTGCGCGTACTGCATAAAAAGTTGCGAATAATCATGAATTGGTATAAATACTTGTGGGTTGATAGAGCTAGAGTGCAGTACGGTTTCTACAGAGCGTTGTGAATCCCAGCCGCTAAAGACCCACAGACGGCAAGAAGCTTGCGTTGCAAAGCTGCTGTCCCGCCTGACTGCGGAGAAAGAAGACTCGTTTATGGTTGTTCTACAGCCGCTGCTGACGTCCATCAGCTCTGTGCTGCTCCCAGCTGCAGATAGGCCTGGATTTCAATGAGTCGTGTCCCAACTCCGGTGTGAACGATTTTCCGACGTCAAGACGAAGTGGGGTCAAGTCATGGGTGTTGCAAGGAAACTGTCACAAGATGATCCGGTATTGAACGGTAGGTTTTGTAAAGCTGCTCTAACATTTGGATACTATAAATTATAACATTAAATTATTATTTGTATTCTCGAAGCCATGCCCAAGACGCGTGCGACATAGCGTGCGTCCGTGTGTATGTGTGTGCGTGCGTGTGTATATTGTGTGCGTGTGTGCGCGCTTGTGTATGTCGCAAAATCCCGCCAGAGCACCCCTACCTCCGCAACCATTAGAGTAGATCCATTTGGGGATTGGCGGATGGGCGAGTCCTGCTTGCCGCATTCAGTACTACATGAAAAAGTACTCACCCTAAGAAAACTGTGCATGCGTCTCGTTCACCCAACAAAAGTCAAGAGCTGGGAGTCGTACAAACCCATCAAAACCCTAGGGTGTGTGCGATCTCTGGTCAAGAGGGTGGGAACTGTTGCGTACATTTCCAACCAGGTCGTAGACGCGTCTGCAGTACAGTACGACCTCACACTTCACATGGTCATACGAGGATACAACTGTATTGATAGATAAGATAACGTGCTTGTAGATCTCTGCCATTTCAAAGTTGCATTCAGTAGAGGTAGTAGTCTCTGTCAAACGTGTTTGCCATTGGCTCACGGCACTTGTAGCAGCTGATCGGAAGATGCAAATGGACTCCCAGTCCACATTAGCTGGTTCTTGATATGCCATCGAAAATATACCATGGCACGCACTTTCAACTGTTGTTACATAGGGCTGGACGTGTGTAGTCCTGAACTTGCCATGATACTTTCCGATCTGTCCATCTCCTCTCTTTGTTAAGTTGGAATTATTTGAAGAGCTGATGGCTGGTAACTTGCTGGTCAGCTGATAGGAATACGTTTGCAAGTGTTGCTGCTGATTTGAACATTGAATTGCCGGAGTGACGTGGCCTTGAGCAGTCTTCCCCAGCAATGAACTGAAGAGTAGCATGCGTATTGAATTCTCTTGTTGCCGGTTCATCGGTCCCTCTCCATGACACCGGATTAGACTGAATTACTGGCGTCCCTTCATCGGCCTGCTTTTCGCTTCGAACTTCACGAGTTTTGAAATCTGGACCCAACATAATAGAAGTGGGACTCAATTGTGCAGTTCAGACGATAAATTGATGCAATAAGGGGTCATCGCAAAAGTGATTAGTCATCCCTGAAAAAACATCATTCATTTCGTACTCGGACCTCCTCTCCACCCTCGGAAATGAATGGACGACGAAAATCGCATGCATGTACATGTTTATGCATAGCGTCAGTCGACTGAGATTTTAGCAAGATCTTCCGGGATGGCTCTTGCGGGCTCTCAGCCCTGCGTTCACTGCATTAAACTTGGCAGAACAGTTCAAGTTTCAATTTAGGCCATTTCCTCACTCTGTGACTCCCAATACTTCGCATGCGCAATGATTATAAGTATTGTAGATCACTGGGACAGCGCCACTTTGTTAGCCGATGTTAGTCCTGAAGAAAAATTGACTTCATTGCCCTAAAGGTGAGAACAAATTGGGACTAGTTGTGAAGGAAAACTTTGGAAAATGCAATTTCGAATAAAGGTTATTTCGTTTATCTGGATAGGTCCAATATTTCACAAATATTGTAGATCACTGGGACAGGGCAACTTGTTCTGTCGAAGTTAGTCACGAGGAAAAAATTACTTCATTGCCCTAAAGGTGAGAAAATATTGAGGCGATTTGTAAAGAAAGGATTACCTCATCTCAGGTGGTCGAAGTGCATCAGAGTTCGAGTGGCAGTGCAAAGCCAGTGAGTAAGCCAGTGAACAAGACCCTTTATATTAGTGAACTCCTCAGCGATGGCTACAGATGGCTGTATTCCGGCAATGGAGATCGAAAGTCTGACCACAATTGTTCGGCGAAAGGACGAAGACGACGATTTCTCGCTATGTACGGATTTCCCGCGCGCTATGACCTACATGTATGTACGAACTTGTCCCACACCGAGCAGGTCGTAATATTTTGAATCGTTGAGTCGATCATGGTCGTGCACAAGTGATGCGCGTGTCGCCTCCCAGGTCTATACGACTCCCTGCTGAGAACTCTGAAACTTTGCAGCACTGTGGATTATATGTGGATACAACATTTATGGAAGGAACACATAGTTCAAATAATTATAGCACTGAATTGTGGAGATTGTGAGCACATTCCAATCAGTACTCTACATATTTATAAGCGGTGGCAATCGTTAGGAATAGGTCGTGAGTTGTCAGAGTGCTCTAGTATATGAGAGAATGTTTTGTTTGTCTAATCGACGGCTCGTTTGAAGCCAGAGTTGTTTGAACTTGTTTCAGTCGACTTGATTCTAGACAGTAGTCGAAGGAGTACTATGAAGTATACACCAGGCGTAGTCTGGATCGCTCACGGCGTTGGGAGAACATAGCAAACAACCTCTTCTTCGATTGAAAATTGGCCAAAAAGTATGTGAAATGTATGTGCGCAGATGCATTTCCACTGGCAAGCTTATCCCTCATTACGTCATCAGCGCTCGCTCGGCCGAAATTCAAAAGTCGTCTTCCTGCTCGACTCGATCGCTTCTGGAGAATCGTTCTTGTTCGAGGGGTCTTCTCTTTAACCTACCTTCGTCTTGGCATCGAAAACTCGGCGTCGAAAATGAAGCCGGAGTACCCTTTTAAGCTGAACTAGGCGAAGACTCAGGTCTTGCATATAACACCTCGTGGTGAGCAGCAGAATGCGGAACCGCCCCTGATCCGTTGCAACGGGAAACTGCTTACAAATGTGTCACAGGCTCGCTACCTTGGTGTTATTGTGGATAATGAGCAACGGCTTTGTGCGACCCACACTCGAGTATTGCCCCTTAGTGTGGATGGGCTCACCCTTGTCCCATCTTAAGAAGCTGGACCAGATCCAGCGAAGGGCCCTCCACATCATCGGAGCAGGTACTTGGCTCCCTAGCCTGGCACTCCGTCGGCTGGTAGCTGCACTTGCCTATACCTACAAGCTCTGCTATCTAGTTGCATCCAGCCCTCTGAAGCAGATGCTGCCTGAGGGCCGAGTTCCACTGCGGCTCCGCTGCTCCGCTGCTCATAGTGACCGCAGCTTGAGCTGGAGCAGCGAGTCCGCGGCTCACCGCGGGTTTTTGCTACGATTCTTGAGCAAAAACTGCGAGCCGCGGTCGCGGCTCGACCTGTTTCCCGTACTTTGCGTTGTTTTGTACGCGAGAATTTTAAATTTCAAATTTTAATGCGTTGCGCAGGCCAGATGACGAGGATCTTTTTGATTTCGCGCGGGTAGGCAGGTAAAACGTCATCAAAAAAAGTGGAGCACAACCGCGGTACCGCGAATGGCGAACCGGCTTGCTCCGCTGCATGCAGCCAAGTGCCGCGGTGCAGCGGAGCCGCAGTGGAACCCGGCCCTAAACCAGCCACTCACCGTGCCCCCGAGACAAGACCTACCCGTCAGTCTCTCCAGCTGCAGGATTCCCATCCATACCAGATGACAACTGGCCTGCCTGCCAACACCCGGAATAGCTGCCTCCAAGTCTCTCGCTCTCTCTCTGTCTCTCTCTCTCTCTTTCTCTCTCTCTCTTTCTCTCTCTCTCTCTCTATCTCTCTCTCTCTCTCTCTCTCTCTCTCTCTCTTCTCTTCTTCTCCCCCCCCCCCCATCTCCCGATAATTATTAGCCCCCGTTTTCTTTCGACGCGTTTGCTGTGCAGTGAAGGCGAGACCCTAGGTCGGTGGAGCACATAAGACCCCGTCACCACGTCCACGATTCATGCCTGCGATGCTGCACCGCTGCTTTGCATGTCATGATTGGAAGCTGTGGCCTTAGTAAAAAAAAAAAAAAGAGCTCTCCTGGGATGGCCACGTCGACCACACCATTCGCCAAGTTCAACGCTCCATTGTTGCGCTATGGCGCTCACGTCAAAGCTTGACAGTCTCCTCGAAAAAGCTATTTTATCATGCAATGATCATGTCCACACTAACATACGCGTCCAATGCAATCTATCCGTCTCCGATGGCCAGACACATGGCCGCCCTCACTCGAATGACGAAAGCTGCCATCCGTGCCTTCTTTGGCTTTCCGCCGTGGACATCCACTGCGGGGCTCTTCGAGAGACTCTGTCTTCCTACCCCCGAGGACGCCGTGGCAGCAAATATCCTAATATTCGTTCGCCGCTGCATTCATGGCCGTTCAAGTGTCCTGTTTCGGAATGACTACGCCAGAACACAGAGTTATCTCACCCATGGAGCTGACCAAAACCTATTGCAGGTACCCTTCTGGCCCGGTCCTTCTGGTCGAGGTACGATCCAGTTCATTGGTGCCATTCTATGGAACAAGACACCGCACATGATGCGCTGTGAACCTTGTCACCCACGTTTCTGTGCTCTCTCGAAAGCGTCCAAGTATTCAAAATAGGTCACTTTTTTATCTGGTCACCAATGGTCAATCCTTCGGTCAGTTACGTTTTCGGTTTTCAGCAGGGTTCTATTTCCCGCAGATTTATCTGTAACCTATTCAGTTACCTTCGGTGACTTCTTTCACTTGTGATTTTGTCTCCACCCTTCCCCATTACTATTATTTTTTTCTCTCTTTTCTGTGGGAAGGCCTCTTTTACGGGCAAAGCAAAGCACAATCATCACCATATATCAGTACAGTGAGTAGTTAAATCCAACACGAATGAAAAATGTGAAATGGAATAAAAACAATGTTTGTAAAAAATAAATTAATTAAAATTAAAATTCAATATCGAACACGAATAAGTATATGTTATCGCATGGTTGCAAAGGCCTTATGGCATATTATTGCCCCGAGAGGTTAGCCCGAGGGCCGTAGGCCCGAGGGCTAACCTCGAGGGGCAATAATATGCCATAAGGCCCGCAGCAACCATGCGATAACACATTTATCACATGGCCCACAGAGCAGACCATTGGGCTGCTATTGAAATTAGCCCAAATGCCAACACATTATGACCACAATGTATATAGATGTGTTATCATTATCAAAACAGGAAAAATGAAGATATTTCTCCTACACCCTAACAAAAAGTCTGCTACAGGCCATCAGAGAGTATACAGTACTGAAAGACGGAGACAGAAAAAAAGTGCCGGCACCGCATCGTCATAGCAATAGACATGGCAAAGACAATAAAATACAGCAGAATCATAATTTCAGTTGAAAAATTAAGAGTGCTACCACAAAGAGTTTCTTCATATTTACATGTGTATCAGGAAGTTGTCAAATACAGTACTGCAACAAGTGCAAGTATTTGACGACTCCCTGGTGTGTAATTCTGAGGACAATTTTTCTTCTTTTTTTCAGCTCCAGATAGCTGTATTTTTCATTGCAAAACATTCCTGAATTGTTGTGTTTGTTGTTCAAGCAAAGGTAAAGGCAGAGGACAGATGAGCCTGGTAAGAGTTTTGCGTGGCACATGAAGGCCACACACAGGCAGTGACTTTGCGAGGATTTGAAAACGCACGACGCTGAGTTGAATTTGTGTTATTTCAAATAATAGTTTGTGATCACAGTACCACTTCGAGCAGAAAACTGAATCTTATCCACAAGCTTACCGACGGTCAGGCTGCCAACATGACTGAACAAATGATCCCTGCAAGCACCACACGGCAGACGTCCGAGGCCATGTCCATTGCCGGGATGTCCATCTCCAAAAAGAATTCCATCTTCGTCTCAATGCTACACTGCGATTCGTCGTAGAGTCGTACAGTCTACATAGACAGAGTCGTCGTAGTCACGCGATCACTGAAATAAACTATTTTTTGCGGGCAAATAAACTATTTTTTTGCGGGCAATATCGCATATTATTGCCCGCGGCGCGAAAGGTGCTGATTCGCTGGAGTACGGGCAACAATCACGTGCCATGTGATAAAATTCAATATCGAACACGAATAAAATAAAATGAAAATATGTAAAAAAATAAACAATATCGAACACGGAATTAATTCCGGAACTATCTACTCAACCAATTCATAATGCAATACCCGCACACTGTGTCAGTGATGGAACTCCACTACCCGATCAACATGCAGAGACCACTCAATCACATGGTTAGAAGCCGCTCTCCACAATGGCCAACTCCCTCATCGCATTAACTGGACGATGGTAGGCCGAACGTGCACCGTGAATGCACATTATGGCTGCCCTGAGCAAAGCGAAGGACAAGCGACACCGCACATAGGCCATTAGCTGGGCATACGGTCGATCGGCAGTTGCCAGCAATGCACACAACCGCTTAATGAATGCAGTACACTCCGGAGCACAACAACCCGCTGTGGCAAAGACTATTATTATTATTATTATTATTTATGAAAGAATTGGGAGAACTTCAAATTCAAAGGAACAGTAGGGGAAGTGAACTGCCTGAAAAGAGAAAAAATCGCCAGACTGGGGGAGGGAGAAAGACCCAAATGCCATCAGTATGTGTGGCACGTATTGTGAGCTGCCTTTGGAGTGAAATACTTGTCAGCGCCTTCTAGGTTCAGCCCCGTCCCATAGCTCAGTTGTTAGAGCATTGCTCATGACAAGCAAGGTCCCGGGTTCGAGTCCTGGTGGGTCTGGCGATTTTTTCTCTTTTCAGGCAGTTCACTTCCCCTACTGTTCCTTTGAATTTGAAGTTCTCCCAATCCTTTCATAAATTTATCACTCTCTTTCACTTCTGGTAGGGTCCAGAAACTGACCGTGGTTGGTCCCCTGGGGGAGGGAGAAAGACCCAAGTGCCATCAGTATGTGTGGCACGTGTTGTGAGCTGCCTTTGGAGTGAAAAACTTGTCAGCGCCTTCTAGGTTCAGCCCGGTCCCATAGCTCAATGGTTAGAGCATTGCTCATCACAAGCAAGGTCCCGGGTTCGAGTCCTGGTGAGTCTGGCGATTTTTTCCCCTACTGTTCCTTTGAATTATTATTATTATTATTATTGTTGCAGCGCCTAAACGGTGGGAGGTGAGTAGATCAGACCCACCACCAAGTGGTCAAAGACCGAAATCCCATTAGCTGCATCCACCGTTTAGGCGCTGCATCTGCGCCTTTGATCCTAGAGGGTGGTGACCACTTTTATACTGCTCTCCAGGCCAAACCATCACCAGGGATACAAACTTACAGAGACGCTTTGTTGTGTGTGTGTGTGCAGTATATAAGTGGTGCTTTTCAGGCACAATCTTCCTCAGCCTACTCAAGCTCAACTGATGAGGGGTGAATTCCCCGAAACACCGTGTATTGAGCAGGGAGTGGTGCTTTCGTTCAGGTTTGCCGAGTGGAAGGTGCCACGTGCTCCTCGAGTGCTCCGGATGGCAGTCGTGAGTCAGTCAAGTGTCAAGTTCGGCAAGAAGCGTGTGTTCCTAGTTGGAACAATCAACTTCATGACTATTACCGCCGAAGTCCCAACTTCTAAGTTCGTATTGTTGTCCCTCACGCGGACGTGCGACTAGTTGTTGGAGGTAACAGCGTTGCGAATAGCTACACTGGCTCTCAACGTCTGTTTATCACAACTCCGTGAACGACTCTGACTCGCGCTGCTACCTGGAGCTTCACGAGGTGTTTGTCGCGCTGGAAACAAAGCGTCTCTGTAAGTTTGTATCCCTGGTGATGGTTTGGCCGGGAGAGCAGTATATAAGTGGTGCTTTTCAGGCACAATCTTCCTCAGCCTACTCAAGCTCAACTGATGAGGGGTGAATTCTCCGAAACACCGTGTATTGAGCAGGGAGTGGTGCTTTCATGCAGGTTTGCCGAGTGGAAGGTGCCACGTGCTCCTCGTGTGCTCCGGATGGCAGTCGTGAGTCAGTCAAGCGTCAAGTTCGGCAAGAAGCGTGTGTTCCTAGTTGGAACAATCAACTTCATTAAAATAAAATAATAATAAATAATAATAATACCACAGCACGCGTAATAATATAATTATGTGGGTATAATTATACGTTCCGCTTCTGTCCTATCTCCTATGATCAAATCCCATTATCAAGATAATTATTAACATGGCGCACTGATGACCTGTGACGCCAGATCATGGATTGTCGGCCAGATTTCTCCACGTAGGCTTGTCCAGAGCGATGGCCCTCACATTCCCCAGCTGACTGCTGCGCTTCAAGTTGATGTTCCTCCTCTGTAAGTCGCTTGTGATGCGCGTCGCAATGGATGTCCTTGGACGTCCACGCCCAGCCCTGGCATCTCCCGCAAAATAGCCCGTCAGCGCGATCCATGGCGGCGCATCCCTGTCCATACGGAGAATATGGCCGGTTAGCTGCCATCTTCTCCTGTCCACGATGTCAGACAGTGGTTCCGTGTTGCACCTCTCATACAGCTCAGTATTTGATATCCTGGCTGGGTAGACTATGCCAATGAGCCGTCGGAGCTGCTTCCGGTGGAAAACGTTAAGCGATTCTGCTTGTGCTGCCGTGAGCCCCCATGCGCCGCAGTTATACAAAAGAACGGGCAGAACCAGGGCATTATACAGGCGGATGCGCCTCTGCTCACTGACCTTCCCACGCCTCAGCCAGAGGCTATACATCCTGCCGTATGCACTCGAAGCGAGGTCTTTCCTCCGCTCCAGGTCCTCACTGTCGCCAATGAGGGACCCTAGCTGCCTGCTGGACCGCCAGGAGTCTGAAGTTAAAATATAGTGCTAATAAAAAAATTAAAAACTGTCAACCCAAAAAATGGTACTATTACTGTCTGGACTGCATGCAATGCAAGCAGCATAGCTGTTCTTAGTTGCATAGGTAAATCCAGTATTACCCAGTCAAACGTTCTGCTACGTCTTAGGTTCCATGGCGTGAGGATAAAATTGTTTTTGTAATTGTTCATTGAATAATGGTAAATCCCAAACAGGCAAAATCGTAATGACACTGGCCCCACTTTGGTACAGCAATGAGAGGAAGGAATGGGTGGAAGTCCATGAGGAAGAGAAAAGTACGAAATATTAACAAGGGCATCAATGGCCCAGGTCTATAATTAACCTGGAGATATTCTTTAATGGCGTTGGGCTTGAAAGCTTGCAAGCTTGAAATGCACCTCTATCCCGGGGGCAGAGTTTTTAATTAAGCAGCACAATACCTGCATGGGTCAGCCGCTTGCGCGAGTTAGTAGCAATTGTAACCTGAACAAGAAGTAAGTTTCTACTTCCAGCCCCGTTTATCTGCCATGGAGCGATGGAGAAGAAACGTTTTAAATAGTGGGCTAGAGGCACTGTGAAGGCGGCGCAAGAAAAGGTATAGTACGCCCTGCTGCGCATTAAATCTTATGTGAGGAGATGAATGGCAATGCATGCGTGTGAGCAGCTCTGCCATAGGGGACCAAGGGGGAACCTGAAATATAGCACCGACAGCTTGGTTAACACAATCTAGCCAGCCTAGGATTCAGAGTAGCAGAGAGATACGGGGTGCATGCGGTGCAAGCGTAGAGAAATAATTCTGGTAGTTTGAAGCATCTGAAAAGGGCAATAAGGCAAGCAAATGGCAATGATGCAACATACCTAGAAGTTCCCAAGGTACTCTACGGACTATACTGTCAAAAATGACTGTGCTCCATGATGAATTGCCATCGAAAAGCTTGCCGAAATACTTCGGTGATGGGACTATTGATAGAATATGTGCATTGCAAGTGACCAGCGGATCACGGGCTTGGTCTCTAGAAAGTCGTGGTGTAAATCCAACCTATGTTTACATGGCTTGTGGATGAAGGTTTTGATGTAAATGTGTACACAATCTAGTATACACCAGTAGTATAAGCCTTGATGTCAGCGTTCCCGCAACCTAAGCAGGTCATTGTTTTGATGTCAGCATATCTGACTGCAAAATCCCCACGACGCAGCTCACCAGATCAAGGTGTGGGTCCTCTGCACTCAGTAGAGTCAAGTCGAGCGATCTGCAACTCACGGTGCCGAAAGGCGGGCGCACGCCCCGACATGGCTACTTCCGCTTGTCTAACCCCCAAGACGAACATTAAATGATAGTAGGCGACTGGCCGAAATAAAAATAAAAAATAAAATATTTCCCGCAACATACGCAGGAAATAGTTTTGATGTCAGCGTTCCCGCAACCTTAGCAGTGTAAGGTGGAAGCTACAGCCCCAGCAGCAGTACTACTACCAGTAGCAGCAGCAGCACTCAAGGCAGAAGCAGTGGCACGACTGCTGAGATATGACCACCTCCAGGACCGGCAGAAGCCCATATCGTTGTGTACCAAGTGCATCACGTTATGTACCATGCCGAAGGTCATAATCCTCCACTTATACTAGTATTAACAGACGACGAAGAAGAAGGACCTGCAGCATTTAAGGCATAACCAGCCGCACGATGGCTGAGGAAGTTCCAGCTCCAGCACCGGCAGAAGCCCATCACATTGGTCACTATGCCGACGGTACAGGAATAAGCGCAAGGCTCAAAGAAGAAGGACATAGGCATGTCAGTGAGGAGTGGCATTGTGTTCGGTATCAGAGAAGTGCGTGAAAATGTGACTGCGAAACAGGGACTGCAAGGCTGTGGCTCTCAGGTCTGCGGGCAAGGCATTCCAGACAGTAGCGGTGCGGAAGAGAAATGACCTCCTGCAATGTTTCCCAACCCGTGGCAGAGTGAATGCGAGTTGCCGGCGGCGACTACGCGTGGGGCAATATCCTGCTGCTTGAAGAAGTTCTGGTTGGGTGGTGACCAGTTGGAAGATTTCCATAAGGCAGGCGATATTCCTGCGCCAGGATAGACTTGGCCACCCCAGCTGTTTAAACAATGATGACTTGGGCTCGTCTGATGGGCAAAGGCATCTCTCAAGCCGCATGGCTGTGCGAGCTACTTTGGGTTGCAGCCGTTCAAGGGTGAGCCGCTTTGCAGCAGAGAGGGGGGGGGACTCCCATACTGGGTACGGTGTATTCTGCTGTTGGGCAGACATACGTAAGGTACAGATTCTTGACGATGTCTCCTGTTAAACGGTCAGCCATATGGCACAGAAGAACGCTGCGCTGTCTAAACTTGCTTGTCTGTTCAATATGCTCCTGGAAGGTAAGTGTTTCACTCAACAGCACTCCCAGGTGACGGTGACTGGTTGACGGCTGGATACCACGGATGGTCTCTGCAGCTACTTCCTCAGCGAATGAGATAAGAACGGTTTTCGATTGGTTGAAGGTTCCGCCTACTCGGTCGGCCCATGCAAATGTGTCCTGCAGGGCAGTCTCCATTTGGCTGGTACCTTTGGTTCGTGCTTGGCCAATGGCGGTATCATCTGCGAACAGGTAAACATCAGTGTGCTGGTTGCGTTTCGAGGCACTGGGTAAGCTGTTGATATGCACCAGGAAAAGCAATGGCCCGAGATGGGATCCCTGGGGTACTCCAGACTTGACGGGACGTGGGGGGACAGATGGTGTTGGACGCGGACGCTGTATGTACGCGTATCGAGGTAGTTCATAATTAAACCAACTCGTAGCCGGAGCATCGCAGATAGACCTGAGTTGCTGGAGACACACGTCATGCCGCACTTAAACGAAAGCCTGCGCAAAATCGAGAAATGCAGCATCTTAAGGGATGCGTTTATCCATGGTCGAGGAAATCTTAGTAGTGAGCTGTATAAGCTGATCAACTGTGGAGCGATCATGGACAAAGCTGAACTGTTCCGGCACAATGATGTGGTTGACCTCGCGATAGTGACCGAATTTGGTGGCGACAATCTTGTATAGTGCTTTTGCAATAGCTTGGGGGTAGGGGTATCGCTTTGTCTGTCACCAGTTAATCCCATAATATATTATAGAATTAGACTTCAAGACGCATTTGCAGCCTCGAAAATGGTCGAAGTGGAAGCAATGTTATTGAAGATGCATTTTGATCTTTCCCACAATGCCTCTCTTTATTTAAAATGAATGAATAGAGGTTACTCACTGGCTAAGACCCCCATGAAAGGTATCTGTGTTCAATTATTGCTGATGAATTCCAATTATTACAAGTGGTAGAAATAGACTAGGATTGGAATAAATGAATATTAGCATTTAAGTAGTGTTGTAAAGTGCTCGCAGATCAATATGAACTAAAGACACTACATGTTTGGGGCATTTACTAAATCATTTGTGTTCAAGTATGTACACATATTAATAGTGGAATACTCTTTTGGTACTAGCCTAGGAGGTGCTTCTTCTTTAGCCATACATGCATAGAATGTTTTTGTTAGCTCCATATGGACTACATCTAGGCTTGGATATTGCCAATTAAGGTTTTTATTGGCAGGGGCAACTGGGAAAAACAAAACCAATTTTTGAAGAGGCCAAATCCTATATATAGGATTTTGAAAGTTCTGGACATCTTTGCACGGGAAGGCCTGTTACAGGAAAAGGTATGATCTAAAAATAGAGAGATTGGGAAAAATCCTTATATAGGATTTGACAGACAAAGAGATAGGGCGGTAGTTGGAGGGATCACATGGGTTACCTTTATTTTTAAATATGGGGATTACTGTTCCCAGCGTCAAGGCAATAGGAAACTCTAGCCTAGGTGAGGCTAGCGTTGAACAGGTTGGTAAAAGAGGATGTTATACATGGTGCGATCTCTGGGAGGATCCTGTTCGAGGTGTTCCCGCCTGTTGCCTTGTGTTGCGGGAGCCTTCGAAGCACCCGGAACACTGAGGATTCGGCCAAGACTGGCAGAGAGAATAACTGGCAGAGAGAATAATTCATTTGGACAGCCGTCGGCTGGTGCTGGTATTGGACCTGTACCGTGAAAAAAAATGCACTGGCGCTCAAATACCTTCGCGAGCCTATCTGCTTTCTCTGGTTCGCTCTGTGCCGTGTAGCCCTCACACATTAGGTCGGGAACTTTCTCTTTCTTACAGGAGATGTTGGCAAGTGTCTTGGCTTTCTTCCACCAAAGGTGGGCAACTAGCTCATTGTTGATATTCTCACTGAGGCGCTTGATGTACAGCGCCTCTGCATTTCCTAACTGGTTCTGGTATGCATTCCTCTGGGCCTTGTACATTAACCAGTATTCTACTGTTTGTTGGCGCTTGGCGACATGGAAAAGGCGCTGCTTCTGGCGATGAAGGTGATGCAGATGCGGGGTGAACCAAGGCTTGGCTTGCTGTCTTCGAGATGAAACTCGTCTGTACGCTAAGCAGCTGGCAATGGCTTGTCTGATGCATGACTCCCATGCCCACCTCGCACTCTCGATGGTGGAAGCCCCGAGCATACACTTCCGGAGTGAAGAGATGAAGGTTTCTGTCGTAGAGATTGTAAGTCAGTGTTCACGTAGTCTGTGACAAAGCGGGGCGGCGGGTGTTTTGGGGTGCGCTTTCGTGAAAGATATTTAAAGATGATGGGACAGTTGTCTGACAGCGGATCTAGGACTTCAAGGTCGGTGGGCTGTGATAACTAGGTCGAAAAGCGATGACTGGCTACCCGTAGCTGAGTGTCGCGTTGTCGTGTTTCGGACAATTTGCTGTAGTGCAAGGTCGTCTAACAATCTTGCTAGCTGTTTGCCCTCTGCCGTATCAACATCTGCTGCGTTCCACTGTCGGAGTTTGGCATTGAAATCACCATGAATGACTGTCGTTCCTGAGGTTAACAGTGCGTTGGCGATGGTGGACTGGAAGGTCACAAAAAGTCATGTTTTTCTGCTGATGATCGGTCAGAGGGCCTGTAAAGCATGTGGAATGTATTCTTTCGACTGTTCTGCGATTCTTTAAAATTATCCATGCAAATGTGCTCCAGTGAGCATTCAAGGTCGGTCCGCCGGTGGAAATGGCACATAAGTAATTTTCGATATATAAACAGTAAGTCTGCTGAGTGTCTGGCCCCATCTCTATCTTTACGCAGGAGGCTGTATCCGGGAATTGAGATGGCTGCATCAGGCAGGGATTGGAAAAAGGATGTCTCAAAGAGGAATAGGACGGTGAGGTCAAAGGACGAAGTGTGTAGTAGCGACTGAATGACTGGGATCTTACGAGTGGCGCTTTGGCAGTTGAGTTGGCCTATCCTAAGGTGGAATGAATGTGTTATGGGTGTGTAGGGTGCATGGCTAGATATCACATCAGCAAGAAGGAGAGGGAGGGGTTCTGCATCGTGAGTAGGAAAGGATGGTAGTGCAAGTGGATGGAGCAACAAACTTAGTTCTGTTGAGTTATGGGGGGATTTTGACTAGGAGCACAATGGTGGACCTTGTTGCTCGTCGCCTTGCCTGCAAAAATGCTCCTCTGCAGGGGACTGCTTCCTGACTCCCATATCCATGACGACTCACCCACTACAGATCTATCATTTTGACAGAGTTTTTGTATACCTCTATTAGTTACTACCCTTATTAAATTTGTCAGTTTGTCATGAACAACGGCTACATAGTCTATTCAACCGTGCCGCTCGGGCAGTCTGCAAGTCTCTACCGTGGACCAGCACCGCTCCCCTGCTAAATCTATTGCATGTATGTGATCTACAGGTTTCTGTGAACTCTAATATATTTGGTTTCCAAAGCAAGTTGGAAGGTCGTTGGTTAGCGCTCGACTCTGACCTTCATGCCGTGGTATGTTACAGTAGTCCTTGTGTTTGGTTGGTTGGTTGGTTGGTTTTTATTTCACTTCGCACATTCAAACGGGATGACGACCCAATAAAATGACGGCGAAGGCTTAGCCTAGAAGTGGCTATGGAAGAACATAGTATTGTCAGTTTTGTGCTAGATCGTGCAAGTCTGCCTGTTCATCATCTGATTTAGTTAGTGGACTCGATCACGTAACTTGTGCCGACAATGTTCAGGTTCCGATAAAATAAGGCTAGAATTTTTTTAACAGCAATATCAACGCATTTGTCCCTGCCGTTCGGGTCTTGCCCCGCTCTAGTAATGGCTCATGAATCCGCCCGGTCCACATGCCTTCTCCATTTTTCTTTTCTCCCAGTTGCACCTTCTTTTCTGTTCTGTTTTACTTGCTCTGTTCGTTCGTCCCTCTTGCTAATCTTTGGACCGATATAATTTGCTACGCGATAACATTACATGTAAGAATCAAGTTCATGTTCATTTGAAACCCATGCTATGAATATGAAAATATGAGAGTTCATTCTTGTTAGCAATACATGTATATTCCTTAACCCAACCATACCATAACTGATACGCGCGGTGCTAGGTTTTCACAATTGCTCCATGGATTTGTACTGATCCAGTGCACGTACAATTATCATGATGTCGAGGATCATACTTGAACAAATACAACTCTCCGTAGACGGATTGCCGGTATACGGGTGAATGTACGACATGTATGCACCAGTATATAAGCAGGTGATTGCCTTGATGCCAGTGTTCCCGCAGCCTAAGCAGATCCATTTGATGGCAGCGTTCCCAACCCAAACAGTGTAACGTTGAAATTTCAGAACTAGCAGCGGCAGCACCAGTAGCAGCAGCATCAACACCAGCAGGACCGGCAGCACTCCAGGTAAAAGGTGCACGATGGCTGAAGTGCCAGAACAAGCAGCAGCACTTGCACTAGTAGCACAAGCAGTAGCACTAGCAGAAGAACTAGCAGAAGCACTAACAGAAGAAGCCTCAGCAACGATAGCAGCAGCAAAAGGACCGTCTGGGCTAGAATACACGGCCATGGTGACATGGCCGTCAAACAACATTGGTGGCTTCGACGAGGAGGCTTTCATCACGCGTCCGGCCACAGAATTATTCTGCCCAGTATGCGGCGGGGTGTTACGCCACCCCATACTTGCGGTAAGGTGTGGCCATCATTTCTGCCACAGCTGCATTACCGAAGTCCTCAAGTAAGTCACACGTTTGGTATTAAAGTCTCTGCATGACCATGTGCGCACATGCACTGTTATTTATTGTTGTCCACATCGCAAGGTCGCACAGCATTACTCTCTCCCACCAGACAAAGAGAGTTCATGATAACAAGTCCGTGAACCGACTGGTTATTGTTAGAGTTAATTATGTGTGTATGTGTGTGCGTGTGTATGTGTGTGCGTGTGTATGTGTGTACGTGTGTATGTGTGTACGTGTGTATGAGTGTGAGTGTGTATGTACATGTACATGAATGCACGTGTATGTTGTGCGTGTGTGTTTGTCTTCTGTGTTCTCTGTGTATTTTCTGGTAACTTTGTTTTCACAGGCGTAATCAGCCATGTCCATTGGACAGAGGAGCGCTTTCTTGGGTTGTGCCAGGAGACGTAAGCTACTTACAGAACATTTACATGCCCACATACACACCCACATACACACCCACACGCACACGCACATATGCGCACACACACACACGCACACTTGTTGTGCTGTTCTGTTGCCTCACTGCAGTTTATAACATCAATTATTTGGTGCGTGATTAGAGAATGTTAGTGGCTGCAAAACCCACAGCGTCCAATGGGGTCGTTTACTTGACAGTGACGCTTTCCACGTGTACTGTAAAGCGATAAACTTTTGCCGCGCGTAAAGTTTGCGTTTTCAAGAATTGCGCAGGTTAACAACAAGAAACCTTCGCGATTTAATCTCAAAGTTCAATGGTAACTTGTATAGTCAAAAATCAATGCACAGAGCAGTTTGCGGTGATTATGTATTCGCGAAAGTTTGCTGGTAGCGAAAACAGCGAAAATTCCTCACTTTACATTATGTCCTATGTCCCGTCCCCCCCCCCCCCACTCCACACACGCACACGTTCTTGAAACCTGCCGACCTCACAGTCTCGTACAATTCAACGTAATCTTGTTGACGCATCTACCCATCCCTTAGGAACATTTTTAAGTTGAGGTATATGGTATTGTTTTGGCGTCATCCACTCAAATATGCAGTTGGTGGAAGATCGAAGCGTGAAACGCCGTATTGGAGAGTTAAAAATTACCTGTGAGAAAAAGGTAAACGGCTGCACGTGGACAGGCCCATTATCGTCGTATGATGTAAGTAAAGTCGCTCTCCGTATAGTTCTTTCCCTCTCCCTCTTCTTATCTATCTATTTTTTCTCTCTGTCTCTGTCTCTGTTACTTTCTGTCTGTCTCTCCCTCTCTCTTTCTCTCTCTCTCTCTCTCTCTCTCTCTCTCTCCGTCTGTCTCTGTATCTCTCTAGCACTCCCTCGCACTCCAGCTCTAGCCCTCCGTCTCTCACCCTCGCTCTACCTCTCCATCTCTCTCGTTCCCTCTCTTTCTTTCTCTAGCTCTGTTTCTCTTTTTCTCTCTTTCTCTATCTTACGTTCTTTATCCCTCTGTCTCTTTCAAGCTCTCCTTCTCTCTCTCTCTCTCTCTACAGCTCTAGCTCTCCGTCTTCCTATCTCTCTCTGTCTTTCTTTCTCTAGCACTTTCTCTCTTTCCCTCTCTATTTCTCTTTCTACTTCCCTCTCTCTCTCTTCTCTCTCTCGTCTCTCTCTCTCCTTTCTCTCTTCTCTCTCTCTTCTTTCTCTCTTATATCTCTTCTTCCTCTCTTCTCACTCTAACCCTCCTCTGTCATTCTTTCTCTAGCACTCTCAGGGGCGTCGGAAGGTATTTTAGTGTGGTACGATCAGCCATCTGAGGTACAGTTTACTCGTGGGGGTGGGTTGGTTGAGTCGAAAATTTTGGGAAATTAGAGCCCAAATCAGTACAGTTTATTGATTGACGGGGTACTTGGGTCAAAATAGTGGTACGATCAATACCGTAGTGACCGTACCGTGTGCGACGCCCCTGACTCTTTCTTTATATTTCTCCCTTTCTATTTCTGTCTTTCTATTTCTCCCTCTCTTCTCGCTCTCTCTTTATATTTCTTCCTTTATATTTCTCTCTTTCTATTCTCTCTCTTCTCTCTTTCTCTCTTCTCTCTTTCTCTTTCTCTTCTCTCTCACTCTCTCTTTCTGCCTTCTCTCTGTTTCTTCTCTCCTTCTCTCTATCTCGCTCTTTCTGCGCTCTCTCTTCTCTCCCTTCGCCCGCTTTTCTTTTTCTCTCTTTTTGCTCTCTCTTCTCTCTTCTCTGTCTCTGCTTTTCCTTTTCTCTCATTTTTCTCTCCAATTTATTCTCTCTCTCTCTCGTACGTTGTTCGTTCGTTGTTTGTGTTAACGAGTTTGTTTATGTTGAACATGTTTGTGCATGCGTGTGTGCATGTGCGTATACATATTATATCCCCTGCAGGCACACGTCACCCGGGACCATAGTTAAATGTATATGTACAGTCATTCGTGCATAATACATTCGCCCCACCGTGTTTTTCAACATGTGTCCAGGGGACCCTGGACCTAAGTTTGGTCTTAATAAAAAATTTCAATCCTAAAAATGGTACTGTCACTGTCTGCACTGCATGCACTGCAAGCAGCATGGCTGTTGATAATTGCAAAAGTTCTGTCTAAGTTTTCATGGCGTGAGGATAAAGTTGTGCTCTTTATTGAATAGTGTATAGTGGTAAATCCCAAACAGGCAAAATCCTAATGACACTGGACCCACTTGGGTAAACCTTTGGGAGTGTGAGAGATAGGAGTGGGGAGAAATAGTGGAGGGAGAGAAAAGTACGAAATATTTACAAGAGCATCCATGGTCTAATCAGGAATTTGTTTGATGTCGGCATTCCCGCAACCTAAGCAATGTAATGTGGAAGCTTCAGCAACAGCAGCGGTATTACCAGTAGCAGCTGTATAACCCGCAGCAGCAACACCAGCAGGACAACCAGCACTCGAGGCAGAAACAGCGGCCCGATGGCTGAGGAAGTACCACCACCTCCGGTACCGGAAGAAGCCTATATCGTTCTGTACCAAGCTCGTCACCTTGTGTACTATGCCGACAGTACAGGAGACAATCCTCACTTCATAATAGCAATACTATCTGAAGACGAAGAAGCAGGACCTGCAGCACTCAAGGCAGCAGTAGCCATACTATGGGTACCAGCTCCAGCACCGGCAGAAGCCCGTCGCATTGTTTACTTTGCCGACTGTAAAGGAGACAATCCTCCATTCATAATAAGAGTATCAATGGCCAAGGTCTATAGTGATATATCCTCCATGGCGTTGGGCTTGAAAACTGGCAAGCTTGAAATGCATCTATTTCCCGTGGGCAAAGTATTAAACAGCACAGCACCTGCATGCGTCATCCGCTTGCGCGCGTTAGTAGCAATGGCAGGCGCTGCTACCCCGAGTTTATCCGCCATAGAGCGATGGTGAAGAAACGTTTAAGTAGTTGACTGAGGCACTGTGACGGCAGCGCCAGAAAAAGCATAGTCTCGCTGCTGCGCATAACATCTTATGTGGGTAGAAGAATGGCAATGCATGATGTCAGCGCTCCCGCAACCTAATCAGAAAATTATTTTGATGTATGCTTCCCCGCAACCTAAGCAGTGTAAGGTGCAAGCTTCAGCACCAGCAGCGGTACTACCAGTAGCAGCTGTATAACCAGCAGCAGCAACACCAGCAGGACCAGCCTACTTGTTTTTGTTTAACATTGCTGTGTATGCGTGTGTGCATGTGCGTATACATAATTATATCCCTGCATTCACACGTCACTCGGGACCATTGTTTAATGTCACATCATGTAATATGATCCGAAAAGGGGGCTTATGTCGTTTCACGCAGTACTGAGAAAGGAGCATTTGAAAGTTAAGTTGTCCGCATAAAGCGATGTGTGATTCACTTATTCAAACGCCTATACATGTAACTCTGTTAAAGATGAAAAGTTCGGACCTACAGTCAGTTTCAAAAAGATTAGCAATCCTGGTGATCTCCCGGGGAGTTTGCCGTCTTACCGTATAAGCGCTCGAGCGCTGCCTGGAAAAACTCACTGTGAACTCGAAGAAATATTCCGCGCGAAAGCATGAAAAATGACAACTCACTCAGGTCGATGTCGGTACAGTCGTGTACGTCTGGTTCACAACAAACGAGTTCTTCCTCGTATCGATTATGGAGTCAGAGAGGACATGTCGAAAGTGTAGTAAATGCCAAGGCTGACGAGCGGCATGGGTCCCAATATGTTTTGTGACCAAATAGTTTCTTTGAGCTGCGATGCTATTTACTCTCACCATGTGACGAAAACGACATCGACACAGACTCATTCCCAAGGCCATGACTTGGCGAAGCTATCCGTATGACTTCGACAACATTTTGAGAAAAGCAGACGCCTGTGGAAGCTGATAGAAGACGGCGTTGACTTCTAAATTCAAACAAATTGGCGATCTTGAAATACTAAAATAATTCTCAAAAATAAATCGATCGATCGATGTGCCGGTGTATTCAACACTTAGCTACAGCGCAATGACTTCCGTATTCACTCACACCGTTTCAGTGTTGTGGGTGTGTTCACATGGCGTGAGCCAGTCAAGTGTCAGTCAGATCGGGAGGAAGCGGGAGCTCCAACAACAACAATCGTGAACAACTACAAGTCTGCTTGATCACCAAAAACAATAAAAAAAAGTGCGAGTTGAAGATAGGTTGGGATTTGAACTCACAACTTCATGGTCAGCAGACAGCATCCATAACCACAAGGCCAGAAAGGAAAAGATAAATCGTGGGTTTTGATAGAAAAATCGATACTGGCTTCCAGGGCAAATTGCAAACCATGGGAAAAGGCCGGAAACCTGGCCGAAATTCTAACTCCTTAACGGCTGGTCCAATTGTTCCGAATCCTTCACAGAACAATTTGCCGTGCCCTAACCAGCCCTTTTATGTACTTCGTTGTCCAATTTCCCCTTATCTTCATACTTTTTAAGACCAAAACCTGATTGCTAATCTTTTTGAAACAGACTATAGATTTTTTACAGAGTGATCTGCTCGGATACAGCAGTACCATGGTATAGATACCTCAAAATGCTCAAAAATGATATATGTCACAGTGAGACTACGATGTGTTATACTCCGAGCCAAAATTTCATGGCTCTGCGATGACCAGAAGCGCCATACTAAGCAGGTGATTTTTTGACGTGTTGCTTCGCACTGCGACTTGAGTTTTACGACTTTCGAAAAATCAACTTCTTGTCGCAGGTAAACAGCGGCTCGCCTCTCGCCAATAAAGCACCGCATACCAATCAAAACTAATGGAAGCACACACAAGGCTTATTGTTACTCTGTACTGGCCGTCGTGGAGCGATAGCAATTACCTAATTTCAGACCCAGAGTGAATTTGACGTGCACTCTAAAACGTGTCCGGTTTGGAGCCACCTCTGATTTGAACTTTTTTGAAGCGAAAAATTGGGCAACTTGGAGGCAATGGGTCAACACAAAGGAGTGGCTCAGTTCGATTGAATCTGGCCCCAGAGCAAACTTCAACATGCCAGTTTCCTTCCACAAACATATTTCGAGTGAAAAATCAACGCTGATGATCGGTTTGGGTCTATACAAATTTGGATGTCAAAGCGTTCCAATATCGAACCGTCTACTCTACTCATTCTTCCAAGTTGCTTCATGTTATGATCTTGCGTTTGAAAGCCCTAATTGAATATTGCGGCCAGCTGTATGTGGCCAGCTGTGTTTGATGGTACGGTACGGTACGGGACAGATACGGGATAGCGCCAGGCGTGATATAAACAAAGAAAGAAAGAAACACACAAACAAACAAATAAAAAACGAGAGAGCTTGGCAGCTCAGGGCCCTACGCTATACTTTTTTGCTTAGCTCAACGTGCATTTGAACTGATTGCAATGTTTTTTCCATTGATTGGCTACATCATTGTATTGCAAAAACGTTTCAATCAGACGGGATCTCGCTTCCGACGTTTCCTGTGACCGGCGCTGGCTCGCCCGTTCACGCTTATTTTGGAGACGAAGGGATCTCTCTTCCAAGGTATGTTTTTGCCGATGCATCCTATCACCTATTCGGCAACTAGCGTCCATTGTAATTGCATTTCCTTCTCGTCTGAGTCGTCTCCCTATTTCTTTCCAGAAAATCTCCCTATACAGTACCGGTAAATCAGGGATTTAGCAAATTAAGGGATACAAAAATCATTTTTCTCATATCTTTCTCATACATATTCATATCGCAGATTTCTCGTTTTTGGTAGGAATCGGTGAATCCTTTCTTCCGTGAGAAGGCAGTATTGCCTGTGCCCTGAGCGAATTGAAATAAAAGAATACTACCATCCTCATCCTTCCTCCACCTTTTTTTCTTAATTGGCCTCATTCTGGCATTTGCTTCCATGTAATTGGGCTTGTAGCCCGTATGTACTTGCGAATTCAAATAAAAATATACATACATACGTACAATACGTATAGATTATAGACCGGTTAGGAGGTCTATACAGGATATATAGACCGAGTAAAAGACCGAGGTCCCCCGAGGTCTTTTACGAGGTCTATATATCCTGTATAGACCAACTATGAGGTCCATAATCTATTTATCGTGTTCTCCACGCAATAGTTTCTCTTCATATACGACATATCCTTGTAATTTTAGTATTATACTATAGCCTATACCGCATTGTACGACATTGCAGGATCAAGGTCATTGTTTAAACTAGGTTCAGCATCGGTAGCACAGTGGCTGGGTGGTAAGGAAGAGTGACTGAGATTCACATGGTTGTGGGTTCAAATCCCATCTTGTGTATTTCTGCTTTCTTCAAAAATTTCTTTTTTCAAGTTGGAGAGAAAAATTTTAAGTCCAAGAAATTCTAAGGAGTCAAATATAAGTAGTCAAATATATTGTGTATTTGACTAAGCAGTCAAATACGCGATATATTTGACCGCTTAGGTATCAGGGAAATTAGTGGGGTCAAATACTAAGAAGGCGATAAAACAACATAATAGGAGGAATATTGTGGCCAAGTGTGTTACGGGACAGATACGGGAGCCAGCAAATATTGTGGCCAGCTGTTTGTGGCCGACTGTGCTTGATGGTACGGTACGTACGGGACAGATACGGGATAGCGCAATGCGTGACACAAACAAACAAACAAACAAAATACCAAACAAGAGAGAGCTTGGAAGCTCAGGGCCCTGCGCAATGCTGTGTTGCCTAGCTCATCGTGCATGTTATTAGAACTGATGGAAATGTTTTTTCCCTTGATTAGCTATATCATTTCAATGAATTACTGAAGTAACGTCTTCTGCATAGCTATGGGACCGGTGCTGACTCTGCCGATCACGGGCGTTCTGCAGTCTACGGGATGTCTGTGCTGACGTTTCCTGGGACCCACGGTGACTCTGCAGATCACGGGCGTTCTAGAGTCGACGGGATCTCTCTTCCGACGTTTCCTGTGACCGGTGCTGGCTCGCCTGTTCACGCTTATTTTGGAGACGACGGGAACTCTCTTCCAAAGTATGTTTTTGCTGATGCATCCTATCACCTATTCGGTAACTAACGTCCATTGCATTTCCTCCTCGTCTCCCTATTTCTTTCCAGAAAATTTCCCTATCTCTTAATTTGCTGGCCAAAAATCCTTATATAGGATTTGAAAATGTGTGCCTTTTATGCCATTGTTATTGGTCATCACGACCAATAATAACGGCATAATGGTTTTCATGGTAGTTGTAAATATGTTTGAGGCATGAAAGTTTACATTTTAGATTCATAGGGCGATACTATTTCTGATGAATACCCATTTTCAGCAATAATTAGAAATTTGAGCATAATTGTTCAGCTGCTGTCATGGAAAGGACTGAAGCAGTGAATGTGCAGAAGAACATTGCAGGTGTAACCGTTTGACGGTATTCTTGGAAAGGACAATGCTTGCTCAAGGCAACACAACTGATATAGGGCACTTCGTGCGTTCGTGCCCTAAGGTGATAACGCGAGTGCTGACAGGATAGGGAAAGGTGCAAGATACAGAGCTAGAGGGCAGATAAGGTTAGCGCTAACAGGGAACTGTTACACCATCCCTCCCTCCTAAGCGAGGCACAGGTGCCTCCAGGGAGTCAAGGAATATGTGGAAAGGGAATAATCAAATGAAATCGTGTCAACCAACAACGCTCATCTAATTGAAGCACCGTGCAAGGTAACCAAGGACAGTCAGGCGAGTGAAGATAGCGGAAATGGGGAAAATGTAAAACAGGAGGGGAATGGATTGCTTAACACAACAAGGATCAAGTGGGAATTCTCAAGGTACACGTGCAATTGAATTTGAGCGAGTAACATTTCGCGGTGACCATAGTGTCACTAACATGCCCTTGACGCCCTGTAGCGCCTCAGAGCAACTATCGGCCTATGGCTTCGTCGTCTGGGTACCCTTGCCACTTGACAAGGTACTGAGTCTGATGCCTTCGCTGGCGATCGTCAAGAATCTTCTCCACCATGTATCTGGTCTGACCGTGCAAGCCAGTGAACGGTGGTGGGGGTGGCTGCCGCCTGCCGGGAATAGTATTCTGCTCATACCGGCGCAGAGCAGTGACATTGAAGACAGGGTGGCACCGAATAGAGCTGGGTAGATCCAGCTGATAGGCGTTGGGTCCGATCTTCTTGATGATTGGGTGGGGCCCGAACCACTTAGGGCGTAGCTTCTGTGAAGGCTGATCCCGGGCTTCTGCGGTTGTTAGGAAATCCTTGTACACCAGCACCATGTCGCCAACCTTCAGGTTGCTGGGCACCCTTCCCTTGTCTGCATACTGAGCTTGTCTAGCCTGAGCGGCAATCATGGCGTCCTTTGCCAACTTGACGGCATCCGCCCGATCCTGGATCCAGTCTGGGGCACTCCCTCCTCCCCTCCGTGCCAGGAAATCTGGTGGGGACTTGGGATTAAGTCCATAATTTAGATAAAACGGCGTGCTAGAAGTGGAAGACTGATATGAACTATTAATTGCAAATTCGCAAAGACGCAGAAGCTTGTCCCAATTATCTTGTTTGTGGTTAACAAACGCTCTAAGCACATCCTCAATTACTCTATTCATTCTCTCAGTTTGCCCATCGGTCTGTGGGTGATTGGCAGTACTAAACGACAAGGTGGTACCTAATTGATGAAAAAATTCAGAAGTAAATCTCGGGTCGCGATCACAAACAATAGTGGAACTCAAACCGTGTAATCTAAACACATTCTGGAGATACAAATCAGCAGAACCCTTAGCGTCAATTTTGGAAGTCGTGGGGACTAAATGGACACATTTTGTAAGCCGGTCAACAAATGTATAAATTGCATCAAAGCCCTGAGGGGTCTGGGGTAAGCCAACGATAAAGTCCATGGAAATATCTTTCCAGGGGGTGTCTGGTACTGGGAGCGATTGCAGCAAACCGTATCTAGGCAACCCACCCTTAGTGCGCTGACATATGCCGCAAGATTTAACAAATTTCTTCACCTCAAGGCCCATCTTGGGCCAATAGAAGAATTGACGAAGCCGAAAATAAGTACGATCCCGTCCCTGATGGCCTGCCGTAACACAGTCGTGGTACTCCTGCAGGAGCTGAAGCCTTACTGCGCACTTGGGTACACACAAGCGATTGTTTGGTGCTGCACGGAGGTATAGGTACCTGGACTCTTCATCCCAATAGTACCGCTCGTGTAGATTATCAGAGGAATCGCCGCGCAGCCGCTGAATTATTGGGGAAAGCTGCTCGTCATTCTGATATGCTTCCGAAATCATCTCAGCAACACTATCACTCAGTTCCAAAGCAAACTCAATCGTATTCAAATGGGGTGCTGGTAGGATGGGTGGGCAATCCTTTTCCTCAACTACATTGCCAATTGCTGACCCGCGCAGATCAGGGCGGCGGGATAACGCATCAGCCATATTTTCCTTGCCGGGTTTGTGATTAACTGTGAAGTCATAGTCTGCAAGAAATTCAACCCATCTAGCTTCGCGCTTAGTGAGATTAGCTTTTGTGCTCAAGTAGACTGCGGCCATGCTGTCACTGAACACTTCAAAATGCTGGAATAGATAAATTCTCCAGGATCGCAGTGCAAACACCACCGCCAGGGTTTCGCGTTCTGCAGCAGTGTAATTTCGCTCCGCTTGTGACAGCTTACGACTGGCATATGCCACAGGATGCCAAGCACTATCGCTTTCCCCCTGTTGGAGAAGGACGCCTGCTATTGCAAAATCACTTCCGTCTGTTGGAACTCTGAAAGGCTTCTGCACGCTTGCTAGTTTCAACAGCGGTGCACTCAACAAGGCCTGTCTCAGGGATTCGAATGCATGCTGACGGGGGCCACTCCATTCGAACCTGGCATGTTTGCCAGTGATCTCCTCTAATGGCCGCGATATAGTAGAGTAGTGCTCAATAAATCCTCTAAAGTAGTTCGCAAAACCAAGGAACTGTCTTACCTCCGTAACTGTCGTCGGTGGCTGCCATTCCCTCACTGCTTTTTAAAAGCTTCTTTGGATCTGGAGCGATACATTCACCGTCGATGCGATGCCCTAGAAACAGAACATCCTTGACACCAAACTCACATTTCGACTGCTTACAGAATAGCCTATTTTTCCGGAGCGTCTCAAGAACTGTCTGGATATGTTCAAGATGATCTTGCCAGGATTTGCTGAAGATAAGAATATCATCCAGAAACACTACCACAAACCGCCGTAAGTACGGTTGGAGAATACTGTTCATCAGTGACTGAAACGTGGCAGGGGCGTTAGTTAATCCAAAGCCCATGACCCGGAACTGGAAATGGCCGAAGGGAGTATTGATAGCCGTCTTAGGTACATCTTCCTGACGGATCCTAAGCTGATTGTATCCCGAGCGTAAATCCAGCTTACTGAAGTATGAGCTACCTTGAATGGTATCAAACCGGTCATCAATGTTTGGGAGGCAAGCTTTGTTTTTGATGTTCAAATTCCGCCAATCACAAACCATGCGCAATGAGCCATCAGACTTTTTAACGAAAAAGACTGGGGCACCGTATGGTGACTTGCTGGGTTCGATGAAGCCCTTGCGGAGGAGTTCCGTGAGCTGGGCTTGCAATTCGTCCATCTCGGGTTTGGGGAGACGGTAGGCAGCCCGTGATGGAGGAACGGCGCCCTCCTCAGTCACAATCTCATGGTCGACATCCCTCTCTGGCGGAAGCTCGGTCGGCAGGTCGTCTGGAAAGATGTCCGAGTACCGCCGCAGAAGGTTAGCCAGCTGCTCTTGATGATCTGGTTTTGTCTGGCGGCTGATGGCTCGCTGTCCTCCTCCTCGTCGTCAGTAGCGTTGACCCACGCCAGGATTCTCTGCGCGCCTTTCCTCAACTCGCGGCGAGCCTGGGAACCAGATATGAGCATGCTCTCAATTGGCGGCGACTCCTGATGCTCCGTATCACTATTTTGGCCGGAAGGGGGTTTAGCAACGAGCGGCTCTCCGTTCAGTTTGACTTCATTGGTCTGAAAGTTGATATCCGGATTGTGTCTGGTCAGCCATGGCTTGCCCAGGATAGCATCATAGCGGCTCAACGGAAAAACTGTGAAAGATTGGGTGTCGCTGAAGTCTTTCACGATAACCTTTACCGGACCGGTCCTCTGCAGTCCCGATGATGTCGATGAGCCATCAGCCAGGGTTACCTTCAGTGTTTCGTCCTTGCTCTCCGTAACAAGGCCGTTTCTTTGCATGAAAGCTTCCGATATGAAGTCGTGCGTCGACCCCGAGTCAATAAGCATAATTGCCCGGCGGCCATTGATCCTGCCCTCACACGGAGAAGGTCATGCTCCAAAGGAAGCTCAGTGTCCTGTACTGCGAGATCAACGTTGCTGACATGGGATTCCTGTTCGGCAACATCTTCCGAATCAGCTTGCAGCGTCGGTTCTTCCAGCTCTAGTACGCTGTAACGGTTGCGTATGTCAACCGGGTAACCGTTGGGTGCTTTCCGCTTGGTCGCCAGCGAGCGCACGCCATTCTTCACTGGCGACCAGGGTTTGGGTGTTGATTGCTGGGACAATCCGGAGCTAGGTGAGCTGGCTTCCGACAAGCGAAGCATCCACCCTGCCGACTCAGGTGACGCCTCTCCTCCGGTGTTAGCCTTTGGGGTCGTACGGGCTGACTTCGGTGCTGAATCGGGTTCGGCTGTTGGTTCGCCGTTTGCGCTGACCTGATCGCTTGGCTCAGATCAGTGGGGTGCTCTCGCAGCACCCGGGTCTTGACAGATGGGTGCAGTCCATTTACGAACAGCAGTCCTCGGGTCAGCTCGTCGATCTCAGGCACTTGTAGGCTTAGGCGTGAGAACTCGGTGACATAGCTCTCCAAGCTTGAGTGCTGCCTGACAGCGAAGAGATCCAGTTGCACCCGCTCTTGATGATGCAACGGACCGTACACCTTGGCGAGGGCTTCACGCAGCGCTGGCCACGTCGAGAACTCCACACCCGTATCCAACGATGCGATGAGCCATAGCTTGGCGTTGCCGCTCAGGAAGCCCGCTGCGTAATCCACCATCACCGATGAGTCGGTGATTCCCAGTGACCGAATCGCCAGCTCAATTGAGAAAGCCCACTCCTTGAACTGCAAGGGTTTGCCATCGAGGATCGGCGGCTCCTTAGCGTGCCGAGGCTTCCCGGACGAATGAGCGGGCGGCACAGGGAGCGGTTGTTGTCGGTTGCTCAGACGGGCGCTGACTTGGCGACTGGCTTCACGGACCTCGCTGGCCAACCTGAATAGCAACACAGAAAGAACAAGGATCGCCACGACAATGGCGAGCTCCAAGAACACCATGTTAACCATCCTCTGCTACCAGTGTAACCGTTTGAAGGTATTCTTGGAAAAGACAATGCTTGCTCAAGGCAACACAACTGATATAGGGCACTTCGTGCCCTAAGGTGATAACGCGAGTGCTGACAGGATAGGGAAAGGTGCAAGATACAGAGCTAGAGGGCAGATAAGGTTAGCGCTAACAGGGAACTGTTACAGCAGGTGTGGCACGGGGTGGTTTCATGACGACATATCGCACATGCTGTCATGAAACTACCAGTTTTAAGGATACATTTTATTTAGCCTACCTTCGCCCAATATTTGATTATGCCGATACGTCTTGGGTTGGATTATCCTCTTCCACTGCTGCAAAGCTTGAAATACACCACAAGAAAATCCCTAAAATTCTCCTCCGTCAACCCTGCATGCTCTCATCATCCGCCCTTTATAAAATCGCTCACACAACCCCGTTATCACATGGACGCAGTGCACACCTGGCTTCTCTTGTCCATTCTATTAAGCTTGAGTTGTGCCCACCTCATCTCATGTGTTTTAATTGGTTCTCTTCTCTAAGAACTAGAAACTCGCTCTTATTCCCTAAGTATAACTCATCCACTCTTTTGCGCTCCCCTCTCTTTATTGCTTTTTCTGTTTGGCTCACTCTACCCAGAGGGAACTACACCCAAAAATCAAAACTTCATGGTCCGTAGCGTTTTGGACGCTGAGTCGAATGGTGAAGGTCCCACTTCGATCCGACCAAGCGTTCTTGAGATATATCAGTTTGCAATTGTCCATTTCGGGTCCGTGCCGTGACGTCACAAACCCGTGACGTCATTGAGACTTGGTGATCCTTTGGCCAGATCCAGAAACACTGGGATTTCGCATCTTCTTTCTGTTTGTCCATGGAAGAAGAGGGTATTTGTGTCATCATGGCTTCTGGCTGTGTTGTTGGCTACTATAATCTTACTGGTTACCCCCCTGGGATGAACCTGCACCAATTTCTGAAGGATTGTGCTTGGCACAGGCCGAGCAGTGCACCATAGCAGCTATCAAGCGACATAATTATTTGCTTGACAATTTAGGGACTACAATGTAAATCCTTCGCGTGTGCTCCAGCCATTTGGCAGAGGAGGATTTTCAGGAGGAATATTATGCACTCATCCGATGCGGACGCTGGTGGATGAAACTGTGGTGCGTCCTTTTTCGCACGCCACACTGTGAAGTGTCAGTCGAAAAGCGGAGGTGAGTGATATATTTCAAAAACACTAGCTACTGTATGTAGTTCTTTCTTTTCCAACGCATTTGTAGAATTGTTTTGGACTACATCACTACGAAATGTGAAGCTTTCCGAAACCGGCCTGATGAGGTGGACGGCAGTAGATCTCCTGTTTCCCTAGGCTATACTGCGTGCGATCGATGAACCTGTCTGCGATTGCTGTTTTTGATTTTACAGGAAGAAGATCAAGAGCGGCTGTACCATCGGTCGCAGTGACTCACTGTTGAGCTACGACCACTGACACCGCCCCAAGGTTATAGGGAGGACTGTTTGCAGCGCCAGCGCCTCTAGCTGGCATGTTTTTTTCCTGTATGAACACACAGTATGTACTGCTGATAAGCTACATCACGCAATGACCCGCAGTTCAAGGAGAGAAGATAGTCCAAATACCGGCAACGGTGTACACCTATTCGGGAACTCGTTGGGTTTTCTCAGTATGGATGCAGATGAGAGCCAGACATTATTATTATTATTGTGTGTATGCGTGCAAGCGCGTGAGTGTGTGTGTGCGCGCGCACGCGCGTGAGTGTGCGCGCACGAGCGTGAGTGTGTGCGTGCGCGTGCCCGTGCGCGCACGTGAGTGTGTTTGCGCGCACGCGCGTGAGAGACAGACATTATTATTGTGTGTGTGGGTGCACGCGCGTGAGTGTGTGTGTGCGCGCGCACGTGCGTGACACTGAGTGTGTGTGCGTGCGCATGCGCGTGAGTGTGTGTGCGCGCATGCGCGTGAGTGTGTGTGCGGGCATGCGCGTGAGTGTGTGTGCGCGCACATGCGTGTGCTTTTGTGTAATGTAATATAACATTCCAAAGATATTCACGTCATCTATTCTGTGTTCTCCTTTATGTCATTCTCTACCCATTTGCGGGACGGACATGGAATGACAAGTAGTAGATGCATTGCCGTTAGGGATCCTGAGGGATGTGTGGGTATGCAACCAAGTGCATGAGTGCGCGCATGTGTGCGTGCACAAGCATGTGCACAGGCACTTGTATACTTATGCACTCGTGTGCGCACGCGCTTGTGAAATTGCGTGTCTGCGTGCGTGAGCATGTGTGACTACTATACTATGTGCCCACCAAGGTGAGCACATGTGCGTGCGTGTGTGTGGGGCGCAGGCGGATATGTGCACACATTTTAGAATGATAATCAAGGACAGAGCTGTTCCGGTAATGCAGTCATGAGACACCACAGTAGGGCAAAACGCACTCAATATGCTACTGTGCTGCTGCTGCTGCTGCTAGAGTGCACAGCGTAATTGTTGGTACACAGCTACGTGAAATACAAGAGAACGTCTCAGCATTCTGTAAAGACTAAGTTAGTGAGAATGCAAAAGGTGAGAATGTATTTCGCCACAATACGAATTGAGTGCAGTCCACTTATGTGAGATAAAGCACAAGTGAACCGATACACATTGCACGACTTGCACGGAGATAATGCTAGCCATGTTACGCAGCAAACTCCATGTACAGGAGTACGAGTGAGGAGACTATTGATCTGAGTACTGTGCGAATACAAAATTTCACACAATTTACGATATGAAGAGATTCAGAACGATTCGATTTGTGAGCATTACGTAGGACTATACTGTGAAAACACTTACGGATTGTCAGGGTTGTCTGAGCTGCTTTGGCTGCCGCTTCATTTCGAAATAGCCTAGCCAACCGGTTGCCAGATGTTGCTGATGGAGAGCAACTTCTCCAATTGCAGTAATTTCTGCTTCATCCACATTTACAGCCCGAATGGAAGCCACCGCTTGCGCTGCCATATCCTTTCCTGAAAATTTCGGCTCTTGCCCGAAGCCAAACATTTTCAGCTCAGGCTCTGAGCTTTCAAGCTCGTCTGATACGTCGGAATCGCTCATGGTGAGGACGTCTTTGTCAGAACTATTCCTTTCACATACCAAAATACCTGTACTTCTGAGCTTGGCCCAGGCAAGCAAGTCTCAATGACGTAGAAGGGCGTGTTGGGGGTGTGTCGCGGCCGCATGACGTCATGGCGCGTCCCCCGAAAGTACAATTTAAACCGAAGATATCTCAGGAACGCTTGGTCGGATCGAAGTGGGACCTTCACCATTCGACTCAGCGTCCAAACCTCTACGGACCATGAAGTTTTGATTTTTGGGTGTAGTTCCCCTTTAAGGACATGACCTCACTCCGCCTGTTTAAAGGGGAAGTTAAGGCAAAAATTAAAATTTCACCAGTTGTAGTCTTCGGGGTGCTGAGTCGAATGGTCTTGGTCCGAGAAAGCTGAGACGCTCCCTTCCTACTTGAATCCCAATCGAACTCGCGCACTTCCACCGAAACTGGGTGACTGCGCCCTACTAGATGGGGATTTGTATGCAAAATGTCACTAAAAGCGCCGTTTCGTTCTTATAAAAGCACGGATGACCGCGATTGGCCCATATGTTATAGTCTTTTGGTCGCTGAGTCGACTGGTTTTGGTCCGAAAAGGCTGCGATGCAGCGTTCGCCCCTAATTCCCAATCGAACATGGTCGAACAAGCGGTCACGTGCTCCTGCGTACACCAGTCACCTGGTCACCGCGCCTGCAGGGTACAACTTACAGCCTGTTTTGACCTTTTTTGGGTGCAGTCCTGTCACTCGAGTTGAACCTTGGTGTGAAAGTTGTCGCCTGCTGGCGTGGTGACCAGGTGATTTTGGCACCCAGGAGCACGTGACCGCTTCTTCAACCATGTTCGATTGGGAATAAAGGAGGAACGCTGCATCGCAGCCTTTTCGGACCAAAACCAGTCGACTCAGCGTCCAAAAGAGTACAACATATGGGCCAATGGCGGTCATCCGTGCTTTTATAAGAACGAAATGGCGCTTTTAGTGACATTTTGCATACAAATCCCCATCTCGTAGGGCGCAGTCACCCAGTTTCGGTGGAAGTGCGCGAGTTCGATTGGGATTCAAGTAGGAAGGGAGCGTCTCAGCTTTCTCGGACCAAGACCATTCGACTCAGCACCCCGAAGACTACAACTGGTGAAATTTTAATTTTTGCCTTAACTTCCCCTTTAAGATCCGTGCCGCCCCTTATTTACTACGACATAAATCGCTCATTATCCACATGTCCTTTGCGTGTCTGTGTTTTTCAATGTTTTTATTTGACATTATCTTTCTTTACGGAGTTGTTGTTGCTGTTCATTTTGCTACTCTTTCTTTTTCCCTCCCCTTATTTTTATTTATCACCACGGTTGGCAATCAGCCACTCTCTTAACGTTGGCCGGTGTTTCCACCGAGTCTTGAGATGTTGTAATAAATAATTAATAATAATAATAATAAATAATAATAATAAAACCAGGTCCAATAAAATCTCAAATCCTATATATAGGATTCGAAAAATAGGGCACAGGCCTTAGTAATATTGGGCAAGGAGATGAGCCTGAGATGTTAGTGTTTGTAAAAATGTTCTTATTCAACTCTCGATATCTACTAAGGGCGCGTTTGGTTGGTACGAACTAGAACAGGATTCGCCAGAACAGCGCGTTTGGTTGGGACTGCACCTGTTCTGGGTCGGCCAGAACATGTTCTGCTCGCTCCGGCCTCGAGGCCGGAGCAGACCGAGCAGTTTCACTTTTTCACAGTGAAACCTGGCGGGAACATCGATTTTGTTCCCAAATGATCACGTGCATACGCTTTTGGGTTGAACTCGTCCTACCGTACTAAGTGACCATGGTGACCCATACACATTTTGAAGAATGCACCAAGTTTGGCACATTTTTCCACAAAAATGTGCTCTGTTTCTGGAGTACCGTTTGGTTGGCATGAGGCTGTTCCATGTGCACCAGCTGTTCGATCCTGTTCTAGATCGTACCAACCAAACGCACCCTAAGACCTAGCAAGGAAGGATTGGTCACATAGGTTTTGCTATTCTCATGCCACACCCATTTTGAGTTCAAAATTATGACCAAAATCCTATATACAGGATTTAGCAAATTAAGAGATACATGTACATCAGCGAGTCGTACACATAATACGACGTAGTATTGTGGCCAGCTGTTTGTGGCCAGCTGTGTTTGATGGTATGGTACGGTACGGGACAGATACGGGTTAGCGCCAGCAAATATTGTGGCCAGCTATTTGTAGCCAGCTAAATTTGATGGTACGGTACGGTACGGCACTGATACGGGATAGCGCCAGGCGTGACACAAATAAACAAACAAGGCCCCGAGAACGGGAAACCAAAAAACGAAACAAAAACAACAACATCAATTTACTGATTATGCACATTGCTTGGCAAATCACAACAATGATTAAGAGTTAAGCTGTCTTTTAGCCAAATAGCCAATTTGACGCGGAAATCTGCGATAGTAGTGCAGGACTTCAGGTCGTCTGGTAAATAATTCCAAACAAGAGCCGATTTACTTGAAAAGACAGAAAGCCAGCCATAGATCTATAGCGATTGGTACTCATGTTATGAGTTGTTGAGCCGCGAGTAGTTTGGGTAGACGTACAGATGGGAAAGAGAGACTGCAAGCAAACAGCCGGCTTAATACAGTAACAGTGGAACATGAATACAAGGAAGAAAAATACTGATGGATATTGGAAAGAGGAAACATTGAGGTGGTGAAGAA
Source organism: Sycon ciliatum (assembly GCF_964019385.1). NCBI lineage: Eukaryota > Metazoa > Porifera > Calcarea > Leucosolenida > Sycettidae > Sycon > Sycon ciliatum. The sequence goes on along the minus strand of NC_088645.1, from coordinate 20,322,716 downwards.
GTGGCGTGATATTAGCTTGGGGTGATGCGCCACAAGCAACTCGTACAGCGCGCCGGTGGAGTGAGGCTATCTTTTTTTCTATTTTATTAGAAGCTTTTCCGCGTTGGCATCAATGCAATGTAGATATACACAGCATGTATAGCTTTCGCATAAGCCGAAGCGACAACAGCCAAACAGGATATTGATGGCGATAATTATAAAACATATGCGATATAAAACGCGTGACGAAAATAGAATACAATTAAAACAAGCAAACGAGCAGCTCAACCGAGTTGAATTTGAATTTGCTGATCATTACCAGGGTTCATCTGTGAGCAGCACCATATCTCTCCAGGATACGGCCGCTGAGGTAGCTCCACGCCCCGCGATTCTGGGCGATGCTCCACAAGATCTGCCGAGGTCTTGAGGGTCCTCCCAACCAGCTCGAGATCGTGTTTGAGCACGACCGGCAGAGTTGTGCGCGGCCTGCCCCTCCAGGTAGGCTCAGTGGATGGCTTGAAATAGGAGCACATTGACAGGTTCGCCGGTGCACTCTGGTCCAGCCGCAGCACGTGCCCAAACAGACCCCAGCGGGCTACCAGGATCGAGATACCAAGTAGTGTTGAGTTTGTCCTCTGGTACAGGGTGCGGATATAAACGAAATGTATACAGGGAGAGCATATAGATCAGGCTGAATAACACCGACAACGAAAGTACGGCGGGCAAACAGGTTCATCTGGTGGAAAGATCGGCGCAGTATACCGATCTTCCGTGAGGCTTTCCGGACGACATTGTTAATGTGTTGGTCAAAGGACAGCTTATTGTCGACAACGACTCCTAGGCATCTGGTGCTTTCCACTTCCCCTAGCGTAACATTTGACAAGGTGATCTGCAGTTATTGCCTTTGTTGTTGTTGGGTAAGTTGGGAGTTAAAGCTGTGTGGACCATGGCTAGCGCCAGACGTCACTGAGCCAGCTATCACGGCAGCCACATGTCTCCAGTGTTCTGCAGAAGGCGTCAGTCGCCTTCAGCCAGCTATGGCGCAATGGGCGATCTCTGTACATAACAGCCCGCAGACTTTGGTACATTGTCATCGTGCAAGCACGACTAACGTATGCATCCAATCCATTTTTCCCGTCGCTGACACAGCAGCTGCAGAATCGTTTAATCAAATCCAGCAAATCCGGATATCGTGCAATTCACCGACTCTCCAGCCGTGCATCCCCAGCCCCCTCCTCGTGAACTGATCTATTCGATCCCTAGCTCACATTTTTCACTACAAGGTTTTGTTTTTTCGTTTTCCGTTGCCTACATGATCTTGCAAGTCCTCTTTTCTGCACCTACTTTCAGTTGACGGCTAATACAGGCCAAGCATCCCGAGATGATCGCCGAAGTGCTCCAGGGCAGGAACAGCGGCTACTGCAATTGCCTTTCCTTCCTGGACCTTCCGGTCGTCATTCATTGACATTTGTGGGAAGCACTCTTTGGAATGCCCTTCCCAGTGATATTCGCCTCCACAGTGCGGCTTTTGCATTTAAACTGGCTCTGAACAGAATTATTGTAATTAAATTTTGTAACCAGTGTTAACCGCGCTCCTTCCTTGCCTACACATTACTGCATGTGTTTCTCTGTGTGTTCTCCACTGCATGCTTACACATTCACCCACCCATTTGAATTATGTACATACTTTGTGCTTTGGCATTATTATGTTATGATTCTTTTTAATATTTCCTTCTCTCATAATAGTCTAATCGCTCTTAGCAGGAACCGGAGGTTTTCCTCGGGTGGAAAGGCAGATGTGCCTGTGCTCTAAACGAATTCAAATAAAAGAAACAAACAAACAAACAAAAAGTAACGTCTTCTGCATAGCTACGGGAACGAGAGAGCTTGGAAGCTCAGGGCCCTGCGCTATGCTTTGTTGCCTAGCTCATCGTGCATGTTGTTAGAGCTGATGGAAATGCTTTTTCCTTTGATTAGCTACATCATTGTTTTGCAAAAACGTTTCAATGAGATACTGAAGTACAAGTAACGTCTTCTGCATAGCTATGGGACCGGCGCTGACTCTGCCGATGACGGGCGTTCTGGAGTCGACGGGATGTCTGTCCTGACGTTTCCTGGGACCGGCGCTGACTCTGCCGATCACGGGCGTTCTTCTTCTTCTTATTATTATAATACTGACGGCAACTAACATCCATTCTGATTGCATTTACTCGTCTCCTTACTTCGTATTTCTTTCCAGAAAATCTCCCCATGCAGCAGGGAGTCGTTTACATAATATGACTCCCTGCTATACATCTACATGACTGACTTGTCAGTTTGAGCACTCTGGCAAGATACGTTCGGGCCTGATTGGAAATTTTTATTTTCATTGCTATCAGGTTCGGCCTCATTTTCTCTGTGCTGCGCTGATGAGTTCAAAAAGAACGAAACATCATGCTGTCCGCAGATTGAGTGACTGTATATACGTTATAATTATTATCAAGAGTACATAACCCCCCAGAGTGTGCAACGCCGATCCAGCTCTGTGTAGGGTCTTGGTCGAGCGGAATCGGATCTTCTGATGTCATGCGTACACTTCACACCAGCCGGTCTCGAGGCAGGGCACCATTGTTTTTGATCCAAGAGTACCCGCGACTTCCCGGGTTCCCCTCGGATGTGTACGGTATTATGACGCAAAGATCCGATTCCGCTCGACCAAGACCCTATGCAGAGCTGGATCAGGCGTTGCACACTCTGGGGGGTTATGTACTCTTGTTATTATGCTATCGGCCTACATGCGATTTCCGGGCTGGTCGACAGGCGACCCAGCCAGCCTGCTAGTGGCATCTCGGCCTCGCACACAAATCCACACAAAATTTAATGTTACTGCACTGAATGCATCCCCCCCCCCCCATACACTTCGCATATATGCTCATTCTCTTGATGGTACCGTACTTTTGATGGTACGGGACAGGTACGGGATAGCGCCAGGCATGTCGATCGCAGAAACAAACAAAAATATTGTGGCCAGCTGTCTTTGCTGGTACGGTACAGTACGGGATAGATACAGGATAGCGCCAGGCGTGACACAAACAAACAAACACACAAACAAACACCAAATTAAAGCTGTGTGGACCCTGGCTAGCGCCAGACGTTACTGAAGTAACGTCTTCTGCATAGCTACGGGAATTAATGATCATTTGAAACCCATGCTATGAAAATATGAGAGTTCATTCTTGTTAGCAATACATGTATATTCTTTAACACAACCACACCATAACCAATAAGCACGGCGCAAGGTTTTCACAATTGCTTCACGGATTTGTGCTGATCCAGTGCACGTACAATTATCATGATGTCGAGTATCATACATGTACTTGAACAAATACAACTCTCCGTAGACGAATTGCCTGTATACCGGTGAATGTACGACATTTATGCACCTGTATATAAGCGGGTGATTGCCTTGATGTCAGCGTTTCCGCAGCCTAAGCAGATCCATTTGATGGCAGCGTTCTCACCGCAAACAGTGTGACTTTGAATCTTCAGAACCAGCAGCGGAAGCACCAGTGGCAGCAGCCACACCAGCAGGACCGGCAGCACTCAAGAAAATCGCGGCACGATGGCTGAAGTGCCATCTCCAACACAGGAAGCAGAGGATGGCGTGGTGTACGAAGCACATCACTTTGTGAACCTTTCCGAAGATCCTATACCACTGATACTAGTTTTATCAGATGAGGATGAGGCAACACCTGCACCAGCAGCAGGACCAGACGGTGAAGCCGACAATCCTCCAATCATTGTGGTCTCTTCCGACGACGATGAAGGAGGACATTCACCACCAGCAACATCCCCTGCACCACCACCGGCGGCAGTAGGACCAGTACGAACAGCAGCAGCAGCAGTAGCAGCAGCACGAGCAGCAGCACTTGCACCAGCAGCGGCAATACCAGCAGCACTTGCACCAGCAGCGGCAATACCAGCAGCACTTGCACCACCAGCAGCACTTGCACCAGCAGCGGCAATACCAGCAGCACTTGCACCAGCAGCGGCAATACCAGCAGCACTGGCAGCAGCACTAGCAGCAGCACGAGAAGCAGTAGCAGAAGCCGCAGCAATAAAGGATGCAACAGCAGCAGTAATATCAGCAGCAGAAGGACCATCTGGGTCAGATTACACGGCCATGGCGACATGGCCGTCAGACAACATGGGTGGCTTCGACCGCGAGGCTTTCATCACGCCTCCGGCACAAGAGTTCATGTGCCCAGCATGCGGAAGGGTTTTACGCCACCCCATGCTCGTGGTAAGGTGTGGCCATCATTTCTGCCACAGCTGCATCACGGAAGCCCTCAAGTAAGTCACACGTTTGGACTTAAACTATCTGCATGACCATGTGCACACATTCACGTCTATCTATTGTGGTCACCACATCCCAAGGTCGCACAGCATTACTCTCTCCCACCGGACAAAGAGAGTTCATGATAATAAGACCGAGTACCGACTGGTTATTGTTAGTACTAATTATGTGTTTATGTGTATGCGTGTGTATGTACATGTACATTTATGCACGGTTGTGCTTGCGTGTCTGTGTGTGTTGTGCGTGTGTGTGTGTGTGTTGTGCGTGTGTGTGTCTTCTGTGTTCTCTGTGTATTTTCTGGTAACTTTGTTTTCAAAGGCATAATGAGCTGTGCCCATTGGACGGAGGGTGGCTGTCCTGGGGGGAGGCAGAAGATGTAAGTTATATAAAAAAACAAAAAGAACATTTACACGACCACATACACGCCCACATACACACCCACACGCACACGCGCATAATTATACACACACACACACTCACACTTGTTGTGCTGTTCTGTTGCCTCGTTGCAATTCATAATATCAGTTATTTGGTGGTTTATGAGAGAATGTTAGTGGCTGCAAAAATCACAGCGTCGAATGGGGTCATTTACTTGGCAGTGACGCTTACCACGTGTAATGTAAATCGATAGACTTTGGCGGCGCGCAAAGTTTGCGTTTTCAAGAATTTCGCCGGTTCACGGCAAGAAACTTTCGCGATTTAATCTCTTCAATTGGATTGGGTACAGTCAAAAATCAATGCACAGAGCAGTTTGCGGTGATATGTATTCGCGAAAGTTTGCTGGTAGCGAAAATAGCGAAAATTCCTCACTTTACAGTATGTCCCCCCCCTCCCCCCCCCTTCCATACACGCACACGTTCTTGAAACCTGTCGACCTCACTGTATCGTGCAATTCACCCTAATCTTGTCGACGCATCGACCCTTCCCTTAGGAACATTTGAAGTTGAGATCGATGGTATTGTCTTGGTGTCATGTACTCAAATCTGCAGTTGGTACAGGATCGAAGCCTGAAGCGCCGTATAGGGGAGTTAAATATTACCTGTGAGAATATGGTAGACGGCTGCACGTGGACAGGCCAATTATCTTCATACAATGTAAGTAAAGTCGCTCTCCGTATAGTTCTTACCCTCTCCCTCTTCTTATCCATCTCTTTTTTTCTCTCTGTCTCTCTCTCTGTCACTTTCTGTCTGTCTGTCTCTCTCCCTCTCTCTCCGTCTGTCTCTGTATCTCTCTAGCACTCCCTCTTACTCCAGCTCTAGCTCTCCGTCTATTAACCTAGCTGTCTCTCTCGCTTCACATCTCTTTCTTTCTCTAGCTCCGTCTCCCTTCTCTTTCTCTTTCTCTCTTTTTCTTTCTCTAACCGTCTGGCTCGCTCGATCTCGCCTTCTCTCTATCTCTCTAGCTCTAGCTCTCCGTCTCTCTATCTTTCTCTGTCTTTCTTTCTCTAGCCCTCTCTCTCTTTCTCTCTTTCTATTTCCCTTTCTTTTTCTCTCTCTACATTCTCTCAAATCTCTCTCAAATCTTTCTTCTCTCTCTCTTCTCTCTCTCTTCTCTCTCTTCTCTCTCTCTCTCTACTCTCTTTCTTCTCTCTCCCTCTTCTCTCTCTCTCTTCTCTCTCTTCTCTCTCTCTCCTCTCTCTCTTCTCTCTCTCCTCTCTCTCTCTTCTCTCTCTCTCTTCTCTCTCTTCTCTCTTCACTCTCTCTCTTATCTCTCTCTCTTCTCCTTCCCTCTCTTTCGCTCGCTTTCGCTCTCTTCCCTCTCTTCCCTCGCTTTCGCTCTCTTTCCCTTCGCTCTCTTTCGCTCTTTATCTCCTTTTTATCTCATTTTCTCTCTCTCTATCTCTCTCTCTCTCTCTCTCGTACGTTGTTCGTTCTTTGTTTGTGTTAACGAAATTGTTTATGTTGAACATGTTTGTGTATGCGTGTGTGCATGTGCGTTTACATATTATACCCCCTGCAGGCACACGTCACCCGGGACCATAGTTAAATGTACATGTACAACCATGCATGCATAATACATTCACCCCACCTTGTTTTTCAACATGTGTCCGTGTTTTTCAACATGTGTCCAGGGGAACCTGAACTTAAGTTTGGTTTTAATAAAAAATATCAAACTGTCAATCCTGAAAATGGTACTGTCACTGTCTGCACTGCATGCAATGCAAGCAGTATGGCTGTTGATAATTGCATGGGTATATCCAATATAACCAAATCAAAAGTTTTGTTACGTCTACGTTTTCATGGCGTGAGGATGAAGTTGTTGTGTTCTTTATTGAATACTGTGTATGTATGTATCGTGTGCTGCATGAGAGATGTCGCGGGCCTTCCTCTCGGTCGACATCTAGGTGCTGATCCATGCAGAAAGGGCTTGGAGAAAACGTCATGTCTCGTAACATGGCCAAACCATAGCAACTTAAATTTCTTGACTTCGTTCGCTTGCCGCATCCTTGCTCCGATAATGTCATTGCTTTCTTCCAGGATAGATTGGTTGGTACGCCGGTCGTGGTATGTTACTCCTAAGAGTCGACGGAAGCATTTCATCTCGAAGGATGACATTTTTTTCATTGATGAGGCAGATAATGTCCAAGATTGGCATCCGTATAAAACAGTCGCTAGCACAATAGACCTAACAAAACGAAATTTAGTTGGCAAAGAAAGTGATGGCGATTTCCAAATGAATTGAAGCTCAATGATCTTTTGCTTCCTTAGTGCTAAGCGTCTGCTTATCTCCACATCGGACTTGCCATCCAACGTGATTGCGGCACCTAAGTATTTAAACTGGGATACCTCTTCTATTCGCTCATTGCCTACTTGAATGCACCCCAGATCACCACCGCCCTCCGGCGCTGCCATTGACTTGGTCTTGGAAGCATTGATCTGCATGCCTAGTCTTGTTGCACTCGTATCCACGCGCTCGGTCAGGTCCATCAGCTCTTCCACAGACGATGCGATTAGATCTATATCATCCGCAAAACGGAGGTTGGTCACGCACATGCCGCCGATACATACTGACCCATCAAACTCCCCCAAAGCGTCATACATGATGTACTCCAGGAATACGTTGAACAGACAAGGCGAGAGTAAACAGCCGTGCCTGACACTCACTGACGTGGTGAACCAGTCGGTGATAGTGGATCCAACAACGATGGCAGCTTCAGTAGTAGCGTAAAGCGCTTCAATCAGGTCCACAATTCTTGCTTCGATGCCATGCGCTCTCATAATCTTGAATAGCGCTTTGTGCCAAACCTTATCGAAGACCTTACGGAAATCGATGAAGCAATGATACACAGCCCGCTGATTGAATACTGTAGAACGGGTAATTTTAGCGATGTAAAAACCCTAGCGAATTTAGCGCTCTACTCATTTTCGCTAAAGTTTCAAGTCGCTAATCCATTGAGACATTAGTAGTGCACTGGTAATCCGTGAGTAAAATCGCCGCAAATCGCTAAAATAAAACGTCGCTAACCGGTTGACAATGAGAACGCTTAAATTAATAGTCGCTAAAATTAACCGGTCTACAGTAGTGATAAATCGCAAAGAGGCAAAATCCTCATGACACTTCGGTAAAGCAATAGTGTGTGTGAGAGGTAGGAGCGGGGATAAGTAGTGGAGGGAGAGAAAAGTACGAAATATTTACAAGAGCATCAATGGTCTAATCAGGAAATTTGTTTGATGTCGGCGTTCCCGCAACCTAAGTAGTGCAAGGTGGAAGCTTCAGCACCAGCAGCAGCGGTATTACCAGTAGCAGCAGCATAACCATCAGGAGCACAACAAGCAACACCAGCAGGACCAGCAGCACTCGAGGCAGAAACAGCGGCACGATGGCTGAGGACGTACCACCTCCAGCACCGGCAGAAGCCTATGTCGCTGTGTACCAAGCGCATCACGTTGTGTAGAATGCCGACGGTATAGGAGACAATCCTCCATTCATAATAGCAATACTATCCGACGACGAAGACCTGCAGCACTGGAGGTAGCAGTATTGACACGATGGATGAGGAAGTACCAGCTCCTGGACCGGCAGAAGCCCATTAAATTGTTTACTATGCCGACGGTAAAGGAGACAATCCTCCATTTATAATAAGAGTATCAATGGTCCAGGTCTATAGTAAACCTTGTGATATATCTTTCACGGCGTTGGGCTTGAAAACTGGCAAGCTTGAAATGCATCTATTTCCCGGGGGCAAAGTATTAAAATGAAACAGCCTAGCACTTGCATGCGTCATCCGCTTGCGCGAGTGAGTAGCAATAGCAGGGGGAATAAGAAGCAAGTTTCTACTGCCACACCGAGTATATCCGCCATAGAGCGATGGAGAAGAAACGTTTAAATAGGCGGCTAGAGGCACTCTGAAAGCAAAACTAGTAACCACAATGCCTTGCTTTTTTACGCTAATACTTATGCACCTATCCAGCTTCAGCCACAGTGGGTTGGTCAAAGACAATGATTGAGATACGAGAGGCACCTGGTTCAAGTCCTGCTTGGTAGCGGTTTTTCCAGCCTTAACTTTGGTGTCTCTCAATGGATTTGAGTGACATTTTCACCACACACTCCTGCCACTATGCTGGCCCTCTGGACATGATTTAAGAGTTCTTGCGCCTCACTGACAAGCTTTCCAGGCCGGAAAAACTCAAAATTCCGGCATAGTGCCACGGTCAAGGTCGAAGCGGCGCTTGATGGAGATGAACGACCTGTCAGATACAAGAGTACCAACACCGCCATAGCCTCTTGCTGGCAAATTACCAGAGCAGGTCGTAGGTGGGCGGTCCAGACGGTTTGGCGTGTATTAATCCTAGAATTTAGATGTCTATGGCAGCTGGCAGCCACGTTTCACATACTTGAAGTAGGCAAAAATTGAAATTATGTCTGGAGAATGCTGCTTACAGACTTGCCAAAGCTCAGCTAGCATTTTCACCATGAAGTGTCAGTTAAGTGAAAGCCCTGAGAGGAATGAAGATAATTGGGCAGGTTGATTGGGAGTTTCAGTAGTGTGTTGTCCAGGACCAGGAAAGCATGGTGGTGCAAGTGGATGGAGCGACAAACTTAGTTTCCGTTGAGTGTTGTGGGGACTTTGACTCGGACGACAATGGTAGACCTTGTTGCTCGTCGCGTTGTCTGCAAAATTGCTGTCAATTCATGTTCATTTGAAACACATGCCATGATTATGAAAATATGAGAGTTCATTCTTGTTAGCAATACATGTATATTCCTTAACCCAACCATACCATAACCGATACGCACGGTGCTAGGTTTTCACAATTGCTCCACGGATTTGTACTGATCCAGTGCACGTACAACTATCATGGTGTCGAGTATCATACTTGAACAACTACAACTCTCCGTAGACGAATTGCTGGTACATGTACATGTATACCGGTGAATGTACGACATGTATGCACCAGTATATAAGCAGGTGATTGCCTTCATATCAGCTGTACCAACGCCTGAGAAGATCCATTTGATGGCAGCGTTCCCAACCCAAACAGTGTAACGTTGAAGCTTCAGATCAAGCAGCGGCCGCACCAGTAGCAGCACCAGCAACACCAGCAGGACCAGCAGCACTCTAGGTAACAGGTTCACGATGGCTGAATATCCAGAACAAGCAGCAGCCCTAGCAGCAGCAGAAGAAGCACTAGAAGCAGCACTAGCATTAATAGCAAGAACAACCGAAGAAGTAGAATTAATTGCAGAAGCAACCGCAGCATTAATAAATAAGAAAAAAAAAGCAGCAGAAAACGCACCGTATCCTGACGAATACACGGCCATGGTGACATGGCCGTCAAACAACATGGGTGGCTTCGACAAGGAGGCTTTCATCACGCCTCCGGCCCCAGAATTAACGTGCCCAGTATGCAGGGGGGTGTTACGCCACCCCATGCGTGTGGTAAGGTGTGGCCATCATTTCTGCCACAGCTGCATCACCGAAGTCCTCAGGTAAGTCACACGTTTGGAATTAAACTCTCTGCATGACGATGTGGACACATTCACGTATATTATTGAAACCACATGGCAAGGTCGCACAGCATTACTCTCTCCCACCAGACAAAGAGCGTTCATGATAACAAGACCGTGTACCGACTGGTTAGTGTTAATTATGTGTGTGTGTGTGTGTGTGTGTGCGTGTGTATGTGTGTGCGTGTGTATGTGTGTACGTGTGTATGTGTGTACGTGTGTATGAGTGTGAGTGTGTATGTACATGTACATGAAAGCACGTGTGTGTTGTGCGTGTGTGTGCGTGTGTGTGCGTGTGTGTGCGTGTGTGTGCGTGTGTATGTTTTGCTTTTGTGTTGTGCGTGTGTGTGTGTCTTCTGTGTTCTCTGTGTATTTTCTGGTAACTTTGTTTTCACAGGCGCAAGGAGCAGTGCCCAATGGACAGAGGATCGCTTTCTTGGAATGTGCTAGGAGACGTAAGCTACTTGATATACATATAGAACATTTACACGCCCACGCACACGCCCACATACACACCCACACGCACACGCACATATGCGCACAAACTCACACACGCACACCTGTTGTGCTGTTGCCTCACTGCAATTTAAAATATCAGCTATTTGGTGCGTGATTAGAGAATGTGAGTGGCTGCAAAACCCACAGCGTCCAATGGGGTCATTTACTTGGCAGTGACGCTTTCCACGTGTACTGTAAAGCGATGTACTTTTGCCGCGCGCAAAGTTTGCGTTTTCAACACGCAAACGTTCTTGAAACCTGCCGACCTCAAAGTCTCGTACAATTAAACGTAATCTTGTCTATGCATGTACCCATCCATTGGGAACATTTTAAAGTTTAGATATATGGTATTGTTTTGGCGTCATCCAGTCAAATATGCAGTTGGAGGTAGATGGAAGCGTGAAGGGCCGTATTGGAGAGTTATTAATTATGTGTGAGAGAAAGGTGGACGGCTGCACGTGGACAGGCCCGTTATCCTCGTACAATGTAAGTCAAGTTGCTCTCCGTATGGTTTTTCTCCTCTCCCTCTTCTTACCTATCTCTTTTTCTTTCTTTTTCCCTCTCTCTCTGTCTATCCTTCTCTATCTGGCTGTCTCTGTTTCTCTCTACCACTCCCTTTCTCTCCAGCTCTATCTCTCCGTCTCTCACCCTAGCTCTAGCTCTCCGTCTCTCTCTTTTTTCTCTAGCTCTGTCTCCCTTCTCTTTTTCTCTTTCTCTATCTTTCTTTCTCTAGCCCTCTTTAGAGCTCGCCTTCTCTCTCTCTTTCTCTAGCTCTAGCTCTCCATCTTTCTATCTCTCTGTCTTTCTTTCTCTAGCACTCTCTCTCTTTTCTCTCTCAAACTCTTTTCTCTTTCTCTCTTCTCTCTCTCTTTCTCTCCCTCTTTTCTCTCTCTCTTCTCTTTTCTCTCTCAAACTCTTTTCTCTTTCTCTCTTTTCTCTCTCTTTCTCTCCCTCTTTTCTCTCTCTCTTCTCTTTTCTCTCTCTCTTCTCTCTCTATCTCTCTATCTCTCTCCTCTCTCTCTCTATATCTCTTCTTTCGCTCTCTCTATCTCTCTCTCTCTTCGCTCTCTCTATCTCTCTCTCTTCTCTCTCTCTCCTTTTTCTCTCATTTTACTCTCTCTTGTACGTTGTTCGTTGTTTGTGTTAACGAGTTTGTTTATGTTGAACATGTTTGTGTCTGCGTGTGTGCATGTGCGTATACATATTATACCCCCTGCAGGCACACGTCACTCGGGACCATAGTTAAATGTACATGTACAGTCATGCATGCATAATACATTCACCCCACCGTGTTTTTCAACATGTGTCCGTGTTTTTCAACATGTGTCCAGGGGACCCTGGACCTAAGTTTGGTCTCAATAAAAAGTTTCAAACTGTCAATCCTGAAAATGGTATTGTCACTGTCTGCCCTGCATGCAATGAAAGCAGGATGGCTGTTGATAATTGCATGGGTATATCCAATATTAACAAATCAATAGTTCTGTAACGTCTAAGTTTTCACGGCGTGAGGATAAAGTTGTGTCCTTTATTGAATAGTGGTAAATCCCGAACAGGAAAATCCTAATGACACTGGACCCACTTGGGTAAATCTTTGGGCGCGTGAGAGGTAGGAGTGGGGAGAAAGAGTGGAGGGAAAGAAAAGTACGAAATATTTACAAGAGCATCAAATGGTCTAATCAGGAAATTGTTTGATGTCGGCATTCCCGCAACCTAAGCAGTGTGAGGTGGCAGCTTCAGCACCATCAGCGGTATTTCCAGTAGCAGCTGTATACACCGCAGCAGCAACACCGGCAGGACCACCAGCACTTGAGGCAGAAACAGCGGCCCGATGGCTGAGGAAGTACCACCTCCTGCACCGGCAGAAGCCAATGTCGTTCTGTACCAAGCTCATCACCTTGTGTACTATGCCGACGGTATAGGAGACAATCCTCCATTCATAATTGCAATACTGTCTGAAGACGAAGAAGCAGTCCACTCCCTGCAGCACTCGAAGCAGCAGTAGCGACACTATGGATGAGGAAGTACCAGCTCCAGCACCGGCAGAAGCCCATCACATTGATTACTTTGCCGACGGTAAAGGAGACAATCCTCCATAAGAATATCAATGGTCCAGGTCTATAGTGATAATTATATCCTTCATGGCGTTGGACTTGAAAACTGGCAAGCTTGAAATGCATCTATTTCCCGTGGGCAAAGTATTAAACAGCACAGCACCTGCATGCGTCATCCGCTTGCGCGCGTTAGTAGCAATGGCAGGCGCTGTTACCCCGAGTTTATCCGCCGTAGAGCGATGGAGAAGAAACGTCTAAATAGTCGACTAGAGGCACTGTGACGGCAGCGTCAGAAAAAGCATAGTGCGCGCTGCTGCGCAAAACACCTTGTGTGAGTAGATGAATGGCAATGCATGATGTCAGCGCTCCCCCAACCTAATCAGAAAATTATTTTGATGTCAGCTTCCCCGCAACCTTAGCAATGTAAGGTGGAAGCTTCAGCACCAGCAGCGGTACTACCAGTAGCAGCTGTATATCCAGCAGCAGCAAGACCAGCAGGACCAGCGTGTTTGTTTATGTTTAACATTGCTGTGTATGCGTGTGTGCATGTGCGTATACATAATTATATCCCTGCATTCACACGTCACTCGCGACCATTGTTTAATGTCACATCATGTAAAATGATCCGAAAAGGGGGCTTATGTCTTTTCACGCAGAACTGAGAAAGGAGCATTTGAAAGCTAAGTTTTCCGCATAAAGCAATGTGTAATTCACTTATTCAAACCCCTATACATGTTACTCTGTTAAAGATGAAGATTTCGGACCTTGATTGTTATACAGTGATCTGCTCGGATACAGCAATGTCATTATTATTATTATTTCCGTAGCTATGCAGAAGACGTTACTTCAGTAACGTCTGGCGCTTGCCAGGGTCCACACAGCTTTAATTCCCGTAGCTATGCAGAAGACGTTACTTCAGTAACGTCTGGCGCTAGCCAGGGTCCACACAGCTTTAATTCCCGTAGCTATGCAGAAGACGTTACTTCAGTAACGTCTGGCGCTAGCCAGGGTCCACACAGCTTTAATTCCCGTAGCTATGCAGAAGACGTTACTTCAGTAACGTCTGGCGCTAGCCAGGGTCCACACAGCTTTAATTCCCGTAGCTACTTCAGTAACGTCTGGCGCTAGCCAGGGTCCACACAGCTTTAATTCCCGTAGCTATGCAGAAGACGTTACTTCAGTAACGTCTGGCGCTAGCCAGGGTCCACACAGCTTTAATTTGGTGTTTGTTTGTGTGTTTGTTTGTTTGTGTCACGCCTGGAGCTATCCCGTATCTGTCCCGTATCTGTGACTACAAAGGCTCTACAGGATTGTGCATAACAGCTGTCCACAATATTTGCGGGCTCCTGTATCTGTCCCGTACCGTAAAACGTCAGGACAGACATCCCGTCGACTCCAGAACGCCCGTGATGAGCAGAGTCAGCGCCGGTCCCAGGAAACGTCAGGACAGACATCCTGTCAACTCCAGAACGCCCGTGATCGGCAGAGTCAACGCCGGTCCCGTAGCTATGCAGAAGACGTTACTTCAGTAACTCATTGAAACGTTTTTGCAATACAATGATGTAGCTAATCAAAGGAAAAAAACATATCCATCAGTTCTAACAACATGCACGATGAGCTGGGCAACAAAGCATAGCGTAGGGCCCTGAGCTTGCAAGCTCTCTCGTTTGGTGTTTGTGTGTTTGTTTGTTTGTTTGTTTGTGTCACGGCTGGAGCTATCCCGTATCTGTCCCGTATCTGTCCCGTATCTGTGACTACAAAGGCTCTACAGGATTGTACATAACAGCTGTCCACAATATTTGCGGGCTCCTGTATCTGTCCCGTACCGTACCAATATTCGTCGTATTATGTATACGACTCCCTGATGTAGAGGGAGATTTGGAAAGAAATACGGAGACGAGGAGGAAATTAAATTAGAATAGACGCCGAATAGGTGATAGGATGCGTCCGCATTAACATACATGTACTTTGGAAGAGAGATCCCGTCGTCTCCAAAATAAGCGTGAACGAGCGATTCAGCGCCGGTCACAGGAAACGTCGGAAGAGAGATCCCGTCGACTCCAGAACCCCGTGATCGGCAGAGTTGGCCGGTCCCAGGCAACGTCAGGACAGACATCCCGTTTAGTCCAGAACGCCCGTGATCGGCAGAGTCTAAGCCGGTACCAGGAAACGTCAGGACAGCCATCCCGTCGAGTCCAGAACGCCCGTGATCGGCAGAGTCAGCGCCGGTCCCAGTGAACGTCAGGACAGACATCCCGTCGACGCGCAGAAAAACTAAATCTGCAGCCTCTTTTGCCGTCGGACAGGATACGTATTATAGGAGACTGTAAAGTTATGTAATGTCCAAATTTCCACGTGAGCAGCAGGTCACTCGCGTTGATTTTTCGACGTGCGAGCCAAATAACGCGAGCTGAACTTTCGCGTCGCAGACATCCGGTCGACGCGCAGAAAAACTAAATCTGCAGACTCTTTTGCCGTCGGACAGGATACGTATTTTAGGAGACTGCTAAGTTATGTAATGTGCTCCACAGGCAACCATGCATTCGGCGTCGTCATTATTATTATTTTTGTTTTACATCGGAAGCTCAACAGTGCAGCTGCACAAATATGAAGAGGCCGATGGGACCAAAAAAATATATATAAAAAAATAAATAAATAAACAATGTATAATATACATCAGTCATTGGCTCAACAGGTCAATGTACATGTATAACTACAAAAAGGCCAGAAAATCCGATTACTGTATTTTAAAATCAACTAATTTTCGCTGGCGATTTAATTTCGCTGATTTCGCCGCTTGGTACCAACCGGCCAAAGTAAATCGCAGGCCAAAGTATGTCATATAGGCAAATGATGCATGATTGAGCAATGGATGCATGTGAGAGGAAAAATACCGATCGATTTCAAATTTGACGTGAAATTGCGCGTCACGTCGGAAATAACGTGCATCTTAACCTCTCTAATAGAGAAGTTTCTATTTCTCATCTGCCAAAATTTGTTGATTTACAGTATAAGGAGATAAAAAGAAAAGGAGCAAACCAAAAGTAGACGAATATTAGAGAAAAAACAATCCGCAATAAATTCTGCAAACACTTTTGCCTCAGTTCTTATAACATGTACGATGAGCTAGGCAAAAAAAGCATAGCGTAGGGCCCTGAGCTTCCAAGCTCTCTCGTTTGGTATTTGTTTGTGTGTTAGTTTGTTTGTTTGTTTGTTTGTTTGTGTCACGCCTGGCGCAATCCCGTATCTGACGGCAAAATATCATAGGGATGTTATATATACATGTATATTATATTTTTCAATTCTCCTATTTTTTTTTCAGGCATATCCTGGGATTCGAACCCGCACTATCGCCCTACATGCATTCCCCCATACAATTCGCATTCATACCCATTCTTCCAAGTTGCTTCACGTTATGATCTTGCGTTTGAAAGCCCTATTAAATGAATATTGCGGGCAGCTGTATGTGGCCAGCTGTGGTTGATGGTACGGTACGGGAGACGGTGTCGTATTACCCTCGATCGTACCTGTCCCGTACCTATCCCTACCGTACCGTACCATCAAAGACGGCTGGCAACAATGCATATTCAAATAGGGCTTTCAAATGCAAGATCATAATGTGAAGCAACTTGGAAGAATTAGTATGTATGCGAAGTGTATCGGGGGGTGCATGCAGGGCGCGATAGTGCGGGTTGGAATCCCAGGTTATGTCTTTTAAAAAAAGGAAATTTTTAAAGACCGGGGGATGCATGCAGGGCGCGATAGTGCGGGTTCGAATCCCAGGTTATGTCTTAAAAAAAAGAAATTTTTAAAGAATTTATAACATTCCTATGCTTTTTTTTGTCTAGGTCATCAAGGCAAAAAAGCATAGCGTAGGGCCCTGAGCTTCCAAGCTCTCTCGTTCTGTATTTGTGTGTTTGTTTGTTTGTTTGTTTGTTTGTGTCACGCCTGGCGCTAGCCCGTATCTGTCCCGTACCGTACCGTACCATCAAACACAGCTGGCCACATACAGCTGGCCGCAATATTCAAATAGGGCTTTCAAACGCAAGATCATACATAACGTGAAGCAACTTGGAAGAATGGGTATGAATGCGAAGTGCATGTAGGGCGATAGTGCGGGTTCGAATCCCAGGATATGCCTGAAAAAATAGGAGAATTGAAAAATGTATAACATTCCTATGCTTTTTTTGCCGTCATCAAGGCGGTAGAAGGTATCGTATTACCCTCGATCGTACCTGTCCCGTACCTATCCCGTACCGTACCGTGCCATCAAAGACGGCTGGCCACAATGCATATTCAAATAGGGCTTTCAAATGCAAGATCATAACGTGAAGCAACTTGGAAGAATTAGTATGTATGCGAAGTGTATCGGGGGATGCATACAGGGCGCGCGATAGTGTGGGTTCGAATCCCAGGTTATGTCTTAAAAAAGGATTTTTTAAAGAATATATAACATCCCTATGCTTTTTGTTGTCTAGGTCATCAAGGCAAAAAAGCATAGCGTAGGGCTCTGAGCTTCCAAGCTCTCTCGTTTATTATTCCCGCAGCTATGCAGAAGACGTTACTTCAGTAACGTCTGACGCTAGCCAGGGTCCACACAGCTTTAATTCCCGTAGCTATGCAGAAGACGTTACTTCAGTAACGTCTGGCGCTAGCCAGGGTCCACACAGCTTTAATTCCCGTAGCTATGCAGAAGACGTTACTTCAGTAATGTCTGGCGCTAGCCAGGGTCCACACAGCTCTAATTTGGTGTTTGTTTGTTTGTTTGTTTGTTTGTTTGTTTGTGCCACGCCTGGCGCTATCCCGTATCTGTCCCGTACCGTACCGTACCAGCCAAGACAGCTGGTCCCGTACCTGTCCAGTACCATCAAGAGTACGGTACAATCAAGAGAATGAGTATATTATGCGAAGTGTATCGGGGGGAATGCATTCACTGCAGTAACATTTTGTGTGGATTTGTGTGCGAGCCTCTGCGAGGCCGAGATCCCACTAGCAGGCTGGCTGGGCCGCCAGTCGACCAGCCCGGCTATCGCATGTAGGCCGATAGCATAATTATAACGTATATAGATGTATAGCAGGGAGTCGTATTATGTAAACGACTCCCTGCTCTATAGGGAGATTTTCTGGAAAGAATTACGAAGTAGGGAGACGAGTAAATGCAACTAGAATGGACGCTAGTTGCCGAATAGGTGACAGGAAGCGTCAGCAAAAACATACTTTGGAAGAGAGATCCCGTCGTCTACAAAATAATCCTGAACGGGCGAGTCAGCGCCGGTCACAGGAAACGTTTGAATAGAGATCCCGTCGACTCCAGAACGTCCGTGATCGGCAGAGTCAGCACCGGTCACAGGAAACGTCGGAAGAGATTCCGTCGACTCCAGAACGTACGTGTTCGGCAGAGTCAGCGCCGGTCACAAGAAACGGCAGGACAGACATCCCGTCGACTCCAGAACGCCCGTGATCGGCAGAGTCAGCGCGGTCACAGGAAAATTCAGGACAGACATCTCGTCGACTCCAGAACGCCCGTGATCGGCAGAAACGAGACAGGTACAGGAAACAGTTCCATAGAATAGCAGTTCGGAACATGAAGAGAGACTTAGCCAATGATTTAAATTTGGGAAGAATGATTTTATTTGGTCGTCGCTCACTATTCGTAATCTTGAAATGGAAATCAGCAAGGTAATCACGATGATGGAAAACATATCTGTGAAAAGTAGTGAGACTGATGATTTGACATAATGAGCTATTTATGTCGTAGTAAATAAGGGGCGGCACGGATCTTAAACAGGCGGAGTGAGGTCAGATCCTTAACTTCTCAGGGCAGAGTGAGGGAAACAGAATAAGCAATAAAGAGAGGAGAGCGCAAAAGAGTGGATGAGTTACACGTAGGGAGTAAGAGCGAGTTTCTAGTTCTTAGAGAAGAGAACCAATTAAAACACATGAGATGAGGTGGGCACAACTCAAGCTTAATAAAATGGACAAGAGAAGCCAGGTGTGCACTGCGTCCATGTGATAACGGGGTTGTGTGAGCGATTCTATAATGGCCGGACGATGAAAGCATGCGGGGATAACGGAGGAGAATTTAAGGATTTTCTTGTGGCGTATTTCAAGCTTTGCAGCACCGGAAGAGGATAATCCAACGCAAGACGTATCGGCATAATCAAATACTGGGCGAAGGTAGGCTAAATCAAACCTATGGTATAGATACCTCAAAATGCTCAAAAATGACAGAAGCCCCCTCTTTGGATCTAGAGGATTGTATATGTACATGTACAGTCATACATATGTACTCAGGCTGCGTTTACACGACAACGATTGAAAACGATTTGCGTTTACACGACAACGAAGTAGGACCTAAACGGAACGAAATCATTGCGTTTACTACTATCGTTTACACGACAACGCCCGAAAACGATACCTAAACGGAACGAAATGGAAACGCCCTTCAAAGTGTTTTGAAACGTTTTCAAAACGTTTTCAAAACGTTTTCGTTCTCGTGTAAACGGTGAAAACAGTGAACACGATTGGAAACGGAGCGCGGTCATGGAAACCATTCCACGCGGTACTATATGTCGCGGGAAATACCTGACCTTTGCGACCACCAGCGCGTACCAACTCCAACTAACGTGTTACTTCCCGCCCTTGCGCCAAGTCAGCACGTGCTAACTCCAGCCTGATCGCCCGTTTTCCGTTTTCGTGTGAACAGTTCAAAACGATTTGCCGTTCTCGTGTAAACGGTTTGAAAACGATTCGCGGCCAGCCCGTTTTCGTTCCGTTTCGTTTCGTTTCGTCTCCATGTAAACGCAGCCTCATTCTTCCAAGTTGTTTCGTGTTATGATCTTGCGTTTGAAAGCCCTATTTGAATATTGCGGCCAGCTGTATGCGGCCAGCAGTGTTTGATGGCACAGTACCGTTCGGGACAAATACGGGATAGCGCCAGACGTGATATACACAAAGAAAGAAAAAAACAAACAAACAAACAAATGCCAAACGAGAGAGCTTGGAAGCTCAGGGCCCTACGCTATACTTTTTTGCTTAGCTCATCGTGCATTTGAACTGATGGAAATGTTTTTTCCATTGATTGGCTACATTTTGTTATTTTATTTTTATTTATTTATTTCTGCACCTCGTGGCAAGTCAAGACAGCCAATTGAATTGAGGAGAGGGTGAGACCAACCACGGAAGAAGAGAAAAAAAGAAAATGAAGAGCACGTACACAAAGCGGGAAGGGATTAGCAACTTACAAAGCAATGGGATGCTCAGCGAGCTATGCAGAGGAAGTGGTGACTGTGACTTTGTTTACAGGGAGATACTGAAGTGCTGGCTGACGAGGGTACGGAATTTGGGCATATCTGGAGCTTGTCTAACACTGGGATGCAGTTGGAGCCACGTGGAGTAGGAGGAAAAGAAAGGGGAATTTACGAATAGGGTAGACCTAGCTAGGGGGAGACGAACGCAGCTTCGGGTGGTGTCACCTGAATTGAACCAATTAAGGGACTGTAAATGAGCAGGGTGCTGGTCAAGAAAAATTAAATGTGCCAGGGTGCACTTGGAAGCATCAAGGTAATGTTGCAGAGTGGTAGTGGATGCAGCAGCATACAAGTCTAGATTGTGAGATATAACGATCTGTACGAAATATGATGCGCAGTATACGGCGATGGAGAACTTCAAATTTACCTATGTGGGTTTTGTTAATGGTGGACCAGGCAGGGAAGCCGTACGTGAAGAGGAAAAGAAGGTATGATTTATAAAAATTAACCCGGCAATTTTGGGGCAAATTAATTAATCCAGCAATTTTGGGGCAAATGGGACAAGTGACTTGACATTATGGAGAAAACATTTCTGAAATTATTCATCCTACTTTCTAGTGTCAATATAAAGACTAAGTGCGTAAGGTTTCAAGACGTGGTTCATAAAGGTTCAAGACATTTCCGATACTCACAGCAGTTTGCACTCAGCTAGTTGCTCGTAGAAATCAAGCCCGGTGCACAGAGGAAGCTTAACTGATGCATGCATGTACACGTATTAGTGTCATAGGAAGTTGCAGCTGAGCCTGCAGGCACATAGGCGTAGACATCATTCCACTGTCTCCCTTATTTCATCAACTTCACGTTGATCTCCTAGAAGTGGGCCCGTTTCTCCAGAATGAGTGTTAGGCGGCCGGCTCTGTTGGCGCATTCGTGCATCAGGATCCTGTCCATGCACCTGCCTGGGCTCTGATGGCATTCCAGAACCAGAATCTCCTTGCCGAACATGGCTGGGTGCCGCTCCATGCATGCTGTCAGCAGCTGGGCTGGAGGTAGGTTCTGGGTTGCGGAGCCCCAATGCAGAGACTGCTTCTGATCCTGCCGTCTCCAGTAGTCCAGAGTCAGAGCTGGCAGCTGCTGCTGGGGTAGCTGACCACGATGACTGCCGCTCTGGGTCCAGTTCACTTACCTGGGTTGTCGTACTTTGCTTGCGGTCGGGGTCCGCACTCCGGCGTGCAGGCTCACTGGTTGGTGTCCGTGAAGGCGTCTGAGTCTCACTGGAATTAGAGGACGCAATTGCAACGTCTGGCTGGCGAGTGCAGCTGTCATGGAGGCCAATCCCGGCTTGAACATCGGCATCTACTGCTTGTGCATTGGCCTCTGCTGATTGTGCAGTGGCCTTTGCTGATTGTGGGGCTTGAACATCGGCCTCTGCTGGTGGCAGGCGCCCAGTGACCCGCAGCATCTCCATCCACTCCTCCCTTGCCATACCAGTCAGCTCGTATATGGGCGAGAAAGAGATCACCAACCACATGCCAAGCGTGACCGTAACAAAGCGACAGATGAAACCTACAGCCGGATAGAGCGAGTGGGGGGAGGAGCTGTAGATTGCAGCGATGGTACAAACATACATTAGAAAGGAAACGAATGCGAAAATAAAGATGGACTTTTCTTTGTTGAGAAAAGCTTCAATCTGGATCTTTCTTGTGCGAAAGGCAAAGTAGCAGACTGGCAGCAGCAATACCATGTCGATGACGTCTGCTATCGCTGTAGGTGCGGATCGATAAGCGCATGTCGTAGCAAACTCATTCGCCCCTTGTCTCTTCTTCCGCAATTCCGGTGGAGATATCTTCGCCATTAACGCCCACAACACTGCAATATAGATGACGAAGATGAGAATAGTGACCACGAGCAGAAAGCAGGGATTCTTGAGGAATTTGTCTGCTGTACGCAGGGTACGTGTGTATGTGTTGTTCACCACTCTCACAAGCTTGTAATATCTCATTAGCAGAATAGACAGCCACATCGGGGTGGCTGACCGTAGCAGAATGATACGAACCAAACAGACGTGTTCAGTCAGCGGGACAACAAACATTGCCATCGCCCCAGTGCCAATTAATGCCATTGCACCGAAAAAGATCATGGAGAGAGTGAAATCGGCAGATTTGACGCATTGTTTCGTCCTGTGGCAAGAGAACAAGATGCCGCTGGTCATAGCCATGAACACAATAAAACAAATTCCTCCCACGATGATTCCAAAAGGCACCTTGTCTGCGAGTGGGTTCACGTACCTCTCCCGGTCGCAGTGTGTTTGGTTGCCATTGGCTACGTGCTCTGTCGGACACTCAGTGCACCGACTGCCATTCGAAACTCCGTCGCCTTGGCATTGTATGCAGTTAGTACAGCACTGTGCCCCGACGAGGGCAGACATGGGCTCAAAGCCCCCGGGGCAGGACCGGCTGCATGATGAAGCGGGTACGGGGAAGTTACCAGCACCGCCGCGCATCTTCCGGGAACGGTTTTCGCCCTCCACGGCCCGCCATTCGACGTGCTGAAGCTTGGCGATGATAATGTCCAGCCCACGTGTGTTCCAGCCACCCCACGTGCGCATAGTTCCATTGACGACGCTCCGTAACCTGTACCGACCATGGGAAATTGATAGAGATGGACTTAAGATAGCGCAGTTCTTGCCCACTGTTCCACTGACAGCGGAATTACTCGCCAGCTTGCCTTTCAAGCGCCTTGCAGCAAACCCGGAGAAGTCAAGAGTGGTGTTCTGCCCGTACGCTGATTGCATGGCAACGAACTCTGACAGCAGGTGGCGTGTCGCCGTGAGAACAGTATCCATGGCAAACAACACGTCCATACTGCTGGCTACTGCCCAAGCCTGTTCTTCCCATGGCACGAACGGGGCCGAGTGTCCACAGTGCTCCTGTGCACCGCCACCTCTATTCTCTACAGAGCAGCCAAGCTGGCGTTCCAGCTCATTCCACAGGTCACAGAGCCGCGTGGGATTCCTGTATTGCGCTAGTCTGGAGTACGCCTCTTTTCGTGTCAGCGATGCAAGATGAGCCTTGAAGCCTTGCCGCAACTCGCTGGTTTGCTTCCCGACACACTCGTCCTGGCGAGGCGTAAGCAGGATTGAGCGCAACATCATCTGCGCATACGGTGGCTTGGCTGCAATGCTGCTTCCCGCCCAGGGGCCCAGACCAATCCAGATCTTGCTGCTCTGCACACTGCTGTTGGCACTGGTGTTGGTGCTGCTGTTTGCATTGCTGTTGGATGCGCGTAGAAGCATACCGAAGAATGTGCGCGCAGCACTGCCGCTGGCTATTAGAATGACTACTCGCACCGACATGAAGTTGCTCAGCTCCTGCAGCTCACGCTCAATGCTTGACGGCTGATCTTTGTGAAACACACCTCTGTGCGCGACGCATACTCCAACGGCGTCCAGCTGCTTGGCGAACATATCCTCCACTGCCGTATCATACACATCCTGAGACGACACAATGATGACGGACTGCCACTGGAAATAACGCACAATACCAACTGCCGGCTCTATTGCATAATGTATAGGACTAGACTGAACATCCCGTGAGGAATCCGCCGTCCGGGACCTTTGCACCGGAGAACGGCGCGGTACGGGCGAGACAGACACAACTGGAAAAGACAACCTGTTCAGAAGCGGCCGGATTGCCCGAAGTTCGTCCACGGGCGAGAGAATCAGCGCGGCGAGATCAAGAGGACGCGTGCTGTTGCGCCGCCGGTCCTCCGCCGACTCTGGGCCACTGCACAAGCCCGCGATACGATTGCTAGGCCACTGCGAGCTGATGGCGGTGGCTGCTAGTATATCCCCATGTCCACCGGCATCCTGGCTGCACGTATCCACAACCGACACCGAAATGGGATAAATCGATGCACGCTCACCAAAGATTGCTCTAAAGCCACTGCCATATCTGTCTTGCACCACATAGAGCACAGCTTCCAACATCAAGAATATTGACATTGCGTCATACCGCTCGAAACATGACGTCGTTGAAGTGAGATTTGCAGAGGCTGACAACCGGTCGTCGACGTTGGCGGTCGATTTCGGCAAAGGTAACAAAACAGTGTAGGAGAGTGATGGGAATTTGTCGGCATTATCAGGACGATGTATTGGCCGGTCAGGTTGCATCGCTTCTGAACCACTGGCTACGGTGCACGTCAGAAGGTTGTCAATCTCAAACCCTGTGCCCTGCGCAGCAGCGCTCACGAAAAGCGCCAACGAAGTCACAGCGCACCACAATACCGACCGGGACATACGGGAATTACCCGACATCCCTGCGGGATGGAACAAGAGACAAAACTACAACAACATTTCATACAATAAGCACAGACGTTCACGGCTTGCTCTGACATCGTCTGGTAAGTTCGGCACAAGTAGTATGAGGCTAGACAATCTGACCCTCACCTGAAGAAGGCCACGCCACTAGCTGAGAACATCAGGAGATACTTCGACCCATTTCCTGATGTCTACCATCGCGGGCAGAAAGGTGTTGCGTGAGGCTTCACGCGGGCCGAAAGGGTGTAAGCTTGCACAGGGCCAGATATGTCTGCTTGCCACAGTTCACTGGCGTGATAATAATCTTCTCCGGGTGTAGATCTCACCGTAGATCTACTACGAGACCCCACGCTCTGTCAACACTTCAAAACAATCAGCCGCACTGTGACTTGTCGCAATAAGGTCACATCTGGATAAAACAACCAGCAAAAAGACAGCTGATTATGTCATTTCCTGAATTCCACTGGAAACTCTCCGTCCAGCAATGCCTGTGAAAAGGTGTTTTGAAATTTCGCGCCCGCATTGTTATCGGAGATAGAGCGCACATCGACAGTACTACTACTCGCTGCTCTTGTTACCCACTTCCTTGAGTTTTTTTGTTGTCGCAGTTTCAATCAAGGCTCAGGCTTGAGTCAGATGAGCCGGTTGGTGCATGATCTTGTCGACGCAGGAAGCGGAGCTGGAGTCGATCTGTTGCTTTGCCAGTGACCTCGGGGCGTGATACCCACGGGGCACTGCGATCAGCGACGATATCTGCACGGCACACACCGCACTCCTCAGTTCATGACGCGTAGTTTAGCAAGGCTACCGACTGCAGATCTACGTGTACTGACCGTGGAACGATGCGGCTACCGGTATTTCACCTACACGTGTATGGTAGTACTTTTCTACATGTACGTCAGGACATGATTTTCAGCGTCAACTAATATAACAATAATTACTTCTTCAGAATGCTTTAAAAAACAATCATGTCATGCTGTCGCAGCAGTTGTAAAAATGAATGCTGTCCATCTGTAGTGGTTCATGTAGCATGATTATTATTATGATGTTGCAAGAGAGCTTTGTTGGTTTTATCGTTCCATAGATCAACAACCAAAATAATTTTGTATGCGTTATCGCTCTGATGTTTCTGCATCCACTAGGTCCTACTTGTACAATCATGCACATTTACACGTTGTAGCCGTGCTAGAAAAGGTTCTGTTTTCCGCTTATCTGCATTCCGTGGTGTCCTTGTATGGCAATGTCGCATGGGTATGGATCACACAACCGCTTGCGTGTGCGCTGCACGGCGATCGGTTATTACATGTAAACCCTGTCGTCCTTGTGACTTGCGATGATCGTATCTTACCACATGTACATGTCCCGGTAGTACAGTAGTCCCGGCTGAGACAGGCAATAGAAATGGAAATTCACGCTGTTAGACGTCCCCGGATTCGCACCTTGCTCGTTCCGGCCCAGATAAGCATACTAGTGTACGCATCGCACTTTGAGAGGGGTTTCGCAAACAATGGAGATTGCCCGTAGCCACTCCACTGCTTACACCCCCTCCCCTCAATGTTGACAAAGCACTATACATGCACGTCAACCACTCCACAGTACGGGGATGAGACGCTCGTTGGATATGGCTCGGAGAATTGGCAGACTCTGCCCGAAATGGAGAGAAAGAAACAGAACCCTACACACATCAACGGCAGCCTCTTTCTTTGAATGCTGCGCCTCTTCTTTATCCACATACCAAACACGCATGAAAATGTACAGGAAATCTTCAAGTTGAGCACCAAATACATTGTAATGTCTGCCACTTACACATGTCTTATTCGCCAAAGGCTACCTGGGGTGCACAATGGAAAGTCGCTTACAGACACCCACACACCCACACCGGTAACTGACGTGTTAACCTAGGTAGCAGGCTAGTAAACTTAAGGGGCCATTCGAATAGTCTTCATCAACTTTTAGAGTAAAGTGTTCCAATAGAACTATTTCGGAACTAATGCCCCTCTCCCATGGGATGAGGTTGTGGTCAACTTGTGGAGTTTCGAGGAGTTTCGCTTTTCTGAAGAGGCAAATAATCCACCTCTCCAGAAAAACGAAACTCCTCGGAAAGTCAGAGAGTAACAAATCGAACGCGCCCTAAGTACAAAACTCACGGTCTCCACTGAACTCTTTCAGTGATAACTATCGGAGCTAGCGAGTGAGTCTGGCATAGTATTTACAGTACGCAAAGTGAGCAAACCAAACGGTATGCTATCATCCGTGTTTTGTGCTAAGTCTACTTGGATGCGCCTGAAACACTTGTACTGGCAGTTCTCAGCTGGTATCTGCTCAGCTGAGATGTTTAGAATAGAAGAAATCAATGTCACTCCCATCCGCGTTATCAAATCAGTCTGCGAGCGTCCTTGTGACACCACTACACTACAGCCGAGGGAGATTGCGATTGCGCATTTTCCTCTGCCAATCCTATCGACCACAATGTGCTGTAAAGACGGCAATCAGTGGCTTATAGGGGCTGTCTGTGCCAGATCATCCGGCTGTAGCCGGCAACCAGAAGCACTTATGGCTGGCCTGCATCAGAAAACGCAGTTTTGACCAGATGAGTAGGCGGCGAAACATCACACAAACGCATGCCTTCTCGTTCACCTTGCTTCCGCTGTTGCTGGGTTGAATCTTCGCGTAGAATGGAACAGTGTTAAGACAGTGGTTAACTGTTATCGCTGGGCATTTACCAGGCAAGGTGTGGTACGCTGTGAGGGTGAGTTCACCAATGGCACCCTGCATTCATTGTCTACGTAACGTTTCAGGGATAGCCATAATTCCTCTCGGTTTGTCTGCGCAAACACCCGCAGGCTGGATATGAGGTTTTTGGAAGGATCTTTGCGCTTCGTGGTGTTCACGCCTATAGAGAGGGTGCACTTCCAGTTCAAGTGTAACTATAGTATAGGTGCGCAGTTAGGTGCATGAGATCAATATGTACATGTACATGTACTGCAGGATTCTGACAGGCCGAACAGGATCATGCACTTAGTTTCAGTGCCCGCATGTGAGCGAGAGAGGGACTTATACCCTGTACTTTAGATAATTCAGGAGATTCAATGCTTCGAATTAATCGAACTATTATAATTATTGGGTATTCAGTACCTTTTGCACATACTAGGAGTACTGTAGTGGTAGTGTCGACTCGTGCAGAAGGGCAACGATGCTGTGGTGACACGGGACCCTTACAACAGAGTTCCACTGTACTAGGGAGCGTGTCGATCGGGTCAGGCGCGAATCTATTCGCGAGAATAACGAGATCACGTGAGGTGGTTATTTTCGACATACTAGTAGCGGGAAATGCTTGAAGTGTTTGCTGTCTCGCCCAACAAGCTACATAAACGTTTCAAGTAGTTTTCAGCAGTTTCTCGCAGAAACTCTACCGTTGCTGCTACTTTGTAGTGTCTAGTTCTACATGCACATGATTGCAATCAAGACACAGTAAGAGTGCTCTTGATACGTCGGAGCAAGAACCTCTGAGGGCAAGTAACGCTTTCGCCCAGTTTTTGAGATCGCTCAATCGATAATGTACCATGTGCCTGGTCACTGGTGGGGGGATTTTTTGAACGCATAGCTTCTGGATCATGATGCAGAATCGACGGTATTCAATCGTTTAAGAAAAGGTACAAGTGCGCATCAATTCCTGTCACACGTGCTGTACATGTACATGTACATGTACGTCACATGACGGTACATAATTATTATACAATCCATGCATGTTCCTGGTTCATTTTCTGATTCGACAACATCAGATAAGTGAAGTGTGATCAGGGGCCGGTACCAGTTACATTGTACAGGTACATGAATTGTGAGGCACGGGCGGATTATGCCGGCATAATTATTGGGATAATATGGTGGTTGAAAATTTGGAGCATAATTTTGGCATCCTTTCGGAGGTAGAGCATAACTACATGATGCAACCACCGTTCCGTTCTAGTATGTAGGCTACACAATATTGTGCAATGCATCTGATCAGTGATGGTAGTCTGCATGGTAAAGGGTTCCGAGGTCATGCAAATAGTGTTTTCAATGAAAAGCAGGGTAGAAATCATGGGAATACAATATTGTATGCTCAAACTCGTCTTCTTCCTCACGTTGATACAGTACATGTAGCCAAAGAAGCGAATGAATCAGCCGTTATCAGGTATCCTGGGGGGAAGAGATAGGGACGGGTAGTCCACAAAACTCCGCATACATGTACAATGTACATTATGCATGTTACGAAGCCATGACCTCTGGATTTTAGCAGCCATGAGTGTGGACTGAGGTCTATGGATATTTCTCTAATAATTAAAAAAAACCCTGAAGAGGAACAGTTGATGTTCGGTCATGATGGAAGGAGAGGTGGAGCTACGGGCGAGACGAGCTGATTTTTCGCAGGGTGAGGGTAACATCGGTTGGACGATTATGGCGATCACGAAGACAGTTGAACATAATATTTTTCAAAGGTAAACAAAGTAATTTGGCAATGAAAAAATCTTTTGAAAAGAAGACAACTATTGAGTACTTCGAGTAGAAGAAGTAATGTTCTCTATTATACATGTTGATCTCTAGCATGCGTGCATAGACATCTTTGTATGGGGATACTCATGTTACATTTTGTTGTACTTCGTTATGGCCACTTGCAAGTACGAAAAAAGCACAATTTTCCGAACTTTGAGGCTCCATAAGTACAAAAAAGTGAATACGTATCCCTACGTGCCAAAGCATAATAGTATGAAGATTTTGCGAGCATAATGCGAGAATCCATGAAAACAGAATTCCATGATTTCGCGAGCATAATCCGCCGGAGCCTAATGATTACACAGTAACATACTATCTCGCACAGTTCTAGTTAGGGTTGGAACACACTCCGTTTCGCTGCTATACTTTTTATTGAAGTCGAATGCGTACGCACGTGTATATCAATATGCATGTACACTCCATTTCGCTGCTATACTTTTATTGAAGTCGCATGCGTGTGCGAGTATAATTATTATAGAAGTAGCAGGATAATACATGTACAATCATGTACATGTACATGTACATGTATGAGTGGATTGATTGTTCACTGTCAGAGGGTGTTCAGATGATAGCTTTAGGAACATTTCCTGAAGGGATGTTTGTCTGGCAACACTAGCCCGTGGCGAATGATGGCGGCAGAATCTGGCCATTTTAATGGCATTATCCACCAAGAGCTTGGCCTCATACGTTGAGCAAACGAGGGTTCAATACATGCAAGTGGAAGACATTGCAATGGGTGAATCTGAAAGCCCCATAACTTGCCGTAGTTGTGGGCTTTTATTGCTGTCATCGTTGCCGTCGTCGTCGTCGTTCACGGTTGCACTCTATTTTCGCTTCGCAATAAGCGCACGCAATTTCTGTCATCTACATGTGCCCAGCTTCCCCAGAATGATACAACTGCTCAAGTCGCTTTTAGACCCTGACTATTGACAGAGATTTACGAAGTCCCGCTCCACTATCATCACACACGCATACATGTACATGCTCAGATTTCGCTTCACCGAATCCATTTCGGTAATCGGCACGAGTCAAGACTCAAGACACACCGAATTATAGAATTCCTCTTTGGTGAAACCAAGTGTTGGAGCATTAAATACCGGACAAATCATGCAAGCATATGTATGTACTGGTTTGCATATTGAAAAAGTAATGGGGCAGTAAAGCATATTGCTAAGTAGAGACAGGGATTTTATAAGCTCTGGCAAAATAGCAACTCGGAATACTAAGAGCTAAGAAGCCAGCGCTGCCGCATAATGAACAGTAGGATTCTACTAGCTGGTTCTAGGCTGCGGAATAGAGGTACCCAATGCTAGGTATCGTGCCTGTTCATCGCATACTTTGCAAAAGAGAATTGAGAATTCGTCAAGTGGACAAACATGTGCCCAGTATTATAGTAGGAGGCAAAGGTGCCAGCAGCGATTTCAGTCTCTTCCTATACAAGTAAATTATGCGCATGAAACTCCGCGACAGGTACGTAATGTACACCATGACAAGACGCAATGTGATATTAGTGCTCTTCATCTGTACTTTCCACTTGCACTATTGCATGGTCTAGAGAGAGAGAGAGAGAATCAAGAGTTTGCAGATTGTGTTGGTAGTAACGTGATTGTAATAGATAATAAAGAGCAGAATACGATGCACGTTCATGGATCTCCTGGGGAGAATCACAGAAGAATAGAAGCACATACCATTACGACAAGCATGACCATACTGCTGACTGCGATCATTCCGCCACCGCTGTTCCCGTTCTGCTGCTCCTCGTCCACCACGCCTACCGTGTTGCAGTGAGTCACCACCGCATCTAATGACGTCATCTTGGTCTCGATCAGGCTGTTGAGCAGCTTCCACTCCTTCTTGTGCCGGGTCTGCTGGCAAGGGCTGCGGTGCGCCTTGAGGACGCGATCGACTTGTTTCAGACAGCTTGATGTACATACCGGACGATTCGTATTCGGTGCCGTCGTCGGAGCTGGACTGCTGGCCAGGCCCGTTTTCTCCTGCTCCACAATGTCGATGACGTCACTGCATTCTTTCAGAGCCTTGTTGACGGTGATCGTGATATTCTCGAAGTAACCGAACACGCTGCACCGGGGGCCCTCAACGGTCGATGTCTGATAGCAGAAGTCGTGCGAGTCGTACTGGCTGCATGACAGCTCACCGCGGGACGGGTAGTAGCGAATGAACACGAAGCACATCTCTTCGAAGGAGCCGAATCCCCAGCGGGTTGTCTCGTTGCGATCCTGGCTGCTGAACACGCATTTGCCCTCGAATCGGTCGCCAGCCTCGATGTCCATGTACTGGGGAGACGGATATTCGTAGGTGACCGGCGAGTTATAGTTGTACACCTTATCGTCCATGATGCGAGTTCGCTGCCCAGTCGGCTTTATGACGTCCACAAACAACGACTTGCCAAGGAAATGCATGTGCGGGAAGGAAGCAGTCATCTTCACCGGGCCCTGATCGAAGAACGTTTGCGTGCAGTCGGTGGTGCAGGTGAATGGTGCGTCGACGGCGTCCTTCTTTGGCGGGATGGTGAGCTGCAGTTGACCCAGAGTCAATGTGCCCATGTCGTACTGGCGCAGCTTGCTCGTGTAGTAGACGCGCACACCGGACGTGTCCTGATAGCCAGCGTGTTTGTTTTTGTTCGTCCAGTGCAGCTGAACCTGCACGTACCGCGGGTGCTTTCCACCGAACGGTACACCTGCCTCCACTGGCAGACACTCATCCTGCATACCAAACGACCAGGCGTACATCGTGCGCTCGCAGCCCTCCATGAAATTGAAGTCCTCGTAGCCCTCGCCCACCGGGATCGGGCGGTCGCAGCCCACCATAACAAAGTGATGGATTACGTTGAGATTGTCGAGGATCGGCGCGAATCCCACAGCGTGATACTGGCGATCTGCAGGT
Source organism: Sycon ciliatum (assembly GCF_964019385.1). NCBI lineage: Eukaryota > Metazoa > Porifera > Calcarea > Leucosolenida > Sycettidae > Sycon > Sycon ciliatum. The sequence continues at coordinate 20,290,898 of NC_088645.1, read as the reverse complement.
AGCTCGAAGTTCATGTTGAAGTAGGTTGTCTCCTTGGCTGGGACCTGACTGTTTTTGGAGTTGTTGGGCGCTCGTAAGTCGATATACTTTACACCTGGCGCGCTGAAAGCTTTGCACTTCTTGAAGAAAGCAGAGCAGTCCAGGGTTGTGGTGTCGCCGGAGACGTACGGGTGAGCATCGATAGGTGTTTTGAATCCTGGATGCGTGATATTCACGGTGCGAGACGCAGACTGACCGGGCAGCCAGGTACAGTTTGGGTCGCCCAGCTCCTGGCCGTTCGAGACGCCATCACCATCGGAGTCGTTCCTGCACAGAGCCCCCGTCCAGCGATAACCGGCTGCCTTGAAGTCCAGTCCGAACTGATTGCGAGCGTTGCCGCCCTGGTCGCTATGATGTCCTACGCCTTGCCAGGTTTTGCTCGGATCGCATGGGTGCTGAACGTTGAATCCGTTGGGGATATTGGTCCGATAGAAGGCGTAGCCATCAGCACAGGACAGTGTGGCGAATATAGCCAACACGAATACGGCCAGAAGTCTAGCCATGGTTATAGGCAGGGATGCAAGGGTTTCTGTACAACTGCAGGAGAGTATGTATTTTCTTTGCCTGAAGGCGCTGGAGTTATGAGTAAAGTTGGAGCAGAAGGTCCTATTTATGCGAAGATATCCCAGTATCCTGTAATGCCATTTCAAGGCGTTTCGTGTTGTCGAATGTAGTGTCTACGCGGTTCCCTCCAATTACTCAGCACCTTCGCAATCCGAAGCTCCCTTGGGGGTAACGAAGGCATACATGGTACATCATACACCTGACTAGACACAATAATATTATCGCTATGGAATTTTGTGTGTCGAGACAGCATAGCTGACACCATCATCATAATGCTACAACTCCTCTGTCCAGTATGACCTCTCCGTAAGCCTAAGCTGGCTACGTGTAGGTACTGCTTGGAGGTGGTTCGCTCCTAGGGTCACTGTGGTTGGACGGTTGGTAATCGACGTGAAAAGTCGTCATGCGTACCGCCCACCCAGCCAATCAGATGTCGATACGTAATGTTCCGTGAGTAAGAGTCATGTCAGCGTCGACTTTCAGAACGGCTTCGTCCCTGAAATTTGATGGCGCTGAACGTATCCTAAGCTAGACTTCCGAGAAGCAAGTGCATTATCACATACTTTCTTGCCAATCATCTTTGCATTGATTTCGCAAGCTGAACCTAGCCGCCTGTCAAGTGTGACGTCAAATGTCTTTTATCCTCCGCCAGCTAGAGATTATGATTCCGTGTGTCAAGGGATTGTATGCACAGCACAATGACACACGAGAATATTGATCGACATCGACAGCATGTGTGCACTCAGTCCTACTACAACTACAACTTGCAGATCTGGGTATGCATACATGCACATCTACATGTACATGACCGTAGGTCTTGGAATGAGTGCAAAGGTGAATGAATATGCATGCACGTCATTTACGTCAGCCCCACAACACAGTGCCAGCCAGCCATCGTGAGCCAGCATCACGTGGAAGTGACGGGCGGGCATAGTACTGACAATATTATGACACAATCTCCACCATCACTCAAGCCAAGAGCTCAATCGAATTCTATGGCAGCCTGACGGGCAGTGTCATCCATAACAAATTCAACAATAGTATCTTGACTAGTTGTAGCCGCATAACTGTCAGGTAAAGATGCGTGGGTGTCACTGTGAGTAAAGTAGGATACAGGAGTATGAATTCGGACACGTGGAGTGAACTACCGGTGCATGTACATAACATTGCGCATGACATGACGAACTGCAGGCGAATGCGAGAAGCACAGGTGGAAAGGCAACGGCGATGCCTGAGCCCTTTTAGGGCCTTTAACGAAACCAACCCAGCTCCGCTCACTGACGTATTATGGACGAGTCCTTTCCGTTTGCTCGTGCAAAACCCAACTTCTAGTAGTAATGGAGTGAATCAAAGAAACCAATCCTCACTAAAGAACATTCTACATGATTGTATGTCACGTCCTCGACTTGGTTCTACATGTATTTTCTCGAAACGTTCTCTACTGGACTGTGTACTTCAGTATAAAGAACCATGAACTACTACTGTCCGATCGCACGTCTAGCGGCCCCAGGGCGCTGGCCGTGCAGCCGTGGGTAAGCAGTACACACATGCTGCGTCGCGCGGATCGCATCGGATCAAGCGCTGTTCTGTACGCGCTGAGGGCGCCGGCCCCGGTCAATCGACTGGATTTCCATGTCCATGGATCCACGACAATACTGTTACGCTTCATATACCTCATGAAATTAATCATAATCTGGTGATGTGCCAAAAAGGTTCCGATCACGAGCCGGTTCCAGACACGTGGGTGTCCTCACAGCTTTGGCCCGTGCCAAAGCAGCGATAAATCTAACAGATGTTGGCGAACATGAGGTTACTAGTATGATGACCTTCTGCTGACACACATTCATGTGCAGGCGGCGCTCTTGACTTTCTGCTCTCACTGGAGATTAGGGCAATGCACTGCTCGTCACTGGTACTACCTAGAGTACTACTGGGCGCAATAATTATTTCAAGCTCAGCAAAGTGTGAGAACAGTTGAGCAGTAGAGCCATAATGCTAGTATTGTTCTACTCCCTGGCTCTCTCAGCTTTACATAATTAGTTCTCTGAGGCTGAGTGGTAGCACGCCCCAAGGCTAAGTGCTATCAAGAGGAGAAACAACTATCATCAACGTTGACCACCTGTACGTACGTACGTACAATGTACTCTCAGTCCGGCTACCAGTGGCGTGAAACTTGCCTGAACATGATACTAGTGATCATTTGCTTTTCGGACACATGAAAAAGAATCTTTATGGGACATTACATGGCTCGTTACGCAATGTACGAAATCTGCATGTTTCAGCGGACCTTGAGTAGAGCTTTGAAGTGCCATACTGTACTGTCCTGCCCCTCGTCTGTGGATCAATCGTCATGCAGATTCATGCAGTTTTGATAACAAAGGCCACTTTTAGAAGCATCACATGCCCATCACTAGCAGGTCAGAGAGAAGAAAAGAACTTGTGAAGTTTTGTCATGAACCACCACACCAGTCATGTGCTCTCCAGCTGTCCTCGACCCGACTTTGCCGCAGCATACCACCAACAAAGCGACACATCCGCTGGCACTAAATTCCTTCATAAAGCTGTTTCCAACAATGATGTATGAGCATTCACCAGTCGCAACGGGTTGTTGTTGTTGTTGTTGTTGTTGGTGGTGGTGGTGGTGGTGGTGGTGGTGGTGGTGGTGGTGGTGGTGGTGTGTTTATATTAATTCGCATTCAAGCTGGCAATGTCTAAAAGTGTTGCTCAGTGCTGCACTAAGGAAGAAGGGAACAATGATGATAGGTATGTACATCCGGCGCAGCGAACCCGGTTCAGTCTTCAATAGAGAAGCTTACCCGGTTACGCGAGAAAAGCATCCGCTTTTGCCAGGTACACACGCAATGGATACGCCCAGTGTATTCCAGCGCATTACAGTGACAACAAAATAATAATAGCCTTTGTGTAACCGGTGATAATATCAGTAACCCACACTGACTGTGTATGTGTAGACTGCTAGTACCGCTATGCAATGTTGTTCTTGTCTGTTATGAACATGACGCCTTTTTTACAGGGAAAACAAACACAATGCAATATGATACGCAACGTCTTGCATCGTTCCAATCCATTATTACAAATAATTGCTGAAATGCTGCCGAAGCGCTTTCCGTGGCAGGCTTTCATGGTATCTGAGTCGCAACGACAGTACCTACCTGTAGCACCTGGGTGCAATTTTCAGAAGATAGGAGTCCACAGTGTGATATCGATTGATTGATAATATAATTAGTTTCACGGATTCTCCAGAGGCACGTGGCGAGCACAGTAGGAGATGTGTGATTCCACAGCCGCATACACTTACAGTTTATTTGTAGCTCAAAGGGCTGATACATGTAGCAGCGCAACTGGGTATCTGGTTGATAGTATTAGTAAGCATGAAACTCTGAGTCACAACATATTTCCGCCTTGTTCCATTGCATACTTACTTACTTATGTTTTGCATGCGTCCTGGTAGTATTGAGCAGGTATTGAGCAGTGGCAGGGTGTATAGCAACAATAATAGCCCGGCTATGTAACAGATAGCAGTACAAGTCACGGTAAAAGCCACGCCAGATTCATGATTGGCAAATCACCATCATGCTGTATTACATCATACCATGCTGTCTTTCATGCATGAGTCAGCACTGGACATCGGCTACAGTGTGCTAGTACTCGCCGATACCATCTGTTGAACCTTGTTCATGCAGCTTCGTGAAGTGTTGGGAGGGCGGATGTCAACCGAAACATTGTGCTAGTAGTAGTCTAGTACTATCGACGTGCCACCACCACAAGTAAGGCTACTGTTTTGTTCTACACAGTATTGTGTAGTTGACACAGCAACTGGACATCATTGTAGACTGTTTCTCTGAATGTTCTTATTTGGGCGAGTGAGCGATCGAGATAGAGAGAAAGAAAGAGAGAGAGAGAGAGAGAGAGAAAAAGACAGATAGAGAGAAAGAGGGAAAGAGAGACGAATGGGGGCAGGCCGATGGAGGCAGACAGAGAGAGGCAGATTGATATTGAGAGGGAGAGATTGGACTGTAGACAGAGAAACATTGTATGTTCAGAAGGAGAGGTATCGTACAAGTCAAAGCTGTTACATTTTCTGAAACGTTCGATCCATTTTATCCAGGCATAGATGGATGTCCCTTGAGGACCTTCGAGAGATCAGCCATCTGCCAATTTAAAGAGTCTGACATCGCACCGAATCATCCACTCCCCACGGACATCATAATTCATTGGATGAAGTAAAGACCATGTAGCATGCTCCATGGCACTATTAAATTATTATTGTTTACTCATGTTCGAGCCTGAAAGGTCAAGTGCGAGGGGTTGTTTATCGGTCTACGTGTACTGCATTCACTCTAGGCACCGGCGGATTCTGCTCGAAAAGCAGTGAAATTGGCGGAACCATACAAACCTTATGGCGGGCAATTCCTCGAATTCTGCTCCATTTCTTTATCCACATACCAAACATGCAGGAAACTTACCAGAAAAGCACCGAATTCTGCCAATTTTTCTACCGGCATTATTCGCCGGTACGCGGTGCCTAATTCACTCAGTGAATCTACTAGTACTACTTTGCAGTTCAGCAGTCGGCGATGCAATGGATGCGATTTCTACAGTAACTGACCCTTGATCTAATTACCGTCATGTGCACTACTGTCATTCCCTTCTCGTTGCGAGCTCGTATAGTAGTCTGGATACGCTGCATCATGTTGTCTATTGATCATTACGCAACCTACCCTTGTGCTTATACTACCAAGAGTACATAACCCCCCAGAGTGTGCAACGCCTGATCCAGCTCTGTGTAGGGTCTTGGTAGAGCGGAATCGGATCTTTGCGTCATAATACCGTACACATCTGAGGGGAACCCGGGGAGTCGCGGGTACTCTTGGATCAAAAACAATGGTGCCCTGCCTCGAGACCGGCCTTGCGCTGGTGTGAAGTGTACGCATGACATCAGAAGATCCGATTCCGCTCGACCAAGACCCTACACAGAGCTGGATCAGGCGTTGCACACTCTGGGGGGTTATGTACTCTTGATACTACACTACAGTCTATAGAGTACAGTGCAGAGTACAGTGCAGTCTCGGTGGTCTTCAGCTGGGTGCACGAGACCAATGTCCAACGTTGACCAATGATCAGATGCATCCCAATACTATAGTATAGGGCTTGAAAGTGATGACGTCAAAACGGCCAGGGAGTAGTAATTTGACATCAGATTTCTATTTTTGGATCCACTAAGGTGTGACTTTGCTATTGCCTAAGTATGTGGGTGCATAGCAACCTACTCATGTCGCATGCAAGTGTGACTTTTATTTCGCCACCAGTTGTAACCCCGCCCCCAGTAGCCAAATCAGTCAGTTTCACTGGCTACATCACCATGCTGTGGGTAAGACCGCTTGAAATGTGCTTGGATCCATACAAAAACTGGATCCAAGTGGATCCAGTTTTTGAATTTTTGAAATTGTTGCTATGCTGTGACGTAGCACTTTCAAGCCCTATAAGGAACGTGAAGTGGAACTCGGTATCCTACATGTATGTGCCTGGACATCTCTTCCTAGCGCGATTATTCATATTGAGGAGATACACAGGGTACTTGTACATGTGCGAATGGACTTGAACAAGAATTTTCCGCCTGGACGATGTGTTGTTGGTGGTATCTGACATACTACAGTACATGTAAAGTAAAACCTGTTACTAACGACCACCCCTTGGGACCTGAGAAAGCGACCACCCCTTGGGACCTGAGAAAGCGGTCTTTAGTGGCCGGCGGTCTTAGTTAGAGGTTTGCAATTTTGCACCGCACAACCATTGGAATGTGAGACCGTCCGTGCCTGGCGAAGTGGTCTGTAGTACAAGGCTGGTCGCTAGTCACCGTGGTCTTTAGTTGCATGTTTAATACACTGTTCAAACAATAGGAGGACAGAGAAAGTGTTTCTACTCCGAGTTTCACTCACTATTAAAGCGATAATTAGAAAACAGTAATGAGAAATCTGGATCAGATGCATCCCAATACTATACTGTTCATGTGGGCTTAGTAGCGGACTGGGAAGACCGCTGTATATGTATGCAGGTGATGGACACTTTGCATGGGAAGACGAAACTGACATTTTACCATGGTTGGCTATCACCCCTCTCTCCAAGTTGTGTGATAATTCGTCATGGGCCACGAGGCGAGTGAAATAAAATATAAATAATCAAGTTGGCTGTTCCAACATGGAACACACGCTTCTTGCCGAACTTGACACTTGACCGACCCGCGACTGCAATCCGGAGCACACGTGGAGCACGTCGCACCTTCCACTCCGCAAACCTGTAATAAAATACCTGCCTGGTTTAATCTTGCTTTGGACATTTTATTTTCAATTGCTTTCAGGTTCGGCCTCGTTTTCCCTTTGCTGTGCTGATGAGTACACAAAGGACGAAACAGTTCTGACCGCAGATTATGTCGTGCGTGTTCTGGAGATGGTCCTATACGAGTTGAGTGAGCAACGTTCTTGAAAGACACAACAAGGGGATGCCCGCGGCCAATACTGACTGTTTGAGTCAATCTCAACTAATAAAAATACCGCTGTTCTGGACTGCTGGAGGGATGTCCCTGCACACAATGTAACGTCCACTACCGGTTGCTTGTTGGGCAGATCACAACCAGTGCCAACAACCAGACAACAGTAATTGAATAGTCATCAGCTAGCGACAAGAGCCGGATTGCGATCATACACTGACGTCATAATTATCATATTCTGTGCGCGCAGACTTGAGCTTGAGAAGTTGAGTGTTGTAATGACCATTACACGGTACTGGCATCACCGTCAAGGCCCTATGACCATCCAGCTTCCAAACTGCGTGCACCTACATGTACAGTACATGACTTGATATGCCGGTAATCCCAAACTGGTAAACCAGTAGTAGATAAACCTTGTTGTAGTTCACGCAATTGACGAGCTGAGAGAAGGACGCCATGGGCAGAAGTTGGAAAGAAAAAGAAAAAGAAGTTTTTGTACAAGTTAAAAAAGAGCGAAGACAACAAGACGAAATCAGGGGTAGCCTCCTACCCCCCTAGCATAACGAGGATCAGAACCGGGTGCGATACCCATAATTATGGTTCAAATGGTCCGCAGAGACCGGGGCTCTGCCAACCGCGGAAGGTTGTAGTAAGGTCACTGTTTCCGAACACAGTGTCCTCCACCTTGTTTCATGCTGTCAATCTAACATGTACATGACTTGTATTAGTTTTGGCAACAAAGAAGCCCAGCTTGGAAATCCAAACCACGTCAGGGCCTTCGCAGGTCTAGCTCTAACGTTATCATCTGATCAGAACAGAATACCAAGGACAATCAAGACTTAGTTGCTACAACTTCAAGTTTCATGCTCTTGCAATCATCAGACAACAGTCATGAGAATTGGGTGCCGACCATGCCGATATATGCCAAGGGGAGGGTGGTATGAAAAGCGGGCTGAGTGAGAATGCGGGGGCTAGCGGTGATATTTAGGCTGTGTGCACCGGTCCGTGTGCGGTACCGGTTGTTGAAGGCATGCAGGGGCCGGCTTTCATCTCATCACAACCGTACACGTCATTTTGCGGTTCGCCAAATCCCCTGGAACATGTATCTAATATTGACTGAGTACGAGGTCAATATAGGAAATAAAAGCCGAGTAAAAGACCGAGGCGAAGCCGAGGTCTTTTACGAGGTTTTTATTTCCTATACTGACCAAGTACGAAGTCAATATTAGATTTATCACGACAAACAGTCCGTATTTCAAATTCCAGAACGAGAACCTCATGAATCCCGGTTTTATGATTGCACAACCGTTGCACCACCACCTACTCATGCAGTGACAATGCTACACTAGGCACCGTTCAACTGCGCAACCCCTAAGCACTCAAATATAAGCAGTCAATATAGCCCTAAGGAGTGAAATATGCAGGAATATTTGACTGCTTAGGTATGGCAAAAATCTATGTGAGTCAATACTAAGGGAGTGATAAGTATAGATTATAGACCGGTTAGGAGGTCTATACAGGATATATAGACCGAGTAAAAGACCGAGGTCCCCCGAGGTCTTTTACGAGGTCTATATATCCTGTATAGACCAACTATGAGGTCTATAATCTATTTATCGTGTTCTCCACGCAATAGTTTCTCTTCATATACGACATATCCTTGTAATTCTAGTATTATAATATAGCCTATACCGCATTGTACTGCATTTAAAGTCAAGATCATTGTTTAAACTAGGTTAAGCATCGGTAGCACAGTGGCTGGGTGGTAAGGAAGAGTGACTGAGATTCACAAGGTTGTGGGTTCAAATCCCATCTTGTGTATTTCTGCTTTCTTGAAAAATTTCTTTTTCTAAGTTGGAGAGAAAATTTCTAAGTCCAAGAAGTTCTAAGGAGGCAAATATAAGTAGTCAAATATATCGTGTATTTGACTAAGCAGTCAAATACGCGATATATTTGACCGCTTAGGTATCAGGGAAATTAGTGGGGTCAAATACTAAGAAGGCGATAATAGATACATATTGCACGCTTGTACTCAGTCACGGTACTCAGCCGCTCAGGTAATGGGACAGGGAACAGAAACCGGGAAAGTACCTAGCCAAGTGAAGCCGCAGCACTGACAAGCCCGACAATCACGTCTAGCGACAGTTGCCAGGTAACGAAATGCCTGTCTGTGACTACGCGCACACTGCGGCACAGTTCAAACGCTTTGACTCATTTTGACTTCGACAAAACTCAAAAGCCAGGCACTTGTCTTTGATAGAACCCCAGTCACCTGACGGCGTGAGTGACGCGCTTAGCAAGATCGCCAGGAATCGATTTCGAATATACAATCATGCATCGTCGACGTTTTTACCAGGTCGCTAATAATATTTTGGGAATCATTGACGAGAGAATATTTTGAGCAGTGCAATCATGTAAACGTTGTTGACAAATACTCGGAATACATAGCTTAGCGTGTATGTCGAATTGAATCAACTCTTCTCCAATTCACTTTGTGCACAACGTTTGTTGTTAGTTGTGTGTGGGGTTGCTGGCCGAAATACCTCGTAGATATTGGAATTTTACGCCTCTTAGTAAATAGCCATTCGTGCACCACCAAACCAGGCCAGCGTGTGACCATCTTCACTCTAAGCGGTGTTGGAGGAAATCTTGTTACGCTGATCTAAGTACTGCTGGAGAGCTGCCACGGATTTGCTGGTCGTCAGAGTCTCGTAAGCCCGTTAGCCCCCCCCCCTCCCGTGGCGAGATAGCACTGGTGTAGAGTGTCTTGCCTTGTGACGAACGCGGAGGACGAGAAACGCTCGCAGAGAATAGATTGTGCGCCCAGTTGCGTGTGTCCCTTCGTAGCAGCAAGTAGTTCACAAAGCCTGCATGAGCAACGAGGTGAGGTTAGCAACCAGCTGTTTGTATTGGTAACAAGTAGCTGGCACGATTATCACCAGTAGCACAAGCGCACGCACACACACACACACACACACACACACACACACACACACACACACACACACACACACACACACACACACACACACACACACACACACACACACACACACACACACACACACACACACACACACACCATGTACCACACACACGCATACGCACAAACACTCACATGCGCACACGCTCATGCATACACAAATGGACGCACATATAAACACACACAAACACAAGGCAAACACCTACACACAAACACAAGACACACAAATACACACACGCACATACACACATAATACACACACAGATTGGCTCTAAAATAAGGGTTGGGTGCGTCGAGTCTTTTCTAACGGTAGCGGCAACATACAGGTCACAGGCGTATCGTAGTGGCAGGGTAATAGTCCGTCTCACTGTTGTCCGTGACGCTGTAAATCTTATCAGTAGCAAGCAGTCTGCTCCTGTTTTCAAAGTGTGCTCCGTACCCCAAGGCAAAGTATTTCCACACAGTTGGGGGAGGTGGGGAAATATGCCAGGGTTCCAAGTCTGAGTGCCATGTATCTTACACTGTGTTGCCTGATGATCACTAGCATCGTGAAACTCAGAGTTTCAGCAGAGTTCATCTCTCCGTAGTGTATGGACATCTACTTGTAATCTTATAAAATCATGTAATTCTAGTCTAGTTTCAGACACGAAACTCTGAGTAGTGGCGAAGAAGGAAACCGTCAATTCTGAAGAGAGGGCGGAATTGCTAATTCTCCCGCCAGAATTTATGCACTCGACGTACACACCATCCTAGGTCCACGTCAAGGGTTTACGCGATCCCACCTGATCCTCTTTTACCATTTGTTTTACCTGTAGTCGTGCCATTACATGGTCATAATCCGTTCATTCCATTCATTTCAGAATCATAAAACCTGGGTCAGGAATGTGTAATCGAAAGCACCCATTGTCTCTCTTGCTTATATTTAGGTTGTGGACAGCTAGCTTCACACGATGGCAGCAAAACATAGCCGAAAGTGGACAGACGTAGAGATAGATCGTAATGCCAGGCCACCCAGTGCAATGACTGTGACATCTATACAGCAACACCATGAGTTACAGGTTAGTCACTGGTTGCCTGTGTTGAAGGCTTACCGTCTTTCAATGTGTGTGTGTGTGTGTGTGTGTGTGTGTGTGTGTGTGTGTGTGTGTGTGTGTGTGTGTGTGTGTGCTCGTGTGTGTGTGTATGTGTGTAGCTTGTTCGTTATCATCGCTTCAGCAATGGGCAGAAGTATGAGTGTGTGTGTGTGTGTGTGTGTGTGTGTGTGTGTGTGTATGTGTGTGTGTGTGTGTGTGTGTGTGTTTGTGATAGTGATGCTGCAGCTGGTGGTTGTGGTGGTGCAGGTGCTGCTGCTGATGCTGGTATTTATACTAAGTAGCACTGCTCTAGGTGGTGCTGCTTATGCTTGTGAATATCTGACGCCTTTTTTGGAGTTTGAAACTTATTCGCGGACTCATTCCAAGGCGGTTTGATAATGAACTACTCCTTCTGGTGGCTGCATTTGAATGTGTGGTATGGCACCCGCCAATACAGTTATGTCTTTCGTCTCCAGTTCTTGCAGAATTTGAAATCTGATAAAGACTGCGGTCCAGTTAAACCATGGATAGTCCCCACTCTGGCGGACCAAACACACTGTCAACTGCATTGCATCCCAACTGTCCCCACATGGGTATGAGTGAATTCAAATAATCATGTCGATTCCAATCCCCGATGAGTACATGTTGTGTCTAAAGTGCAACCGTGACTACTTGGGCCGCGTCAGCAATATTGTCGCTTATCTTTCAGCTTTGTTCTTATGTCCCCAATGCTCACTTGGCAGCCCATTTCATCGCAATTTTGGTTAGTAAGTTAGTTTACTAGTACCTGAAAGGTCTAGCTAGATTTCGAGTGGATTCCGAGAGCGACTAGTGGGTGATTCTGATTGATAAAGCGCAGCATCAAAATAGATTATCCTGTCACATTGCGCAGGCAAGAGCAGCGCCACGCACAAGGAAGTAGTCGGCTAATCGGAATCAGTTATATTTGGCAAAACGGCCAAGATCGCTCACCTCAGGGATCGCTCGCCAAGCTGAGTTCGCAGTTCCCTCACTTCCTGCTCAACGCGCGGAGTATCCAGCGCATCGTGGAGATTTGCAAGTACTGAAGCCGTCGTCGTCGGTCAAAATAGATCTTGCAAAGAACGGCGACTGATTTGAACCACACAGGCAGTCGTGCTGCCCACGCGAAGTCCTATAGAGAAGGCGACCGTCACTTTCGACTTCCCTTTAAAAAATAGCCAGGCAGCGGAGAGGAAGAGAGATGAGCTTGCGAAAGGTAGAGTGTCGGTCCCAAGCAAAATATATTTGTCACCAGCGCTGAGAGCAGCGACGAGGAGGACCAAAAAAGTATGAAACCTTCCTTGGACAATAAATTCCTCACGGCCAGTTGTCATTCTGTACCTTACCTTCCATTATACCAAGTTTTATCGTCTCAAGTGCACGTCTTGATGTCCAAAGTTCAATTTGTCGAAAGATAAGCGACAATATTGCTGACGCGGACCAAGTACATGCAAACTGACCAGTAGAGCAGCCAGTCAAAACACATGTCAGGTCACTATGTATGTGTGCCGTTTGCAGCAAATTGTTTGCGACCCGCCAATCTTGACGGACGGCATGACATCGAAGGAATGGCTCGCCGTCCATGGTCCCGAGGCTGTGGGTCTGCAGCGGAGTAAGGTGCTGGAGGCTTGCGGACCAAGGCGGTAAGATATCCATGCCTGCTACAGGATGTCTATCATCTTATTTTCTCTTCTTCCTTTCATACCGAGTCTGGGCATGCTATTGTCCAGATCTTCACCCTACGTGTTGTCAACCATGTGCTGACTTGTGTTTGGGAAGGCGCTGGAATTTTGTACGGCATTTTTGTCGAAAACATTGCTACTGTAGATCCAAACCTATTCTGGCTTTGGGAAAATGTTGTCAATATGTACAAGATTGGAGTGGAAAGAAACGAAACCTGTTTCCGACAAAGTTATCAGAGATAGGACACAGTCTGTTTGTGTGCCTGTGTGCTGAGCCAATTTAAAACTATCAAATTTTTAGCAATAGTGGTGTGTGTGTGTGTGTGTGTGTGTGTGTGTGTGTGTGTGTGTGTGTGTGTGTGTGTGTGTGTGTGTGTGACTGCACTCAAGTCTTTGCAATAGGCATCGGCATGCGTATCGGTATCTTCAATGACGTTTTATGCTGTGATCTTTTGGGATGTTGTGCAGGCCTCCATTCGCCACAAGCTCCGATTACAGCAACATCCTGGCGTGGGATGAGAGCCACAGCACGAAAGTTTGCGGCGAAACGAGAACACAGTAAGATTCTGCGCCATTAGCAAGATTTTAGCCAGATCTTTGGCATAGCCCGAAGAAGGCAATAGGCATTTATGCACCGGGACGAGATGCTTTCATTCCAAACACCAACCGATATGTACTCTCACGAGTTCACATCATGTCTGGGAGCCGGGTTAGTATAACAATTTTACCACACTGAGTGATCAGCGACTGGTCTAAAAGATTGCACCAGTAGTGATTTATTGTTGGTACACAATTCTGGTGCACGTCAGGATAGTTTCCACTATAACCGAGTTCTAATCTGGATGCTTTCATCCGTTCTACCCTTCTTCCCAGGCCTGTGGCTGTCAGCATTGATCCCATTGAAGCACAACGGGTGGAGGCGAAGCTTCTGCGGTGAGTTCTAGTCTGCGGCATCAAGTGTCGCCACTCAATCCTGGTTGTAATTCCGACTTTGATTGGCCTTTCGTTGCTGTCGCCCAGGTGTGTACAAGTTGACCAATGCCGCTGTCTGTTTTGTTGCTGTGATCATGTGTGTAGAAATATCCGTGCCATGCAAGAGCGATTACAGTGGCTCAAGGTTGGCAGTCGCAAGGTACGTGAACTTGGCCTCTAGTGCGATGTGTTGCACAGTAACATTGTGAAATGGTGCCAGATCACATGATTCCAGCGTTTCAGCTTCAATCAAGACTTTAGACATCGTTTCCTATGGCAGTGGGTCGGACACATAGGCGGATTTGTGATTTTCTGTAACCATGACAATCTTGGCATCGTACCTATACGGGACCATGGCGATCATGGCTGCATGCTCGCAGCTTCACATCACAGGGTCAGAGCACGGATCTTCAATTTGGGGGGGGGGGGGGGCACTGATGTTTACTCTCTGTACCATGCAATAACATTGCACGACACTGACCGACGGTACTGACATTCTACAATGTTATCACATGAGCTGATTGTTTCGTAACTACCGTATTTCCCCGTAAGTTAGTTCTCCCCAAAGACTTAGTACCCCCCTATAAAAAAATATACTTTCCACTGCCGAGGTTATCACCCCGAAAGACAGTTCTCACCGAAAGATAGTAAGTTCGTACCCGTACTACATGTACAGACACCGTACAGTACATACATCATATGCACGGACACTAGAGTTCCGGAGGCTTCCCACTGCGTGTCAGTTACCCCCCGGTAAAAAAATACTCCCCGAAAGATAGTACCACCCCCGAAAGTTAGTACTCATGTGGCTGCTAAGTTCGAAAGCTAGTGCGTACTAAGTTGCGGGGAAATACGGTACTGGTGTTAGTGGACATTATAGCTTATCTTGTAGTTCATTGGTCCTCATTCTTTTCATTAATATCGTACTACTTCCTGTATACTGTCTATAAACTGCAGACATTTGGATACCTACCTGGCAATCGTGTAGCAATACTCATCGACTGCAGTAGCGTAGTGTCTCGGACCTGCGACGAAGACCTGTACCGTGCCATGCTCAAGGTCAGAGACGGAGCACTGAAGACAGGCTGAGTGGGAGAGATAGATAGATAGAGAGAGAGAGAGAGAGGGGGAGAGGATATGAGGGGGTTCTGTGTGTTTGGTGTGTTCGTGTGCACGCGTGTGCGTGTGTGTGTGTGTGTGAACGTGCGCGTGAGTGTTTTGATTGCTTGCATAGGAACATACGCTTCATCATGTATTGTTCAGCAGGCGCATGCCCCGTATGGGTTCCTCGTTGCCCGGAACCCCCCCCCTTTTTGCTTAAAATGCAGGATTTTGCTTCATTTTTTGAAAATTTTCCCGGGGAGGCCCCTCGCAACCCCCCCCCCCCATTGAAGGGCACCGGCGCTCACGCCTGTTCAGTAACAGTCACGTAGTGGTCATTACATCAGTCTGTTCAACTCTGCCACCATTCCAAAGCAGGACACGCATAAATGATTATGCATAAAAGCACACTGGTCTCCCACGTAAATGTGCACAAATGTTTTGGTCCAGAGCAGGGCTGTGCTGCTTCAAATAGGGCGGTTGGACAGTGCTAGCTGCTCAGTGTCCGCATGCTTTTGTATGCTTTTCAGTCGTTAGTACAAGACCAGCTGAGACACAAGGAGACAGTCTTGCCTGTAATGTGTGCCGACGATGCATCCCTGCTCTGGAGCCAGCCGCATCACCTTGATGACAGCCGGTAAGAGGGATTTTTGATTTAAAAACCTCTTTCACCCGTCGCAAAAGCTTCCTGCTGCCCGGTGTGTCATGGCCACCTGTGTTGTCTATGTGTTCCCGCTGTCCTGTCACAGATTGCGCAACACTCCTGAAAGATTTCAGCTAGCAGAGTTGTTTGAAAAGGGAAATGTATAGTATGGTGTGGCTTGAAACTGCCAATCTCTATTTGGGTTCCTACCGAAATCTTCATCAGAGCACTCTAAATATACCCTGGACTAGCATTATTGAAGGCAGACATATTTTGCACTCAGTTATGCGGAATTTCTAAGATTTATAGCCTTTTTTTCAATAGAGAAACAGCTTCAGTTGCCTGAGGATTGCTACAAAAGCATGAACCTCTGGGCTAGGACTAATTCCAAGTTGCGACTGATCCCGAGCCGCCTCCCTTCCATGATTGTGGTAGCTTTCATACATAATACTACAATAATGCGAGGTTAGTTAAGGTGTAATACATCAGGCAACATTGGGAATGGTATTGAACCCGCCCGTATACGTGAAGGAAAAAAACTTTGGTTCAAGCATCTGGAGGTTAAAAGCCTGGTGCTGTGTGCGGCACCATGCTTTGGGTGCTAGAGTGTGCGAGCTTGAGGTCTCCCTATTGGAGTTGTGACCTGGGTCTGTTGTGTGTTTGAGTGTTTGTGTAGCTTCTATCTGTTAGCACTTATGGCATGATTAACAAGTACTAGTGTGCAACACCAATTGAAAACCATCGTAGGTATACAGATGCTTTTGGCGTCAGGATTTCGTTTCTATTCACCTTGGTCATGTTCGTGCATCGCCAGAGGTTAGTAGATATGGCAGCTCACCCTGGTTAGGTGGGGTAGAAGCTGCTCGCACTTGTTTCTGACAATCACAACTGCAGCTGCGTATTCGTGTTAGTGATGAGCGTACGTGCGAACGCACAAACCACCCCCCCCCCCCCTCTCTCTCACACACACACACACACACAAACACTTACACGAGGATAACACCATTATTTGTCGCGCCCGACGAGACTGGTAATTCCGGCACGGATTCTAAAATAGTCCAGGTGAGATTTTCACCCCTGCACGTCCCGGCGCTACCTCACCTACAAGCAAAACTAATCAGTACGCCTACAAAATGCCAGTTTGGTGTGCTGAGTTCTAGTATGCAGCGTACCTTGGACGAATGTGAGATTGGTGTCTGGATGATCCTTGCTATATAGCCAGTTGTTAGTGATTGTGTCGTTTTGAGATGGAGAGCGCAGCTGCAGCCGTTCTACCAACTGTACCAGCCATGAATTGCACAAACCAACGCAAGCCGCCCGTCTGGAGAGAGAAAATTGTCGCGGTTACCCGACCGCCGACTGACTTGACTGAAGACTCCCTACCGGTAAAGTTCTTCAAGCCGTGCGAAGACCAGCTTGATGACACCGCGATTGGACTTCTCTCTAAATCATGCGCCAAGGCAGAAGGCACGTGGTCGTCACGTGCTCACAGAGCGAACAACAAGACGCGCAGCAGACGACAGCGCGCGCAGTTCCGCAATCATCCGTACAGAAGCGAGATGGGCCGAGGTTGCGCATTGTACGACCCAATGGACCGCGTCCTGCCGACAGTTCTTCCCAGCCGATTGCCAGTCCCGCTTCTGTCTGACAAGCATGAGCGTAGAGTCAGATTCGTGGAAGAACTGCAGACCTTGATACACAGAGGACTTAACGAAGGGGAAAGGTTGGGTAATGAGCGTCGCAAGACTGAACTACTGCTCCAGACATACGAACGAGAATCGCGCTCTTCGTTGCAGAGTAAAGCATCACCTACAGACAAGGTAGAAGAACCCGTCGCCACGTCTGCACAGCATAAGCCGGTGGATTCAGTAGATCGCCGAGTCGATTCACACAACGATTTATTGTCTACCCTAGGCCCTGCACGCAAAGACTTGCCGGAGAAGAAGGTGGAGCAGATACTAGTAACACCTTTAGGCTCTCTGGCAGCCTCTGTCATTGAGAAAGTTCCTGCTGAAGGAATAAATCGTCTTGCAGAGAGAGTCTGCACCTTCACGGATCATGACGTAGCCAGACAGGAGCAAGAAGATGTAGCAAACGAGCGTGGCGCTGCTACTGAGAATATAAATCTTGAGCGGCCAATGGAAGAAGTAAAGCTTCTGAGAAGTTCTGTGTTGGCACGATCAATGTCACCAGCATCAACGCTCAGTCAGTCTAGTCTGTCTACCGTGATAAACAGCAATTGCGATGCTCAAGCAGGCCAGTCGACTGCAGCCCGTGGCCCCCTCGTGCTGAACTCCTGCCCAGTCAAGCCCTGCAAGTTCTCTGTTGGTGCACGGAATTTCTCCGCAGCACCCACGCCGTCCGTCAAACCGGAGAAGAAGGGGATGAAGAGGAAGAAAGAGCTGGACGATGCATCACGAATTACCGACGGCACGGTGGAGGATACGTTAAGAACCTTGCAGATGTTGAACATTTCTGACTGCAATAGACGTTGCACTCTTTGTGAACGGTAGGGCCCTCATCGGAGCGTGGAGTGATCTGCCTGCTTCCGTTACGTAAACATGAAAAGAGAAACTGCAGAACAGGGCATGCCTTAGCAGATACAACAGCTTTTCTAGCCAAGTCTATGCTTATGATAGAAATTTGAGTTCAACGTCGATATTTTCGTGAATGAATTTCACGTGTGAGGCAACTACAGTAGTAGCATGTAACTCCTACAACTTGTCCACAGTAATACAACTACTTGAACAGACTATACTGACTGTATGCTGCGAGGTGATTTTTCAGGCAGCTCTCTCTCTCTCTCTCTCTCTCTCTCTCTTTCTCTCTCTCTCTCTCTCTCTCTCTCTCTCGCTCTGATTGTCCATCCATTCACTTATTGAATTGACAGTAACATCCCTGGACACACATGCACGTACATGCATGCAACCATCATTGCTGACCGCACAATGTAATCACATTCTGCACGCAACCCTGTCGTATTGTGTATGCATGCCCCCAAGTGCATGACAATGTGCCGTTTATGTTTGCTCTCCTGCAATCCCATCCCGTGACTTTTCGCGAAGCATATGGGTTAGGTTCTGGTCGATTTTTGAGTGATGCACATTCACGAGCATATACCGCATCACCCCACGGTTATTGTTGACATGATCTCTGCAATCTCGTCTGCTGCAAATATATTTCTCAATGAACTGTTGCTCGTTTGTTGTCCGAGTTGTTGTCTTTGTCTTGATGTGCTGGACTTCACTTCATAAGTGTACTTTTTTTGTTTTTGAATGGTTCGGATGAACGAGTACCGATGTGTTGTTGAGAATGAAGTAACTTCATGTTATGGTTCTGCACTGAGAGTTGAAATATCATCATGCTGATTTCTCCGATCCATGAAATGCTATGACCAAGAACAAAGATGAAGTATTCAGGCTGGACTGCAGTAGTATGCATCGAGTATGCGAAAAACCGGGCATTCTGAAAATTACCCCGAAAATGGGGCATTTTCAATAATACATCACTTTGGGGCTGGACATGTGCCTTCAATGGGGCCAGCTCGATAAATACTACTGACAACACGAACAATGATATTTTTAAATTCAATAGCTGGGCTGCACTGAGCCTGACTGCGTGTGCTCGACCCTTGCCCATTTTCTATCAATTCAAAATTGATTTGTAGCAGTTTTTCCCCTTATCTCTGTAGGGCAATGAGCTTGCTGTCGTGGATGGCAAGCTTTGCGTTCGCCGGATCATGTAACCTGATGGACGGACTGCGGAAGGTAGCGCTACATGCTGGTGATCTAGACTGTGTGACAGTTGTACTAGCTAGTCAGTAAGTGTGAGCGGGATAGTCATTACCGTTGGCACTGGTCAATGTTTGCTGTGTTTACTATGTATGCTGGCAGGCCAGCCAGATGGAGAGCTGGCCATTGTAAAGTTGAAACATGCTATGAGAGAGAGAGAGAGAGAGAGAGAGAGAGAGAGAGAGCGTTACTAGTGATATTAGCAGTGACGAGATCGCCGCTTATGAGTCCGACTCGTGTCAGGGTTCTGCTCTGTAGTCAGTGTGAAACTATTTCCCACACTTTCTAGTCCTGGAAAATAAGGCATGCGCAAAGTGAGGTATAGATTACACGTTACACTTTCTCCGCTCTAGACACATCACCTTACTCCTCTACGCTATCGCGCTACTGCCAATGCACTGTCAGAGGGGGCATATCAACACTGTTTTTCTTCATCTAGGTGTGATCTTTGCAGAATGTGTATTTTTTAATCTCACTGCGAGAGGTTTAGTACGTTCCACCAAGCCCTGCACAGCTTTTAGAAGCTGTAAAGGCTCCTCCTACTTGTTGCCTGTTGCAACCTTTTCATTCCGATCCATCTGTGGTAGTTATGTGCCTGACGTCCCTGTGTTAATGCTTCGTTGCTCCCTGCATACCGGGAACGATTTGTCGGAAGTTTAAACTACGATCCCAATCTGTCGATACCCAAGTATATATTGTGTGTTTGTGAGTGTGTGTGTGTGTGTGTGTGTGTGTTTGTGTGTGTGTGTGTGTGTGTGTGTTTGTGTGTGTGTGTGTGACAAGTTATGTGTAGGTGCTGCAATGTACTGCTGTGAACATTGAAATCCGATGGGATGACCGAGGACGGCGCTGCTACGGCTTTTAGCACGTACATGCACTGTAGTTCATATACACTCTTCAAACATGGACCAGCGGTGCTCGCCTTCGCTAGGCCATGACCCCTTGGCCGCTTGACTCCTGAACATATTTAATTGTCCGCTAAAGTATGTTTCTGTGTGTTTTGCGTGTGTGTATGTGCGCATGCGTATGTATCTCCACCGGCAGGGCTTGTCAGCGATCCAGCCTCTTGGTTGACTTTGCTCGGCAGCTTGTAGTTGGACGATCATTGAAACTCCACCTGGTGTCGATAAACTGTGATGACTCGACCAAGGTATACAGCTGTTAAAGGAGATTTAGTGCGAGTCTACTTTCTGCTGAATGTTTCCGTTGGTTACTTGGTACACTGGTGTGTTTGTGATCTCCTCCACCTTCACTGTCAGTTGAGCACGAATGTTAAGATTTGCTTGTACCCCTTCGAACACGTGCTGTTTTGGTGCTTGTTTCTGCCATTAGGCATGCCTGCACGAGATTGCAAGCCGCACAGAGTCCGTCTTCCACTTCTACGAGGCTTCCGCGGATGTAAGTTGTGCACAACATTGCACCTGTATACCCCCCCCCCCCCCCCTCCTCTCCCTGCCCCTTCATTTTCTGTAGAACTCACCTCGTACGTAATCTGATAATTATAGTATAACATTGGTACATGTAGCATGGGCACACACGTGTGCTCCCCTGTACAGTCAGACCTTGTTTATCCGGTCCTCTTTTACCCGGATCCCTCGCCACCTGAAAGAAAATCATTGGTTACCGATTTACAGCAAATGTCATGCATACATACAGTATGTGTGTTCGATCATCCGGTTCCCTCGCCTATTCGGATATTTTTGTGGAAAACGGATGTGGGCGGGTAAGCGAGGTCTGACTGTATTGAAGTATGATCAGATGTACGTTGGACAAAACGTCACTTTGCTGTTCGCAATGGGGTTCATCTTACCAAAGATTACACTTCACCATGCCAGTGGTGATGGACAGCGAGTATTTTGATGTGGGTCAAGCTGTTTAATTGGGGATGTTCCACCGAATGAAATCCGATGGCTCTTGTACGATGTGCCATAATGGGCTCCTAAATTCCAATGTTGTTGGGTGATCTTTTCATGGAACAGCATCAAATTCGTTTAATCCTAGAGAGTTGTGGCGCTTCCGGGGATGCGTACAACTCAGTCTGAGTTTCATGCGAGACATGTTTCATGCGAGCCATACAATATATTATCTCTATTTATAGTCATGATACCCTCTACACTCTATGGAGTAGTATAGCTGCACTGAGAGCTGTGACATCATTTTCCAAATATTCTGCGTTTCAGGCTGGTGAGGAGGTGTTCAGTCAAGATATCATGGATCTGCAAAAGGAACTTGAATGGTGAGCCCACCTGCACTGTCCTGTGCGGTACAAAATGATTTAGTAGCTTGCTACCCAGATTTTGTTTCCCTGGCAAGCTATATGCTGACAGTATTCTCAATCGTTGGTCCCTCTAAGCAGAATTTACATCATGTTTTCCTAGAGTTGATTGTCTTTGAAATATCACTGACATCTCATCTCTCTTCTTCTCTCAAACATTGGATGAATGCTCTTGTCTTCCATGCTTGGCTCGCACCAATTCTCTGTTGTTGCCCATTGTCAATACTGTGCTCGTGATGGAATAAAAAAGAAAAGCAAAATACCAATTGATGGCTTTCGTTAGAGTAAGCTGGAATGTTTTTACATACAGCAGGTACAATCACTAAGGCAGTCGAGGAGAGTCCACCGTGTCGTCAAGGACAAACAGACCAATTATATGCAATAGTTTTAGTAGTAGTTGCCCTCGACTCAGGTCACTAGCCCCAAGTTCTGTGGATCTCCATCAGTCACAATCGTAATACAGATTTCTCGGATTCTTTGCCAGGACACACTTATTTACCTGTATGTTGTACTGTTCTCTGCTATATGTTTCCAGTCAGTACAACACGGTGCATCACTTGCGACAGCTAATGTCTGGCAGAGTTGACCTTGGTGTGGCTGAACAGCTGCATAAGGTCAGTGTGCCCTCCCTATCCACCCACTCCCCCCCCCCATTGCCATTGTGTCTGGCATCCTGTCCTCGGATAGTGTCTTACAAAGGAGTCACACCACTCACCCGCACCTATCCCCCCCTCCCATTTTTATACACCACATTCTCTGTGAGAAAAAGGTACTGTTGTCACTGGTCTGCTTTAGAGTCCCTGCTACCCAGTTCAATACAAATACAGCGAAACCTGTAACTGAAGACCACCGTAACTAGCGAGCAGCCTGGTACTACAGACCACTTCGCCAGACACGGACGGTCTCACATTCATATAATTTATGGTTTTACGGTGCAAACCTCTAGCTAAGGACCACCTGCCACTAAAGACCGCTTTCTCTGGCCCCAAGGGGTGGACGTTAGTCACAGGTTTTACGTTACTATGACTTCCTACATGGGCATGTACTTGGATTTGTACCTGATACTTTTCTACCTCTTGGATGTTCTTTGTTACATTCATGTGCACTTATGGCCCCCTCTCTGTCTCTCTTCTATTCCACTGCACAACTATTTTCTGACAGATCAAGTCATTTTCAGAGTGGCCAAAAGATGAGACAACATTGTAAGTTTGATTCTGACAACCATGAGATTGGCATGATATTTGCTTACCAAGGACACGGGTGCTGATTTGTTGCAAGTTGAATAGCCAGGCTGCTATGATGTTTCACACTGTGGTTGTGCACGTATAATTATGCACACGTGTGTGTGTGTCCTTGTGTGTGTGTGTCTTTGTGTGTGTGTGTGTGTTTGTTTGTGTTTGTGTTTGTGTGTGCGTGTTTGTGTGTGCGTGTTTGTGTGTGTGTGTGTGTGTGTGTGTGTGTTTGTGTGTGCGCACTCGCCCGTGCATGTACTTTGCTAATATACATACCTGATGAGCAACGGGCTACTTCTCGATACGCATTGCAATCAAATTAATCATTGTGGTATTCTGTGCCGGCGACAGGGAAATTGCCAGCTCAGGGCCAAGGAAACAGCATATGTATGTTGAACGTCCGTACCTTTCATCCATGGACTGGCTTGTGGACAACTCGCTGAAGAGTAAGGACATAATTCCCGTAGTTTCCGGAGTATAAGCCACACTTTGAAGCACCAGTAATTCCCCCCAAAAATGGCGATGCCGCTTATAAGTTACTAAGTGGAAGATGTCTGTATCTCATGGCTGCAAATATGGGTGTGGATTATACTCCAATGCGGCTTTCACTCCAGTGCGGCTAATACTAGTACTCCGGACAATACGGCATCCCTTGTATTTCGTCATACATTGCTCTTCTTGCCATCTGCCTTGCAGAATCTGGATTAAGTATTGTTTCTATGATGATACTCCTCATCAAGTGATCACGATGGAGAAGAATTTGTCCTTGCATGACATAAGTTAAAATTCATCTGATCAGAAAATTTGTCTCGGACAGCCTGTCAGTTTCGTGCCCTGTTATCGCACTTTCTGACTGCTTATTATCTTGTTACAGTCGTGGATAGTTGCTGCATAGTTCGTTCCAGTGTGATTTGATCGGAAAATTGCTGTGCTTTTGCATTACATGCAATGCCTGTGGCCTTTGAATACACATGGATGATTTTGAAGTGATAATATATATATGTTCCATTGCAGGTTTGATTGTTGTGACAAATAAGCACATGTGTTTGCACCATAAATTTGGAATGCACTGCTATGGCATGGCTATGGGCTGGGGGGGGGGGGGGGGGGTACACTGAGGTATTGGTGCATCCCAAGTTATCTTAGATCAGCTCTATACTCCCTAGGCTGACTCATGGTTCCATGCTGTACGTTCTTCATTTTCATGTGTGTTTTCAGGTCAGAATCTCAGTATCTATCAGTTCCTTGCACCGAACTCCATTCCATCGCGCAGTCAGTTTGTTGGTGTGCTGCAGAAGGATGTAGCAGCTCAAGTGTTTGTCGATGTAAGTGTGGGTGTCAGCTGACTGCGTAAGGCATTCAGGCTGTCCTTCATCTTCGCCATTGTGCATCTGTGAGAGGGTGTGTGCGTATGCAGGAAGAGTCCCAACTATTCCACACGTGGACTACTGGTCAGTGTACTACTGGTATGTGTCGCCAGCCAGTTTTGCACCAGGTCTCACGCTTTATTCAGGGGTGACTATGTTGTTGTGTTTGGATTATGCTGCATCTCGGGTCACTTAGGACTATGCGGCATATTGCTGTTGTATGCGAGGAAAAAAAAGAGAAGAACAAGATTTATCCAAGGTCTGCCATGTTTGGGTCATTGTTGTTGTGCGCTTGGGGTACAACACTACTTCACAAAAAAAGCTATAGGCGAGAAATACAAAGTGATGCAATCATAAACAAGTAGCCTGCTATAGTAAGACTCAACACACGTGGGCATTGTGATCCCAAGAAGAATTTGGCTTTTTATACCCTTGCCTCCCACGATTTCTTGGATGGAATGGTGCCTGGATCAAGACGTCATGGTCGTCCCTTTCACAATTGGTTCACCAACATCAAAGACTGGACCATTCAATCTTACAATTCTCTCTCAATCACTCTCTCTCTCTCTCTCTCTCTCTCTCTCTCGTTGCTGCTGATCGTGAGAGGTATAGGCAGCTTGTTTATAAGTGTAGTTAGTTTTTTTCTTTTTCTGTTCTTTCGATGCTGCTGCCTTATGACACACATGGCGCCCCTAAAACAAGACTGGTTATGAGTTTTACATTCATATATAAATACACTTGGCATTATCATTGGTTCATTTGCTGCTGTTTGTCGTACTCTGCAGCGCATGACTCAGTTCACTTGGTTTGACGATACCATCAGACATGTCCATGTGGATGCTGCAGAGCTGTACGAGTACCAGGTCAGTACAGGCCACAGAGGTGGCATAGCCCAGCGCCCATTCAGAGTATTTCCTAATATGTACAGCACTACTCAGTGAAATCCAGTCGAGTCACTTAAGTCCTTGCCGAGCGTTGCAAAGCCTTGAATCTGCGAACACTGGGCTACAAAATATAGTAGAAGAGAGATTTGGTACATTGATCAAGAGCTGGCTAAACCATTGAAATGCTTGCACTTAAAAGTTAAAACCTCTCCGCCAGGGCTTACAAACACACTTGTGATAGTTTGTGAGTAGCCGGTTGCTGGCTCGAGAGTTTTCATAACCATGCACATGTATGGTGATGTCTGACTGGAGCCTTTAACTTTCAATGCCAGTCTGACTACTGTAGAATGGGTAATTTTCTGACTACTGTAGAACGGGTAATTTTAGCGACTATTAATTTTAGCGTTTTCCCATTGTCAACCGATTAGCGACGTTTTATTTTAGCGATTTGCAACGAATTTACCCACAGATCACCAGTGCACTACTAATGTCTCAACGGATTAGCGACTTGAAACTTTAGCGAAAATGAGTCGATTGCTAAATTCGCTAGGGTTTTTACGTCGCTAAAATTACCCGTGCTACAGTAACTAGACTCAATCTTATAAAAATTACTGTTTCTGTGCATTGAATGGTGTGTGTTGCACAGCACAAGCTGGATGATATGATGGATCTGTACAGGAAGAGGATTTCCTGGCTGAAGTCTGACACCCGTAGAACATTTGGCACGATCACTTCCAAGAAGTAAGCTGTTCAAGGGTTTCTCAGATATCACTTTCTTATGTTCAACACCGGTACGAATTTGTACTCGTAAAAGTGGACTTAAAAAATGACGAAAGCACACTATTGATGACTAGAGATGTTGTTGATGATAAGGAATTAACACCCTCTGTTGTAATAGCAGGTTTGAAACACTCCGTTGTCTAATGGCTGCACTGGGAATTGAAATTGTTACCTTCCCGCTCTATGTGAAATGCTGTCCAGTCCGTAGACTATTTCTGTTCAGGCTTGCATGGATGCTGCCGGTGTACCGAGTTAGTTGAGACTTGGACATGTTGGCGAAAAAGGGTGAAGCTTTCAACGCATGCCACTCAGCATATTGCGGGCTCCCTGGAACATGAACACGCAACTACATAATTATGATAATAACAATGGCGGTGTGACGTCGGAACTTGTGCATTCAGCATCCTCCTGGCCGACTTCAACTCAAACTCTCTAATAACGATGCTGTTAATGGTAGGGTCATTGGGATGTTGGCACTTGGGTGCAAGCTAACATCTGTCTTGATACTGTCCTGTGTGTGTGTGTTCAGTGTTGTCCTGCTTGTTGACACATCCACGGCGACAGCGTCCTGTCAGACACAGCTGCAAGAACACCTGTGTCAGTTTCTAGGAGAACAAATCGCCTTCTGCGAAACATTCAACCTTGTACAGTACGTTATGCATTCAGAATTATTGCACAACCCTACCATGGCACTTTAATATTATTTTCTTTTTCTTATGAAAGTGCACATGCCAACATTGAATGGAAGGGAACTACACCAACATCTTGTCGTGTAGAAAGCTCTAGTTGGGAAGCAGAGGCAGACGCTGCAAGCTGTATGGTATGATGATGCTGGCGTTGTAAGCTAGAATTCGGCACATTTTCAGGACCAGTACACAGTCACTTTTACTCACATACATATGTATATTCTGTGCTAAGCTGCTTTCTCTATACATGGACAACGAGACCTCTTCCGGCTATCTCACCTTGCGTGTGTGTGTGTGTGTGTGTGTGTGTGTGTGTGTGTTCGTGCGCGCACATGTGTGCACTAATAGATGTACTTCCGTCTTCCGTGTGTATGAATCTGTACAGCTTCAACAGCAGCGAGGTTGCACTCTTCAAGCCTAAGCCCGTCACGACATCATCCGAGAATCTCAGTGAGGCATTGAGGTAATGCAGGCAGATACTCAGATGGCAGCTATGTGGCCATGATTTCATTTCAAGTGTTACATACTACCCTGTAAAGACCTGTGTAAATCAACAAGAGATTTCTAATGCACATTGACGACCACTCTCACGATCTTCTTGATACGCAAAGCAGCAGTTCTACAGTACATTTCTATTTCCTGTCGCCCTCTAATGTTGGTTGTAGAAGGCCGTATTTCAAGTGGCTACACATACAGTTTTTTCGTGTCGGTCGCAGAAGAACTGGGGGTTAGCCTCCTGGCCTAGACCATTCTTTTTTTCATGTGCTACAGTCTATGCACAGTTGAGTCACCGAGTATACATTGGTATGCTGTGCTTGATGAGATTCAAGCATGGCCGTTCCTCGGCGCTCGACAGTACTGTAGTGCTATGGGCTGTTCTGTTCGTTTCATTCTCCAGGTGGCTGTTGTCATGGCAATGTGCTGGGTCATGTGACTTGATGTCCGGACTGAAGTGTGTGCTGGAAGGTGATGGGCTGGTGCAGGTGGATCTTCACCCATATGGTGAGCAACAACATTTATTTTCATTTCGAAGTCACTTGCTCAGGAAATTTGGATGTATTCCAGATCGTGCCTGTATTTGCACGATGGTATCTTGCTGATGCGGCATGTATTCAGGAGTATTTTGGTACTTTTCTAATGAATACGTTATTCCCGGTTCTTGCTTCATTTTGCATGCTGGAAACGCGTCCCATCGTCCGTAGCGTGGTGAAAATGTTGACTCGAGCTCGAAACATCTCCTGTAATATCCCGGTGGGTGTTAATTAAACCCTGTAAACCAGCCATAACAATCTTCCGATGTGATGGGCCTCATAGGCCTCTTGGTGCAGTCTTTCGGTAGATGACGGCATGAGCTGAACTGGACATGAGCGCACTATATCAATACGGGCACGTGCATACATGCCGATATTAGCAAGTGCATGTCAATGTTGTATGTGTCTGCCATGCAGTGTACCAGCAGAAAGCAGTTGGGCTGTAATCAATACACTGCGCGGGGGCGTAATGGTAATGTTCTGCATGTGTGCAGCACTGTTTTGCCCTCTCGACATAGAACTGAATTTACACACTCTTGCTGTTGTCACGTCTTATTCCTGCAGATTCTATTCGAGTGGTTGTAACTGGCTGTCCGGTTCAAAATGAGGTGAGGCAATTCAAGCCATACTGAGTGCGTTCGATTACGCACTTGAATCGATCCATGAACCAATTCAAGTGCATTCGAGTCGTAGGATTGCAAGTTGCAAGTCTACAAATTTTCGGCCCATTCAAATTCCGGCCTCCCAGGGCTAAAACTGCTGTCGCCTGTATACACGGTCACACTGAATCTTGCAAAACATAATTTCCGTCGCCACAAATTTCCGGCCAAACATGACCAGGCCGAAAATAGCTGAAAATAAATATGCACCGAGCATTTGTTTGCCTGACAATCTGCTGACTGTGAAGGTGGACAGTAGCTCTTTGCGGTCCTAGGCGGTGTCAACAAAATCTGGTAGTTAAGTTCTCTAAACCGGTAGCTATATGGGAGGCAAGGCGAATGCCGCTATCTGTTGATTGCTGAGATGTGCGGTAACTTGAAGTTACACGTACAGCATTTCGCCTTCGTTCCATATGTAAATGTATACTGGTCTGCAAATTCGTGCATCAGACACTCTAGTATGAGCTGCCTCCACCGACCCTGTCTGTGCAAGGCAAACTGCATGTGCCTTCATATGCACTTGGGCCCATTTATAGGTACCAATGCATTCAGCCTGCATGTTCGTTTCTGATTTTGTGTATTTTTTACCTTGCAGAAACTGCTGCTAGCGTACTTATCCCAACGTCTTCTTCTTGACCCGGTCACAATCGACACTGTACTCTATACGTGTGGAACTGAGGATGGCAATGTGCTGGAACAGAATAGCATGACAGGAACTGGACATTACCTGGTGGGTAGACTGAAGTCATATGCCTAAAGAACTGAGTGCCTGTATGTAATTGTCTAACCTTTCATCAAAACACTGCTTTCCAGGTGAGTGTCCTGGATTTCAGCCCTCCAGTTGCCTGCAAGTTACACAATACACTGTTCCACTTACGCATTGTCTTCATTTAGTACTTTGGTGGAAGACAATAACTTCTTTGTACAGTTGTGTTAATCCACCCCAAATGCATATTTAGTGCTTGGGACTTGCATGGCATTTGATGCCCTGGAAGTGTTGTGAATGCTGCTGGGCATTCCCATGTACCCATGCCGTGGTGTATTCGGAACTGGTCAATGGTACCAGCTTTGTACTTTGGGTCGGAAATCACATAGCGCTACTGCAACTGTTTCAAATGCATTAGTTCTGTATCTCGCATGGGTGCGTCGTTATCTCGTACGTCCACGAGTGTGCATGTGTGTGCTTATTGGTAATTTCCTTTTCTTTCTCTGTACTGCGTTCACTAACAGAGCACGAAACAATTGCATGGCTATGTGCAGAGGCTGGCACATCAGTTTGATGGTGTTTTTCACTGGTATGACCACCAAGGTAAGCAAAGATCCAGGAGTGAAGATTGAAAGAGCTGTCCTTGAACTGAACGAAGCTGAGTAGAAGCTATGCACCATTTTCTTTTTTTCCATTTTTCTTATCAATGTCAAGAAGTGTTTGCATGTACAAATGATCACCAATCTTAATGCCCATACGTCCAATCTGCCTATCCCCCCCCCCCCCCCCACACACACACCCAAACACACCATCACAAGCACCAGCCAACCGGTTTCAATCTTGCACTTTGTTTTTGTGTCACAGGAAGTGTGGACAGCGATGACATCCGTGTTATTGAGGAAGAGATCGAAAAGGCCAGGGAATTTTCAAGAAAGGTACTCATGCTGTCTTAGTACATAACACTCTAGACATGGCATGTTGCAGATAGTGGGCCAAGGAGATAATAGACAATAGTGATCCTATGTGTAAAATTCCAGGAATATCTACTGTTTACAGAATGTCACATCGAGGAACGACTTGTCATCGAAAGATTATTCACAGAATGTATCCTATCTCGATATACCAATTCACAGAAACCCACCTGGTCTAGACGTCATCGGATAAAATACTGTTATAGAACTTGTTCTGGTTGGCAATGGTCCTGGACGCTGTATAGTGTGTCTACCTTGCAAATAACCAGCTTCGATCGTGCATGAGATAAGTGCCGTTGTTCGCGAGTTGTCGGTATTTGTTGGAACATTGTGTCATTTTTTGTGAGGTGTTGTTATATCCGCGATCGCTATTTTTATGACTCGTTATTCACGGATTGGTGTTGTTCCCGTGGTCGTTATTTTACAGTTAGCTCATGCGATAACGGCAACAATCCGAATAGCAATACTGCACATCCGAGGCATGCTAGAGCTGATTGGCAGTTAGCTGTAGGACGTCAGTACCGTTGGTCAGTGCCGTGCAATGTTATCGCATGAGGTAATCGTTGGGTAACTGGTGATGCCGTTATTCACGAGGTTGACTGTAGTTAAAATATATCCCTGTACTGGTTTCCCTCTCAGGCTGGCTTGCTGGGTGAACACATGAGACAGAATGCCGAGCGATATCGGGTAAGTTCATGTTTGAAGGACATCCGTTTCGTTTGGCATGGAATTCTAATTGACTTTTCTTAAGGCGCGCAGGCTCCACTGCAGCCACTTTATTACACGAAAACCCTCCACGTACAGTCCTCAGAGCAGAGATCTCTTCACTGCAAATTGCTATTTTCTCAATGAAATTTTCCTGATGATTGCTCCTGGCCCGAAAATTTGATTGAGAAAATAGAAAGGTACAGGGAAGAGACCACTTGCTTTGAGGATGGTGTGTGTGTAGGGTTTTCCGTGTAATTGTATTGACTGTGGACAATAGAGGGTGCACGTTGAAGTATGTAAGTGCATAATGAATCATAGCCCAATGAACAGGCCATACAAGCTTATGCCTAAACCAACCGTTCATTCCAATTCAATGCACAGTGTGCTGTTTAGGCTTGTGTTGCGACATATACCGCCAGGATGGCTGACCACGTCCCCGATTGCTTTCGACAAACTAGAAACCCGATGCATGCTTTGCGTCTACATAATAATAACTCGGAAACATCTTGTACACGTGCAGGTTGAGGTGTAAATGGGGTAGGACCTGCAGGCATGGATAGGTTTTGCATAGTGTAAATGTGTGTGAATATGGGTCCGCCATATGGACTTACGGCACATACTGCCCGAATTGCCATGCCCCTTCTATTCATTTTGCCTTCTTCAGGAGGAAGCTCTGGACAAACGGCCTGCTGTCTCTGCACCACCTCAACCACCACCTGCTACTAGGATAGTCGTGGGACCACCGAGAGAAACAGTGGCATCAAGTGCACGCAAGGTAATGTTCTGAACTGGACTACAGTAAATCCCGCGACTAACGACCACCCCTTGGGGCTAGACAATGCGGTCTTTAGTGGCAGGTGGTCCTTAGTTAGAGGTTTGCACCGCACAGCCATACTGAATGTGAGACCGTCCGTGCCTGGCGAAATGGTCTGTAGTACCAGGCTGGTCGCTAGTCACGGTGGTCTTCAGTTACAGGTTTTACTGTATCTGAAAGCAGTCTTACCTGGAGAAATGTCATCTCTTATGATCCTTGAATTGTGTTGAACAATTCTGGACTTGGCTCTATTTCAGTGCAGCCTGTTATTCTCAGTATGCACTTGCGTCTTGTTGAAATCAAACCCAGAGTGCATACTTGTCACCCTCAACTTGCCGGCCCTTGACTCCCTGGAAGAGGCACGAATGCGGCTGAACGTACCGATGTGCAAATACAATGACGTAATAGGAACCTTTCTAGGGGCGCCAGTTTCGCACTTTGGGTCGGATGTCACCAAGCGCAGCTGTATATCTGTCAGCCATGTTGCTCAAATTTCACCCACACACACACACGCACGCGTTGTAGTATGTATGTGTGAAATGCGGATCTCAGAGATCCACAGAACTCGACCCGTTGTCCCTTTGGTTTCAGACACATCAGTTCTCCTGGATTATCCTCACAGGGAAATAATTGAGAGAAAGAGCTAGATGTCTACATCAGGTCACTGCAAATTTACTTCATTTGTTGCTATGCTTTCAAACAGGATATCTCGGCTCAAAAGATTGCAGCGGAAACGAAGAAGACAGTCACGAAAAGGAAAGGTATGTGTGGAGCTTGGGGTAACGTCTATGTTTCCTATTGATCAAGACATGCTTGCCCCTAGTGACGATTGAACGTGCTCATGGTGTTCATGGTCCACTGCTCCTCAGATTTCACGTGTCGGAAATTGTGGAGCAATGTGTTACAACTACTTTATAGAAGCCACACGACTGTAATTGTTGTGCTTTATTCCATTTCCCTTCAGGGAAAGGAAAGCGTCCGTCAACAGCGCCATCTCGCAAGCCACCAGCACTGGCCCTGTCGCATGATTCATTTCTCTTGGATGATGGCAAGTCAGGTATGAATGTAGATGCAGTCTCGTGTTGTCTATCCTTCTGTTGGGCTGTTGGTCTTTTCATCTGCCCCTTCGCTCTCTCTCTCTCTCTCTCCTTTTTCCATGGTTTTAAAAAACATTTCCAGAAGACAAAAAACAAGCACTGCTGCAAGTATGTACATATTTATCACCGATCATCGGTGTGGTATTTCATCCGCGAGATATTTCATGACATGATGCACATCTGAAGAAGGGCTGAGGCTTTCTGCAGCTTCATCTCTGTAAGGAATTCGGGTGGGCACATCTATTCCCATAGCACTGCACATCCGAACCAGTTTTGTTATTTTACGATGTTCCGGTAGTTGGCCATCATCGGGTAATAGGAACATGTAGCTAGTATTTACCTTACTTTGTGCAAAGAACAGCCAACGTACCAAGGTACAGCTATTCGTCTTTCACTCGTGCACAGTGAATGATATTGCCGGAGAATGATATGCCGTGGTGATGGTGATGACATGACAGGCACAGGATGATGGCAATCCTGCTGAAGTGTTAGATGATTGGTTGAGAACCAGGTCACCTTGGCAACAACAGATCAGAGCGCCCAATGCGGGTGCTGACTGGTTGGCACTCCAGCGCTTACTCACACACTTGGTGTGGCGGAAGAAAATGAGTACGTCTGTCTATATGGTTGACATAGCAATGGAGTTGGAGGAAAGTGATGAGGAAAGTTCGGCAAAGAGCTTGCTAGCAATCACATTTTAAAAAGGGGCGTATATTCCTTCGATGCATCAGTGTAATCAGTCTTATTCCAAGCAAAGATACTGGAATATGCTTGCCCATTGTGTACATGTATGCTGTTTCAGGCGTTGCAATCCGAGCTGTGTCGCCATCTGTGCACCGTAGTGGCAGCAGGATCGGCTCATCGACCTCTTCCGCTGGCAGTGTCAAGCGCAAAAAGAGCTCAGGAATTGGCGACTGTATCACTACACAAAAGGTATATTCACGTAAATTCATCCGTATTCCTTTGACATACTATTTGTGGTGCCGCTTATTTGCGACCTTACAGATCTTGATAGTGTTTACTTTGCAGAACGGTGTCACAAATCAGTAGAAACGAGATGAGTGATTGCAGTGTGGCTGGGAAAAAGAAAGGTCTGCAAGCTACAGTGCGATCATGATATACTTACACATGTTCGAAGTTTCACCCAGATGACTCTGAGGAAGGAGCTCAGGATTGTGGGGCTTCATCTCGGCATATAAAATCACATCGAAGTGGTAGATTTGTCTGCTCTGCTATCGGTGTCATCATTTTATGTCTCAATCTACATCTAACTTCATAGTCCCAAAAGTTTGGAAAAGACAATCAAGTGTGTCTGGAGCCTGATCTCTGAACTTCACCCTAGTTCTTCCATTCTTCTCTGTGTTCATCACGTGTTTTAGTGGCTGAAAAAGAACTCTTTGGAGGCACTTGATCTGGATCTTCACCGCCTTGTGAAGGAATTTGACTTTGGAAATCAGCATGCGAATGACTCTGTTCTGTCCAAGCCCTTCATCCGAAACAAGTACGTGCGAGCAGTGCATTGCATCTCATGTCTCTTGTCCATTTCCATGGCTGTAGTGATGTGCGGTTGTATTTCTTCAGCCCCAGTTTATGCTTTCCCACTTTCATGCTCCTTCTCTTTCCATCTCTCTCTCTCTCTCTCTCTCTCTCTCTCTCTCTCTCTCTCTCTCTTTCTTTCTCTCTCTCTCTCTCTCTCTCTCTCTCTCTCTCTCTCTCTCTCTCTCTCTCTCTCTCTCTCTCCTCTATTTGTACAGGTTCTGTGCACTGTATCCACACGTCACTATCGGCAACAGCCTGTACCATCTTCGTTACACGGAGCAGGAGCTGCAAGACTACATCAGTGCTCTCAACATTGCTCTGCATGCTTACATTGACCGACTGGTCCATCTCCTCTCAGGTATGTGTGTAGTGTACAGTGCTTTCATTCAGCCAAGCCTTGTTGGCTGATTTGTGAGTACAGTAAATAGTGGATATAACGTGCCCCTTTGATTTTCGATAATTTATCACTATATCCGGTGCATCACTATAGCCGATTTGCATGTATGACTGACACATGGCACATGACTGTGCATGAAATGATGCGTACATGCTGGAAAAAGAATGAAAAGCAGCCACGTGTACATGTGGCTGCTTACAGCATACAGGGAAGAATTTTCT